>NC_142010.1:77344686-77684329 GCF_049901735.1 Notechis scutatus | reverse complement strand
CCATAAATGATGAGTCCAGAGGGTAGGACACATCATATTGTTCTATACCCATCCCATCACAAGACTCAGGAGTTTTTACTGGAGCACCTCCTGCAGCAGCAGCATCACTCTGACATTGAACCCTCACCTCTACCTGTGACAAATATGATGGGAAACTTGACAAACTTATCTTTCTTGTTCAGTGTGAATTATACATCTCCCTAATACCTGAAGGTTTCCCACAGAGCAATCTCAGGAAGCTTTTATAATTGATATAACAACAGAAAGAGCTACAAAACGGGCAATCCCTTTTCTGATGCAGAACAACCTGACTTGGACAGCTATGCTTATTTTGTGACATGCCCAAGGGCTAATTGTGATGATCTAGTCAAGCAAGTGACTGCCAACTGTAAAATTGGTCACTGACAGGGTAAGCATTTGATGAAGGAATATGCCACTGACTTTCATATGTTAGCTCAGGAACTGGACTGGAATAAAAGAGGCACATTCACTCATCTGGGCACCTCACAGACTTTGTCAACAATAATCAAAATCTGTTTGAGTACTTTTGGAAGAGTCAAGAAACTGGCAAAGTACAGGAAGAAAAGAAAGATCCCATTGTTTTCTTTCTTTCCCTCTTTTCCCCTTCTATGTACATATCAGGGGTTTTGGAAATTGGCCCCATGCAATAGCCATCAGAGCTCTGCCATCAACACACACAAGGTCTAGGTCTATATTAGAGAAAACTACAACACTTCTGCATGAATACTTTACCAACACCTCCTTCCTTACAAAGCACTGATTATGTCATTATGGAGAAGATAGAATTAGGTGAACAAATGCCATACATGCTCCAGATCTGGCCTGTCAGGAAACAAGACCAATGGCTCAGAGGTTGCGCCAAGACAATAAGAATTAAGTTCCACCTAGAACTACACATCAGTTCTGAAATACAACTGTTTCTAGGGCAACATACAACTTCGCTGAAACAGCCATCATAGTCTATTTGTTCAGTTTTTCTGTGATGGTTGCAATTATTGATTGCTAGCTCTGATGTTCAAGACTTACCACAGAATGTACTGGACCTCTTCAACTTCCCATTTGCAATCAGCAGGAGTCCCTATAACTTTGTTTAGTCTCTTTATTAGATTTTCCAGTAGTCTTGGAAAGAGACTGGCTTCAAGTTAGCATTCTGTATACTATATTAATCAGGACAAGATAAGATCAGCTAGGATTTTTCTGACCTTCACACACACACACACACACATACTTACTGCTCACCATTCCTCAGCAAGTACATCTTCCTATTTTGTCTTCCAAATATGCAGACTACACTGGTATATTTGAAAAGAAGGAAGTGTCCCTCATCAGTTCTGAAAAAATGTAATCAGTTATTCATAAAGCTTGGATGCCTGCAAAACATGATTATCTGATGCCACCTGAAGAGCTAACATGCCTGAGGAAATGACAACATACAAAAAAGTTTTTATCCAGCCAGCCTCCTCCACTGCCAATACTCCTACCCACTTGGTGAAGAAGAAAGTTGAATCCCTGTGCACATGGCCCATGATTCCTGGTTCTGCAATTCTGTAACCATTTAGGATCACAACTCTTTCCTCCCTCATTGCTGAATGTTTGGAAGAGCTGCAGAAGGCATACAGTTTTCCCCACTGGATCTCGAATCAATGCAATGGGAGTTGCAGTGGGTCATGAATAGCCAAATGCTTATAAATGATTGTGAGAAAGCTGGGGATGAACCAACTGAAAGATTATCTTTAAAAAGGTAACTCAGCCCAGGTGATGAATATTCTGGGAAAAAGCATTTCAGAGAGATCCTGCCTTAATTAACTCAGAATAACTGAGGCTGGGAAAGACGTCTTGCAGTTTCCAAGATTTGGTATCTACCCCCAGCCTAAGCCTAGCCTCAAAAATCCCTTACTGAAATCTGCATTGTTCATATTTTCGTGGGTTTTCCATTCACAGGGACTTGATACTGCCCTGTGATATTCATTTATTTTCATTATCATTTTCATTTCATTTTCAGGATGTTTCTGTATGCAATAATTACATTCAAATTAATGTCCAACCCTTTGGTCTTCATATAATTTATGAATTGTATTTTTAAAAACATAATTTATGGATCATATTTTCAGAATTTTTTAAAGCAGAACTGTAGTTGTGTAAATGTGCCAATTTTTGTGTAACATTGGCTGATTTCATTGAAAGACCCTGTTTTTCATGCTGATCAGGGAGTTTTTCACAACTGAAACCTTTACACTAAGCTAGAACTGTGTACTTTAATCTTGCTGTATTGGATTATTGAGCATATCCTTAAAGGGATATCCAGATGGATTTACATAAATACAATTTGTTCTGTCCTAGAACTTCCCCTCCCAATAACATCAGGGACATAAATCATAAAAATTTCGGGACTTTCCCAATTTTTACTGTAATTGTTTCCCCTAATTTTGCTGCATCATCCACAGCATAAGACAGTCTTATCATCTAGTATAACATAACATATGGGAAATGTATCTCCTCATATCAATGAATGGGTTCGTGGCTGCTAAAAGCAACAGCTGGACTTCTTTCTTACAAACAAATTCATAAGCAACCCATTTCTTACAAGTTGCAACTGAAGATGCTGGAGGTATAACATTAGAATAGAGTTTCCAAAAGCTACTTTAGCTTCAGAATAATTTCAGTCAATTCTATTGAATCAATTGAATGATTTAAATTCTAGATTTTCATCATCTGGAGGGGGAATAGAGATAGCTGGGGTTTGTAGCCAAAACAAAATACTTTCTCCTGGGAACCAAGGACATTCCCACAGGTGGTCAGAGAGAGGAGGAGTGAAATTACCAGGCAATTGGACGACACCTTGATTGGACCATGTGACTGTTTGTGAAAGGGGGGAACCTTTACTTTTAACTAGATGAAAACTGCAGGAACATTCAGAATCGGTTTTCACCAGCCTGTGCCAATATGATATCACCAATAAAACTGTTCTTTGAGGAATCTACCTGCCTCAGAGTTCGGTTCATTATGGGTGTATTACTTGGAACCCTGATAGGGTGTTTTATCTAAGATGAAATAATAAGTAGCTAGGGGACTTCCAGATAGGAAACTGGAGAAACCTTGTGTGATATTCTTCATACCTAGCAAATGAACAAATTTATTCAATAAATACATATCCACCATTTTAGTTAGTAGACTTCCCCAAATAAGTGTGTGTGTGTATAACAATTGTAGCAAAATATGAGTTTTGACAATACCTCTGTAAAAATGACTGAGAGAGTCACTTTTGGACAGGAGCAAATGTGCTAAATAATTGAGTGCGTGCATGGTTTGTTTGCTATTGTTACTATTACTGTATGTAAGAATTGATAGGTATTTTCTGAACCACTATATTGCAGTTATAACTACTCCAGAGGTGCAGGAGGAATTTTGCTTTGAGAAGGTGTTTTGTGCAAAATCAGCAAAGCTGGCTGATCTCATCAAAATCTCAACAAATAAATGCTCTGTCTTACATATTGGCAAAAAAAAAAAATTAGAAAATAAAATACAAGCTAAATAGTCAAGACCTTGCTGAGGATCCAAACTCTGTCAAGGACCTTGGAGTGCTCATCTCTAATGATCTAAGTGCTAGACCCCACTGTAACTACATAGCCAAAAAGGCATTAAGAGTTGTTAATCTAATCCTAGTAGCTTCTTCTCTGATAATATCACACTACTAACTAGAGCATACAAAACATTTGCTAGATCTATACTTGAATACAGCTCATCATTCTGGAACCCATATCATGTATCTGATATAAACACAGTTGAAAAAGTCCAGAAATATTTCACAAGAAGAGTTCTCCACTCCCCTACTCATTGCAGAATACCTTATCCCACCAGACTTGAAACTCTAGACCTAAAAAACCTAGAACTATGCCACCTTTGGTCCGATCTAAATATAGTATATAAAATCATACATTGCAATGTCCTACCTGCAAATGAATACTTCAGCTTCAACCATAACAGCAGAAGAGCAAACAATAGATACAAACTCAAGGTTAATTGCACCAAACTTGATTGCAGGAAATACGACTTCAGCAACAGAGTGGTCAATGTTTGGAATACTCTACCTGACTCTGTGGTTTCTTCCCCAAACCCCAAAAACTTTAACCTTAGACTGTCTACTATTTTTTCGGGGGGCGGGGGGCCCCCCCGGCCCCCCCCCGCCCCTCCCCCCCGGGGGGCCCGCCCCCCCCCCCCCCCCCCCCCCCCCCCCGCCCCCCCCCCCCCCCCCCCCCCCCCCCCCCCCCGCCCCCCCCCCCCCCCCCCCCCCCCCCCCCCCCCCCCCCCCCCCCCCCCCCCCCCCCCCCCCCCCCCCCCCCCCCCCCCCCCCCCCCCCCCCCCCCCCCCCCCCCCCCCCCCCCCCCCCCCCCCCCCCCCCCCCCCCCCCCCCCCCCCCCCCCCCCCCCCCCCCCCCCCCCCCCCCCCCCCCCCCCCCCCCCCCCCCCCCCCCCCCCCCCCCCCCCCCCCCCCCCCCCCCCCCCCCCCGACCTCACCCACTTCCTAAGAGGCCTGTAGGGGGCGTGCATAAGCACACCAATTGTGCCTACCGTCCCTGTCCTATTGTTTCTTTTTATTTTTCCTATAAGTATCTATCCCATGTATTCAAAACTATGTTTATTCTTATACCTGTGCCTTGTAAGCGACTGACAAATCAAACAAATAAAATAAATAAATAAATAAAACCATTCCTGTCAGTCCAAGTCCTTGACCCAGAAATTCCATTTGCCAGAAGAGGCTTTTGTCCATGTAGCTACTTACCTTGTAACAACACAAAGTGAGCAGCATGGCCACTTCACTTTTACAGGTGGGCAGTATGGCTTTGCAAAGTAGTTTCAAAAGGAACTACTTCACACAAACTTTCATCAAAGCAAAGCATCTCTTGAAAACTGTTTCATCTGATAAGTCCCTACCACTCTTGACACAATCTTGTAATCTTACTAACTATCTGCAAAATGGAAAGCTTTTTCTCTTAATAGTTATTCTGCAGATCTCAACTTTGCATTGGGAGATGAGTGGCTGGGCAGATCCCAACGAACTGGAGATTGTCAAAGAATTCTGGCTGTTGTTGCTTAGTAATTGTAGTAGCTGGATATGTTAATGGCACAAGATACTTTCAGGCGATTAGCCTTTCCATCTTCAAATCATTCTGATTCCACCATAAAATGCAGCTTGAAGCTTATCCGGGCTGTTTTGACCATTTTCTCCTTCCTTTGTTTTTCTTTCAACACATGCAATAGCCCAGAAGAACTGATCAAGGGTAAAAGTGACAAGAGTTAATTAAGAATGAACCAGCTATTAGCAAAATGTCAGATTGCTTGGTTTGGAGAGTGAAAGCTTGTCAATTTCAAAGAAAGCAACTGAAAAGGAATTCCCAATCCATTCAACTGTGTGGATATTTTTGAGATTTTATTTTTATTTATTTATTTTTGCAAACCCTGAACCAGCCTTGCTTGATTCCCCAGAAAGGTTTGTCTCATGCCAAATTAGGATCCCAGCTTTAATGGAAACAGAGTGCATATGGGAGCAAAAGGGGAATTTTGAAGCGAGGAAGGAGAGAACGTAAACCATATCTAGCATTAGAGAAAGGTTGCAGCAATAGAATGCATGTTCAACATAAAGACACTTCCATTCCAGACAATTACTATCCCATTTCCAATCTTTCCTTTGTGAATAAAGTCGTAACAAGACAGTCTTGGAACAAATACATTACCTTCAGTCAAGCTTCAGACAGTTTCTGTCAAGTTTCAGACAGGTGTGTAGTATAGAAACAGTACTAGTCACACTTGCTATAACTTTTGGTAGAGCTGATGGACATGGTGCAGCCATCCTAGTGTTCCTTGACCACAGTATCATTCTAGATCAGCTGCAGAATGGTAAGCACTGTCCTACAGTGGTTTCATTTTTTCATCGGTAGTCAATTTATAGACTGTGCTGACAAGAAGAGTTCCTGCAGACAGCTCCGGCTGAGGAGTGCCTCAGGGCTTGATGCTCTCCTTTCCGTTCTAACCTCTACATAAAACTGCTGGGTGAGGTGATCATCAGTACATTGTTGATACCCAGCTTTATATCGTAATCCTGGCTGACCAAGTGAAGCTGCCAATGGACTGACCCCGTCTCCGGAAGCTTTTCAGGTCTGGATGGAATCAAACAAACCATGATTCAATCCTGACAAGACTGAGTGGCTGCGATGGTTGCCAATGTGCTTCCGGATGCAATTCAAGGTGCTGATTGTTACCTATACAGTCCTTCATGGCATAGGGCAGTGATGAGGAACCTTTTGGGCTCGATGTGTCAAAAATCCAGAAAAATGCCTATCTTGACTCTGTTAACATGTCTCCCTACCCCCACCTCTCCCAGACAAAAGAAGCTTCCTCCCCAGCCTCTTTTCTCCACTTTTCCAGTCATTCCTCTTTGCACCATCTCAAAGTTGTGTGAGAGGGCCCTGCTCTCTCATGGCCTCTGGAGCCTCAGAATATCACTTGAGAACACTCGTGCAATTTTCAGATGCCTCGGTAGCTGTGTGAAAGCAAGGCCCTCTTACATAACTTCCAAAGAGTCTGGAGATCTGGCTTGTCACCAAAAATGACATGGTATATCACCTGTGATAGGAATGTCATACGTTCGCCATCACTGGCATAGGGCCTGGATATCTGAGGCACAGCATCTCTCTAATTATTTCTTTCTACCCAATACATTTGAGCAAAGTGGGTGTGCTCCAGACTAAGCATTGTCATCTTATAGGGTGTGACCCCTCTCCTCTGGGACAGCAGCCTCTTTTTGAGATTCTGAAATGCCCTAAAGATCTGGCTTTGGTCTCAGGCCTGGGGTTAATATCCTGAGCTGCAGGTTAGGTATCTGATTTTCTTCTACATTACATGGGACACAAGATGTAACACCCCATTTCTTCTAATCAACTTCTGTAGAGTTTTTACAACTTACAATCTGCATGTTTTTTGCCTGTTGTTGCACAGATCCATAGTGCTGGGAAATAGGAGTCAAAAATATAGGAGTCAAGAAACCACTGATAATCCGTTATGGAAACAAGGAAGAAGATCATAACAACTAATCTCCTAATTGGAAACTTTTTATTCTGAAAAAGTAGCCTGCCTGCGAGCAGTGTCTTCACCCAGGGGCAATCCATACCCCTTCATAATCCGGATGACAAATTCATAAGCAAAAGTAGTTATTCATGCACAGGTTGCTTTATGGCATCATCCTTGCTGAGGCGTGGATATCCAGCAATAGAGCTCTGATCTGCAAGTATTGTGTGATGCCCTCTTCATCCACACACAAAAGGGTTTAGAACAAAATTACAATTCCATGTGCAGTAATCAGAGACTAGTTCCCCTGAACACCCTGTGGAAATGGTTTCAGAACAAAAATGCAGAGCCTACAGCTGCAAATGTCAGTGTATGCAGTTAAAACTTGGCTTTCCTGAAGGTGTACTCATTAATGTTATTTATAACGTCCTTACTCCCCATAATGGGTATTTCCTTGAAAATCTACACATAACTCAACTTTAGTTGCCTAATTATTGAAATATCCATAGTTTCTAATGCTGAACTTTCAGTTTGAACTTCATAAACTCTGAAAACTACTTGTCTGAATTGGGGGAAAAGGCCTTTTCTTCTTTAATATATTTAGTATGGGGGATTTTTTCACCGTAAATCTGTGTGTGCGTATTTAACCTGTAATATTGCAGAAGAATATAATCCACCAGGAGGACTTCTGGCCCAAAAGTATTACAGATAGAACTTGTTTAGCGAGTGCCTCCTTTAGTAGCTATTTGCAGTTACAATGCTGATTTTGAGATCAGCCCTTGTAGGTGTGTGAAACAAAGGAAAGTTGAAAATAAGATCATAATCACCGTCACAGTTTCACTTAGTCACTGAGTTGCCAGCCCCAATTGTGATCGCTAAACAAGGACTATCTGTACTTAGAACTATTGGGGCTGCTAGATCTAGGTTGCAAAAGAGGCTCTGAACAGCCTCTAAATTGAAACAAATGACGATGTTGCAGTCTAGAGATGATCAGGTTAGACTATAAACTAACCTGATTATAGACTAGATTATAGTACAGATAACATCTAAGAGACTACAGGTAGTCCTCAACTTACAACCACAACTGAGCCCAAAATTTATGTTGCTAAGTGAGAAATTTGTTAAGTGAGTTTTGCCCCATTTTATGACTTTTTTTGCCACATTTGTTCATTGAATCACCGCAGTTGTTAAATTAGTAACACGGTTGTTAAATGAATCTGATTTCCCTATTGACTTTGCTTATCAGAAGGTTGCAAAAGGGGATCCCATGACCCTGAGACACTGCAACCATCATAAATGTGAGTCGGTTGTCAAGCATCCAAACATAAATCACGTGACCATGGGGATGCTGCACTGGTCATAAGTGTGAAAAATGATCATCAGTCCCTTTTAAACAGAGCCGTTGAAACTTTGAACAGTCATCAAATGAAGTATTATAAGTCGAGGACTACCTGGATGAATTGGTTGGCCATCTGAGGCAATAGGTGCACCATTGGAAGATTTGAAAAGTCAGGTTAGGAACAGATTGTCCTGGAGAAAATCTATCTATCTGGTCAAATAAGAGTTGATACCAACTTGATGGCAAACAATCAATCAATAAATGCATGTGTAGATACTGCAGAAAAAGAAAGTATAGGGTTAATCTGAAAGAACCCTTTGATATTGCTTAATCTTCTATGAATCTCTGCTTATTTAGCTGGTATGCTTGGAAAAGGTGTGAGCTCCAGGAAACTTTGGGATCTATTATAATTACATTGGACTATTCACTCCCCCATCAGACAAGAGAAGGATCATGAGGAGCCTCTTCTCTTGATACAGCTGGAGCTGAAGTGGCCCAAGTTAGTCAGAAATAGAAAAACCACTAATCCCCTCATAACTGATAATATTTATATGCACCCTTTTCTTCAAAGAATTTCAAGATGACATTCTTCTTTTCAGCCCTCTTATCTTGAGGATCTGGCTCAGTGACTGCAAAGCTTAAGGCAAGTTAAATTGATGTCTCCCAAATCTAGCAATGTAATCCAGCATCCAGACAGTTTCCTGGTATTCCAGTCAGGAGATTATTAGTAAGAAATTATGAGAACTGTATTCCAAAACATCTTGAACACACCAAACTGAGTATTGTTCTGGTTACCGTACGAATTGTTTCAATCTTGTCCTGAGACTAGCTAATAAAAATGGAAATACACACACACACCAAAAAAAACCACATACGCACAAAGCACCACAAGGGGGAAAAAGAGCCAGTAACCAAATTTTATGATGAGAGGTTTGGAAAAATAATAATGAACAGGATTTCTAATATTCTCATCATAACAAAGTTCCTATATACAGTATTTATTTACATCTACAGACCCCTACAGACCCCTCATATCCTGGACATAAACTTCTACCCTAAAAATGGTGCTATGGAGCACTGCACACCAGAACAACTAGACACAAGGACAGTTCTTTCCCAAATGCCATCACTCTGCTAAACAACTAATTCCCACAACACTGTTAAATTATTTACTATGACTGTATTACTATTATTCTTCTCATCTTTCCTAGTACCTATCTCTTCCCACTTATAACTATAACCGTGTTGCTTGTGTCTTTACAATTTATATTGTTTTATTTGTTTCCTAGTATGATTTGATTGCTTATTAGTAACCTATGACTATCACTAAGTGTTGTATCTGATGAATGTATTTTATCTTTTCTTAATGTACATTGAGAGCATATGCACCAAATTCTTTATGTGTCCAATCACACTTGGCCAATAACCCATTGTAGAAATTGGAAACATTTTAGGATTGTGGTATACATTCTTTCTCTACTTTTCTCTCCGCCTTTTGTCTTAACAGAACTGTTCAATTTTCTTCTTTAATTCACAACATGTTTCTTTGCATTGATGAAATAATGCCAATTTCCTTTTGGAGACTGTGGAAAATCTATTAAATATTCTGGCTATTAAGCCAAAACATGTCATTTTTTAAAAAAAATAGTGCGTTCTGCTTTTGTTTGAATCTTGTTATACATCCCCTTCTTATTTATTAAAAACATTCTAACTACATAAGACTTTTTGCTATTTGCTAGGAAGCCAAAACAAAGAATTTCTGGCCACAAATATTCCTACTCTGAAGATAAGCCAAGTTTTTCCAGTTAAGACTGTTGTGCAAGGTTGCTTTTTATGGGCCACATACATGGGAGTAAAATCAGCCACAAATGATAATGACAATATTGCTAATAATTGGTAATTAATAAATTCCATATAGCATTTCTAGGATGATGCTATAACACAACATCAAAGCTTGACAAGTGTTTCCTATCATATTATCAGAAGATTGCACAAAGGCATAGTTAATGGATAAGAGTCAGATTCTGAAGGACAGTTAAATTTAGCATGGGAAATACAGCCCAGTTCCATTTTTCAGCAGACCAGGCTCATTGTGGACATGCCATATCTTGGATCAGGGGTGTCAAACTCGCATTATCACAGTGGCATCGTGTGACGCATCGCGACTTTTTCCCATTCACTAAACCGGGCGGGGGCATGGCCAGTGCATGATGCATCCAGCCCATGGGCTGGGAGTTTGACAGCCCTGCCTTGGATGGATTACTACATTTATTTATTTATTTTTTGCCTAGGCATCTCATTTCAAAACTGTAGCTAAAATAGGACTCACTGCCATTGTGAAATTTTTTTTAAAAAAAAAACCCTTCTCAAACACAGCCAAATGTCCTATACAATTTCTTTAACAGCGTGACATTTAACATTTAGTAAGAGAATGTGGACTTTCTTCCTATCTTTGTAGAAGATTTTGTAAAACATTGTAAATAGGCACTGGCCATGAGGTAATGGGCTTATATGCAAAGTTTGGAAGGAGGAAAAGTGTTGGAAAGCTCTTTTGGTAACTAGGTAACTAGCTAAGATAATTTCCTGCTCCAACATCTGATGTGACAGAAAATCATAGGTTATTCGGTTTCTATTTGTCATTAAACAGTTTGGTTTAAGTCTGCTCACATGTTCTTGTATCACATAACTGTATTACATTTCATAAAAGCTGACATGGTAATCTCCTTCCACGGTGTAAAAAGCACTGCTGCATAGCAAAGAAAACAACAAGGAGACAATACTTTTTATTTGATATAATTGCAAAACAACCCCGCCTGCAAGAAGCAATGTTTTGGACACAGTAAAAATCATTTATAGCTATGAGACATTTCCAGAACTGGAGATTTTAACGATGGCTACTAATATGATTTAGCAGTGAGCTTTGGCAGATGCATTCAGAACTATAATGCCATCAATAGGATGAATCTGTTGCTTCCAACCTTCAATACTTTCCCAATAGCCTATGCAACAGGATTTAAAAATTTCAAAGGAATTATTAAATATATCATTGATAAAATAAGTTGATCTGAGCTACAAAAACACAAATGTCATAACAGAGCTGGAAGGAGATACAGAAAAGTAATATTTTGCTGCCATCTCAGGGTGATTTGGATTTCTGCAGCCCACGCCTAGTAGCCCTCATCCCAGGCATTCTCCCGGATGCTACCAACCATCCTTGAGATGACAGACAAGTACAATACTTTCCAGAACCCAATTACTATCCTATCTCAATTGTCTCTATTCTCATTCACTGCTTAGGACAGCCAACACTGCTCTAATTATACAAGTATAGTTCATGAAATAGAAAAACACTGGCTGATTCCTCTGTCTTTGCTGCCCTCCTTCTTTTGCACAGGGAAAATAACATCTGCCAGTTGGATTGCAAGAAGAATACGGCAAGTATTGTTTTGTTGTAAACAAAGTAAAATAAATAAATAAATAAGGAAACCATTCAGAATCACAAGGGCAGCTGAATCACCAGCAGCTTTCTCACCAGCAGCTTTTTCTCCCCTTTTCTCCTTTCTTTATATTATATAAGCAGCAAATGTCAGTTTCCTGATTCTTCCATACTCTTGAAGGAGACAAAGCGGCAGAGGTGTTCTCATTTCTCCCTTAACTGGCACAGGCCAAAGAACTGAAGCATGTGGATCCTTCAAGCTGAGCAGTCCAGTGCAAATTATTATCATGTTTAGATCATTGGCGCAATGTGACTGCATCTGGCTATTTCAGGAGACAAGAGTGGCAGACCAGGGACTGCCCATAACAAACTGAAAGCCGAATAAACATTGCCTTGATCACTTTAACTACTGGTCACCTCACCTGACTTCACAATCTGACGAAATGGGTGCGAAGTATATGACGGTTTATATCTAAGGCTATCCTTAGATAATGTTAGGATAAAGGAGAATGCACAACTTGATACTGATATAGCTAAGGACAATTTAAGCTTTATTCATTCACAGGCTGGATAGGGCATGAGATGACAGCAACAGCAAGAAAAACATGGTGCCTGGCTATGTTTGGGCTATGTGGGAACCACCCCACAACCCCAGGAGAATGACATATTTTGGGAGATATTAAAAAGGCAAAATATTATATTTCCTCAAAGGGAGAAATGGAAAAAGCAGACTTATTTTTTCTTAATAGCACCCTCTCCTCCGCAGATATTTTGTGCCCATTAAGAAAGATTGGTCCATCCTATCTACAAAACAGGGTGATAGGATTAAGAATAGGTCATGACCCTTCCGGACATAATAGGATAGCCCAATATCATTTAGCCCAATATCATTTAGCAGAAGACACAGAGCTCACTACACTGCACAATCTCCCTAAGGGCATTTCGGACATTGCACAACCCTCCTCCCCCAGCAGCATCTCTGGAACTTATAAAATCCATGTACTCATAAAACAATCGTTCAGCTGACCCAGAGCTGTTGTTGGTTCTGTTCATCATTAAACTTTCTTTCCAATCAGCCTCCATTTTATTTTATTCCCAGCTTGGATCCGAACCAGATGGATTTTTGTTCCAACAGTGATAAATGATGTATGAATCATCATACTGAGCGCTCTGGTGACCTAGAGGTGAAGACTGTTGCCTCCTACTCAGATGTTTCTCTCTTAGAGCGCAAAGGGAAAATATCTGCTATGACATCCACATTGGCATCAGAAAGAGCATCCGGCCAGTAAACACTCAGCTCCATTCAGTCACCCCGACTCTACCCCGAATAAAGGGATTACACGGTCATAAAAAGAAAAATTATAATCAAGCTGCAATATTTGCATTATGTTCATTAGCCAATTCAAAATTTGTGAATTAAAATAGATGACACTACAAGAGGATTCTCTGTACATTGTAGCTGTTTCATCATATGTATCTAAATGCATTCAGTTCTGAAAGAATTGGTGTCATAACTGCTGATGTAGAATATAGTCTATTTTTGAGATTAGCCATGTATAATCTTCAGCACTCGATCCTCTGTTTGACCCCCTCCCACATGTAAAATGTGATGAGTGGGAAAAAAACTTGCAAACAAGTTATTGGAAAAATAACTTAGATATATAACGCCAGTTGGAAACAAATGTTTGTCTTCAGTTGAAGGAAATGACAGAACATTTCAATATAGATTTTAAGAAGCCAGACAAAATTGTTATTCCTAAAATTAATGATGTGAATCAATGGCAGACAGAAAACATGTGCAAACACACAAATACAGTATACACGCATACATTGGTTTGACTAAATTAAATCAACTGAAATTAGTGAGAAGTTATTCTATTCTTTAAGATTTAGCTATATTGACTTCAACAGGAAAAAAAAACTTGATTAACATAGCCTGGATTCAATCTGGTGTTCCTTAAAAAATGGATCAATGCTGCATGAGTTTCTATATTATTTTTTCTGCTGGGTGTGTGTGGGTGTGTTTCTTCCATTTAATACTATAATCCTGCTCATTTTCAATACTATTTATTTTTGTACAGGCTGGTACTAAAAAGAACCTTGACGATTATGCAATCAATTCCTGAGGATTCTATGTTCTATCCAACTATTACAGATTCATTTGCCCCATCTTATTATTATGTTTCATTGCATGGTCAGCCAGATACTTAGCCTGGATTTTTATTCACCTATTGACTCCTTGTCAAGGACCTGAGATGGGTAAATGCTTTTCTTTGATGGTGTTCAAGTATCCTTGCAGGCTGTTCCAAGTACAGCTAGCTTTTGCTCTAGATCAATGTTGATTTTGTCAATGCCAATGATGTTCAAGTGGTGCTCTAATTGTTTTCAGATTGCACCCAAGGCACTTATTAAAATGATTATTATTTGTTATTATTCTTTTACCAAGACATGGCACAAATCAGAAAAGCACAGTAATTAGAAAATTCATCCAATAAAATTAGATCATAACTTACCAGCCAAACCAATAAACAAATACTAACCTGAAAGCAAACCAAATACAACAATCATATATTTACAACAATGCCCTACAATACAACTGAGAAAGTATACATCCATCACTATATTAAAACAGGTATGAATCTAGGTCATGTCAAGATTAATGAGAAATAAGATGGAATAGCCAAGCCCTACACTAATCCTCTAATCAAATAAAA
Source organism: Notechis scutatus (assembly GCF_049901735.1). NCBI lineage: Eukaryota > Metazoa > Chordata > Lepidosauria > Squamata > Elapidae > Notechis > Notechis scutatus. The sequence goes on along the minus strand of NC_142010.1, from coordinate 77,669,758 downwards.
AGGTCTTTAAGCCCCTTTTAAAGGCCATCAAACTTTCAGAGACAAGAGGAAGAAAAAACTGGTTCCAGAGCCATGGATTCAGGAATCACAGCTCAACACACACACATACATACACACACACACACCATCCTAACCCAATGTTTGAGGAAAGTGCCAGGTCTTCATAACCCTCTAGAAATCTAAAAGGGTAGGGGTCCCTCTGATCTTTAATGAGGGGCTGTTCCAAAGGATTGTGGTGGCCACCAAAAAGGCATGACACCAAGGTCCCATCAGATGGCGACATTTAAGGGAGGGGGTCCTGGAGTGTATCCACTCTTAGAGTATATGACAACTATGAATCTGGAGGGATGGGCTGATATCCTCAGGGAGAAGCAGTCCTGCAAATAACTTGCTTGAAAGAAGTGTTATAAGCTCAGAAAGGTTAAATACTGAAAGAAGAGAGATTTTGTATGTAGCATGTTCTGGCATAATTACTACATAACACAGCCAAGCACCATTTTTTTAACATGCTCATTTGCAGCAAATATATGGAAGTTGGAAGGACACCTAAGCATAAATTTATGCTGCTATTAATCTCTTTAAGAGTTATTTTTCTGTAAATCAACATTTTCTTCTACAGTATGATTTGGAAGAAAGTGTTGTAATTTGTATACAGCAAAGAGGAGAGAAACTGATGTATCTCTATTTTTACAGTGTTCTTTTCTGCTGTGAAAATGTAAAAGTATATTACATTTATTAAAAGTATAGTATTACTACTTTTAATACTATAATAAAGTTTATCTTTAAAAATATTTTATTTGAGTGAAGATACATTGTTTGAGGACTTAAGAAGAAATCAGTATTATGTAAAACACTATGAAAAGAGACTCTAAATTGAACAGAAAACTACTACGGGTCCCCCAAGTCAACAAGGACCACACTAGGTGTGACTGGAAATTTATTGACGAGCTACAGGATTCAGGACTGTTGGCTAAGCAATCAGGGCTAGCAACTGAGGAAAGAAAAGTTATTTACCAATTACAAATACACGCCACTCAAACACCATCGGCATTGACATCACCATCAATCAACTGCAAAAGGCAGCTTTACATGGAATAGCTTACATCCTGCAACAGCACCTTTAACATTTAACAACATCTGCCTTGTCCAGGTCCTTGGGAAACACTTGATAGGTGTACAAAAATGCCAAATCCAATCTAAACAAGTGACTGAATGTTGAATAATTATAGTGAGATGGGCTACTTTAAGAAATAGCAAAGCGGTTCTGGGTTTATGCTTAAATGAGTTCTGAATCATATGTTCTAATTGTCCAAAGTAAGTACAGCCTGACTTACCACTCACAAATATAAATGGGCATGAAACTTCCTTCTTCCCTATGAAAGATCTTCTAAAGAGGTGCTTCATATGCACTTTACCTAAAGTTCTCCAGCTGTGGGATTGTAACAAATTAGATTGCTCTCTAAAACGTTTGAATCAAGAGATTCAACATTTACCAGATCGCTCCATTAGAGGGCAGCGAAACTCATTCTGCAACTGATGGTATCACCTGTTACAGAAAAGATTTAAAGGAAGCACAAAAGATTTAAAGGAAGTTCCCCACGCCCAGGGCTCTTGTTTGGAAAACATCTTACTGCAGCTAGAACAAGGCACGCACTTCAGATGACTCATAATGTAGGCGCTTTTAGAAGAAAGATTACACGGATCACCATACAAAATATAAAACAGTGAAATATTTGCACGTGAACTCAAAATGTATAACTTCGGACGGTTCTCCCCCACTTCCCTCCATAACATACGTCATAACTAAGGAAAGGTGTTCGGGCCCATCTCTTTCATTTGGGCTTTCAAAGGGAGCTATGGTTTTGTTTTGACACCGATGTTACGTTGATGTAACTGATCGTTCTTCATCAACCTGCTGGGTTTTAGTCGAAGGCGGCGGGGGCGGTAATAAGAAAAGCGGTGTGTATAGGGAGGACACCAAACTCCCACCAGTTTCCGGGACGGTCTCCCAGAAAACATATTGGGAAATGAACCTCATTAAACATAAGTGAGATTTCCTCCGAGTCAAAAATTTTGAGAAAAAGAGTCCGGCAGCTGGGGAGAGGCCACCCAGACTAGATGAACGGCGGGGGGACAGCAATGCAGGTCAATTACGTAAACTTTCATTCAAGGCGCTTCTTGGGGTTTTGCTTCTGTTTACAGAGTTTCGGCCGCCAACTCGCAGCGCCGCTGCCGGAAGAAGTTCTGGGGCTCCTGACGGCGTCATATGACCCAAGGAAAGATGGCCGAAAACGGGCAGAGCGGCGAGGAACTTGGGGCTGGATCGAGAGAAGATTTTGAGGTCGTTGATCGCGCCCAGATCCCCAGCGCCTCTCAGCTGAAAAGCGATGGCAAAGAGAAGGGGAGCCCAGATGCCAGCTGGTCCGCTCCCATCTTCTCCCTGGCCAAGAAAGCCTCGGAAAACTTAGTAGTGAGCTATGGAAACGCTCTGAAGTCTGCAGCCTCGGTAGGACTCATTCCCAAACCACTCAGCAATGACAGCCCAGCAAAACAAAGTATGGCTATGTTTATTGCTTGTCTTTGGTAAAGGTGGTGTGGGGTGTAAAGCGAGTAAGTGGCTTTTCTCAAGGTAGAGGAGGGGCTGGGTAAGGAAAACTTTCAGGGTGAGTTGACTTTCAGGGTCTGACTAAGAATGTATTATAGAGAAATGCATTTTCTAGAAGAAATGCCCAGGTTCAACAGTCTTGGCCATTTTCCTTTGATATGGAGCTTTTCCTTGTATCCCATCTTCATTCTGTTAAGTTTTCTGCACATGCCTGGAAATGTTTTCCACATGTTGAAAAATAAATTCAAGGGCAAATTCTAGAAAACATTTCTAGTTATTTCTAGATATTTCTAACACAGCTTATTGTGAATTGATCCTTCAATGCTTGACAAAAAGGTAGGGGATTCTCTGTTTTAGACTCATTCTTTTTCCCTTGGCTCTGGATAACATTTATGACTTGGTTTGTTTTCTTTATATGACAGTACAGTACAGTCTCACTTGAATTAAAATATCAAATGAAAAACTGCTGTATATAAATTGTCGTTTTATATTGATTTGCTAAATGTTGAAGCCTATCAGATTATAAATAATGCTGAGATAAGTTCGTTGCAAATTACATTGTGTCTAGGCTTACATATTACAGTACATTTCCAAAGAGAAAATTTTAATATACAAACTTAAGTAAACTGAAAAGGAATAAAATATAAGTTATTAATAGGAGAAACAAAACATGGTGCTGACAGAGATATGGTTTAGCTTAGGCCCTGCACTTTAGGATATAACCATTAGCAATGATTCAGATTCAAAAAGATTAGAGTATATCAGCCTCCACACAACTTCCATAGGATAAATCCCAGGGAGCCCAGGAAAAGGTACAGCTTCTTTGAAAGGAGTTGGGTGCAACATGAACACCCACACACATTTTCAAATCAAATTCTCCTTCAAATGTACATTGCTGCACAGCCCTAATCTTTCCATGTGAAAAAATACCAGTCTGGTCAAAAGTGTTCAGGCTTAGATTTCTACATTCATGGAAGAAGATTCATTGTGTTTATTAAGATTCCTATGTAAGCATTATTTAGAGACAGTTGGGTGTAGTGGTTAAGGCATCAGGATAGAAACCAAAAGACCATGAGTTTTAGTCCTGCCCAAGGCATGAAACCATCTGGTTGAAGCCAATCACTTTCTCTCAACCCTGGGGAGGAGATTATGGCAAAGCACTTCTGAAAACCTTTGCCGAGAAAATTGCAAGGGCTTGTTGTGGCAGTCCGAATAATCCAATGTGTGTGTTTAGAAGGGAAAAAAAGATTTATTTGCTTCAAAATAAATGTATTAACAACAATCAACTTCAAAAATAAATTTGATAAAACTGATTACCTGCAAGAATTTTAGTATTGTCCTATCAATGCAAATTTTCCAGTGAGATGATTATATAAATATATTTCAAGTCCTAAAGGCATGAGTAGAATAAATTCCATGTATAAATTATGTGGCAGAAATAAAATGTGTTAATGACCCAGAGAAATCAGTTGAATGGAATGTAAATTCATATATTTATATTCATCAGAATCTGAGAATTAAAGTAGTATACAATAGACTATTTCAGACGTACTAGTACTTACCAAGATTTAATGGGTATTAATGATTTTAAGTGCATATGTATGAAGCATATCCTAATTCCTGGAACATTAAGCTATAAAGTTGTCATCCCAAAAAGCAATTACTTTTTTCTAACAAGAAAAAAGCACACCAAGAGTTTGAGAAGAAATATAAATATGTTAATAAATTCTACTTTGCCAAGGGAATCATAATTATTTAATTTCAATTCAAGAAAATTGACTTTAAGATGAAAATAATACAACTAAATGTTTTATTATTCATACTTCAGTCAGAAACAAAATATTCTTTCAATAATTTCCTAAACTTTGCCAGTTTCCTATTTATAATTTAACCCTTTATCATTTCATTTTATAATTATGCTTTCCAATAATAGTATATACTGAACAACAGATTATTGTGTTTATACTTTAGCCAAATATGCAGTTGAATGTATAGGATTACACTAATACCTTATTTTGGCATTGTTGTGTCTAAACTTGCAGGATATCTAGCATTAACTGATTTATGGATATGGGGAAAATTGGCATTAACAATGGTAGCTAAATCATCGTTTATTCAATTAAGCCAATATTCTGGGTTTGCATGAAACATTAAGTTATAAGCTGATTCCCTTCCCCCCAAGCTGGGTTCATATAACATACAGTATTAGACTAATTAGAATATTTTGTCTTGAAGAACCAGTTTGGTATAGTGGTTTAAGATACCAAACTAAAAAACCAGGAGACTGAGTCCTGCCTTATGCACAAAATCAGCTGGGTATCCTTAGGCCAGTCACTTTTTCTCAAATCTAGGAAACATGCAATGGAAAACAACTTTCCCAAAAATCTTGCCAAGCAAACTGCAAGTGGTGGCTAGGGAACTTCACATTTATTAGAAATAGAAAAATGTTTTCAAGTAAGAGAAAACAAGATATGCAAAAAATATATACTTCATCTCAACAAATTCTTATTTTTTAAAATTGTGTATCCTCTCTGAAATAGGTTCTTGGTGGAGAATATGATTTAAAAGGCTGTCATTACTTTAATCAGCCACATTTTAAGAAAATACTCAGCAAGTTTTAATACATTAAGATTGATATGCTGTGCACAATGATGCATAAAGTCCAACACCAATGAACATTTATTTATTTATTGAATTTATATTGCTGCCTATTCGCCTATGGTGACTCGAGGCGGCTTACAGAATGTAAAACCATATTTAAAACAAAAAATAAAATTAACAGAATCAAATAAATTAATAAAGTACAATAGAACAAAATCTGGAAAAAAAATTCATCCCCCAACTCTCACCTTCTGCCCCGACAACAGCAGATCACATGAGCCATCCCGCTCTGGGTTCCCCAGGCCCGCTGGCAAAACCAGGTCTTTAGTGCCTTCTGAAAGAGTGCTAGAGTGGGGGCCATTCTAATCTCTGCGGGAATGATATTCCAGAGAGAGGGAACCACCACGGAGAAGGCCCTTCTTCTGGGCTCCATCAGATGTATCTCCCTCAGGAATAGGACCTGCAACATTCCCTGCCTCCCTGCTCTGATGTGTCGGGTAGATGTGACCAGCAAGAGGCAGTCCCTCAGATAACCTGGTCCCAAGTCATGAAGGGCTTTAAAGGTGACAACCAACACTTTGAATTGCACCCGGATGCAAATCGGCAACCAATGCAGCTCCTGCAGGAGAGGTAGCACACGTGCATACCAGGGTCTGCACAAAACCATGCGGGCCACTGCATTTTGCACCAATTGGAGCTTCCGGATGCTCAAGGGCAGCCCCATGTAGAGCACATTGCAATAATCAAGATGGGAAGTAACTAGGTCATGAGTGACTGTGAGTAGGGACCGTTGATCCAGGAAAGGGTGTAACTGGTGCACAACCCGCAGTTGCACAAAAGCCCTCCTGGCCACCACTGCCACCTGCTCTTTGAGCAGGAGTCATGAGTCCAGGAACACTCCTAGATTATGCATGGGGTCAGTTTGGGGTAGTGCCACCCCTTCCAAGACCAAAGGTGGAAATTCACCCTGAGCCAACCAACTCCAAACCCAGAGCCACTCAGTCTTGCAAGGGTTTAGTTTCAACCAGTTGCTTCCCATCCAGCCCCTAACTGCCTCCAGGCACTGTGAGAGGGAGGACACTTAAATTGCTTCTAAACAAAGCAGCAATCATACCCATACTCTAGAATAAACAATATTAAAGTGGGGATTTAGTGTAATATCATGCTATAAATATTTTTAGGGTTAAATCTGAAGTGTATTCAAATTCCTCCTGGAAAAATGAATCTTCTCCCTGTACATCCATCACATCTGTTTTGGTAGTTTTATGTATTTTATTTAAAGTTTTAAAAGTAATATATGAACATATGCAGATTTAACAATTCCAAAAAGCTTGCAAGCTTCTAAAATCAAATTTCTGATTTTTGCTCACCTTTCATTTTGTCTACTGCACAATCCACATGGGTACCAATACACGTGATACATCATACAACTGACAGAAATGCTACTTCTCACTCATGTTATGAATCTGGCTATACAATCTGCCAGGAAAAACAAATTTGATAGCTGTATCCCAGCCACAGCATAGAGACAAAAATCAAAACATAATTGCTAGGTTCTGTCTGCGATGTCTTATAGCTATTATTGTAGTCCAGGTGATCACACTCACCTGTGAGTCCTGCTTGTGAAAGGAATAGTGTTTGTGAGGTGCTTTAATTTAGGCTGCTCAGGGTACTTATGTTGTATTAAACCAGCTTGGTTTTTGTTTTGTTTTTAATTGGACTTCAACTCCCAGAATTCCCCAGCCAGCATGCTAACCTAGCTAGAGAGATGGTTCATTTTCAGAAAAAGGAAGGGGGGAGTAACAGCAATACTGCAAGACACAGCGCAAATATTGGAGCAGAATCCCTCGAGAATGAATCTAATGTAGGGGAAGGGGTGACTCTCCTCCCAACCTGCCTTAGGTCGGCGAGAGGTCCGTCAGAGATGCTCCACTTTGGATTGAGCAGGAGGTGGTACATAATGGCCCCTTCCAATTCTTACGATTCTGAGATTCTTAAAATTAAGAGTGTGGGGAAGCGGAACTGAATTCATTTAGAAAATTGATCTTAAAACGTTACGTTTCCTTAGGAAAAGGGAAGTGACTCTTAATAGGAATAGAAGCTAAAGCCCACCGCTCATTGCACACACACACACACCCGGTCGCGTAGGGAGAAAGCCTAAAAAACGTCAATCTCCAGAAACAGCTACAACTAAAATGGCGCCTCCGCTTTCTTGTTTATAATGGCTCGGGAGTTCGCTGAGTCAATTTGCCTCCGTGTCCAATGATAAGCGAGTTTACGGGATGAGAGCGTGAACATTTTTCTCCCCTGTCAAAACATAACAAGGCAAATAAGAGAGCATAGTCAATCCGGGCCCTTGGAATGGTTGATGCGGAGTTGTAATTGGCTTGCAGAAAGGGTATAAGAGAGTCGGTGTGGTTTGTCCAATGAGAGGTCTTTCTTTGAACGTGGAGTGGGTGGGAAGTGTTGCTCAGGTAACGCAAGTGCAGGTGAGAAGCCAATGGAGGGGGGAGGAAGGAAATGACAGTTTTGCCTGTGGGAAGGCTGGAGCATACGCGTGATCCACTCCGGGAGGTGGAGACGGGGAATCGCCGCCGGGGAAGCTTTTCTGACTGAGTAGCCCGTTGTACGTCTGTAAGTGGGACGTCGGAGAAAACCCATGCAACGAGGAGGCCCATGACTTTGCCTTCTTTGCTATGGAAAACTGCTTCTTTTCCCTATTTTCGGAGGAAATTGCAACGCTTGCTTTCTCGTTGTAACGTCTGAATAAGGCCAAGGATGAATCCTGGGGGTTTCTTCTGTAACCTTGACTATTTTCTATAGCCACGACTGTTTTTTGTACTAACATGCTTACAAAGATTTCTTCCGTCTGTGTTTATAAGCAACCATGATTGCCATTCCTGTAGGGAACATGAAATGGGATGAAAAGAATTCTATTCTAAAATGTTGCACTGCAAGCATCCTTCTGGGGAGAGTAGCACAAAAGTACCTGTGTATTTGTGTGCTTTTAAGGATTATTGCACTAGATACCAAAACTCAATGGTAGTGACATAGTTCTTACTGTTCACATTTAGGTATGCACACATGTACCTGGGTGTGTTTTACCATATTGATTTAGAGCCCATTATTGCTGGGCATTTCTGCTGCATAAACATGAACTAAAAACTTTGGACCTTTTTATGAATAATACCTTATGTATGCTATTCCAGGTGCAAGGTTGTTTTTTTAGCATGATAGGAAAAGGCATATTTATGTGGATTCACATTTTCAGAGTAAGCCTACAGATCTATTACAAGGCTTTGCTTTCTTATACACCTCTGCTTGTCTATATGTGTTTAGCAGCCAGATCCCACACAATGGAAGAGCGTTCCAATCTTGTGAATATGATGAAATTGAGCATTAAAATCTTAATCCAGTCAGCTTTGAGTTTGGGGAGGACTCTTGATTCTGACTTCCCTCCTCTGCAACAGTTCTTTATTGTTTTGGAACATTGTCTCAAGCATGGACTTAAAGGTGAGTTTGCTTCAAATTTGATTTTATGTTTGTATGGTTGAAAGCATAATATTTTTCTTATTTGTTCACTTTATTTTTATTGGTTAAGAATATTTGAAGGACACCAGGCTCTTTATTTTATTTAGCTGTCCCCATTCAACTGAAATAGCCACCAGATATTTACAAAACTTACCTAGAATGGTGTAGTTAATTTCTGTAATTGAACCATGAGAAAATGCATAGAAGCAATGGAAAAAAGAAAAAAAACATATTTAAACATGAATGCATAGCTTGACATATTTACCTATGCAAATATGTCTGCATTAGGGAAACAAAAGTTATTATTAAGGTATATATGAAAATAGACATTCCAAGTATGTTATTTGTATATTAAGTTTCTTTAATATATAGGAAAGTCTGATATATTCACTCAGAATATATCACAGACTTTTTTTACTGTTTGTCTAAAAGTACAGTCCAATTAAGTTACATCTGTAGATATCTGCATTATATGAACTGAAGTAGAATAATATGTTTTTCCTTCCATTCTACCTTTATCTAGCTAAGAAGAGTTTTATTGGGCAGAACAAATCATTTTTTGGGCCTTTAGAATTAGTGGAGAAACTTTGTCCAGAGGCATCAGATTTGGCAACAAGTGTCAGAAATCTGCCAGAATTAAAGTGAGTAGACACATATAATACATTAATTGGGATTGTTTAAAATAATGCATGCTTTTTATCTTTTTAATACTGCTAGTAGTAATAATCAGATGGTCTTTGCTGATCACCAGTTAAAAGCAGTTTGTTTTCACAAGAATTGTAATTCAGAATATTTTTATTTAGAGTAAAACTACTAACCTGTATTACTTTTTGTTTATTGTCTTTCAAAAATCATCTGTGTGAAGTATTAATACTAATGATAGAGTGGCATAATTATTCAACCTAAAGAAAAAGCATTAAGTTAAAAATGGACAGACTTTAAGTATTTTAAGTTCTTCTGACAGATTATCTTCTGTGAGAAATGGTTGATATGTTTAGCAATTATTGTTCATATTTAACCTGGCAATATTTTGTTTCTCATTCCTTTTCTATGCTGAGCAATTTGACGTATTTAATCAGTGATTTTCCTGTGGGGTTGTAGGACTCCAATCGGAAGAGGCAGAGCTTGGCTTTATCTTGCAGTGATGCAAAAGAAACTGGCAGACTACTTGAAAGTGCTCTTGGATCACAAGTGTCTCTTGAGGTATTTTGGATTTTTCTTCAGGAAGAAAATTTATTACTGTGCAGAAAGAGAAGGAGTTAAATTAGATCAAGAAGTCAGGATCGCTCCTGCCAGTGAAAAATAGGAACAAGCTATTCCCTCTTCCTGTCACTCTTCTGACAGAAACATGTTATTACAACTGAAACTCCTGGAAAAAGAAAAAACTCTTCCATTTGGGCTAAATCCAGCCCAATGTTTATATTCAGAATATTAATTGGGATAAGAGACATTTAGTTTAGGGGAAAAAACTTTTTGAATTTTACTGTGATGACCAGTAAAATATTCCTCTCTAAATCATTATATTTTCCTTTCCTAGTGAATATTACGAGCCTGATGCCTTGATGATGGAAGAAGAAGGAGCTGTGATTGTGGGCCTTTTAGTGGGACTAAATGTCATTGATGCAAATCTATGTTTAAAAGGAGAAGACTTGGATTCCCAGGTAAAAATGGTCTCCTTTCAACTAAGTCCCAAGTGGCAACTGTAGGCCTGAACCAAGGGTAATCAGGCTGAATTCATATTGTTTTAGATATTTCTGAAAATGTAATAACTGCATTTACAGCTGGCTTATTTACAGAAGTTCTGTCCCAACATAAAACCACAAATAATAAAATAGCAATAATTTGAATCTATGCAAATTGGGTGGCCACTTTTTGGATCTTGTGCTCATCCTCTTCCTCCTACAGAGTTCATGTATGCAATTTATTGATCCTTTTTCTTGCTTGGTTGTAATGAGTGTCATTGGTCATGTCATGTTTTCCTTTTTGGGAACAGTTTTGTTTAGCTGGTGTGCTCTATGGTTGTTACCAGCCTCTCTATTTGTATGGCTATTTGCACTGGACACTAGTGCTGTCAAAGTACTATATCAAGAAAACAAGTATTTGAGTTCATCTTGGGAAATGGCAATCAATGGACTATGTTAATGGCTTGAATCCCTTTGCATTTAATTCCCTTGAATGTGAAAAGGGTATGAAAAGTACATCACAGTGAATTGTATTAGAGACACTATAATTTAATGAAATTTATCTTTCTTGTCAGGTAGCAGTGATTGATTTTTCTCTGTACCTTAAGGATACACAATGCATTGATAACGACAAAGGGTATGTATAGTTAAGCTTCTGCTTTTCAAAATTGTACAGCGGAAAACTGTATCAGAAATGAGCTAAGTCTAAACTTTCCTAATTACCTTAGAAAGAGAAAAATTGAAACCAGAATAGAAATAGGCAAATTAAAAAGGAGAAAACTATAAAACGCTGTAAATTTGGCAATTAATGCCTTAGGCAGTTGTAATTAATGCCTTAGGCATGAAAGTCAGTTGGGCAACTTTGAGCCAGTCACTCAGCCCAATTCACCTCACAGTATTGTTGTTATGAAGAAAATAAGTGGAGGAATGACTGTTAGGTATGTTCAATGCCTTGAATTGTTTATAAAAATAATAAAGGTGGGATAAAAATAAATTATTATACCTATTGATTATGGTGTTCAGGATGTGTACTTGTAGCATGTACAATGATTATATATCTTCTTATACAACAACCATTCTAAATATAAACATATTACTTGAAAGAGTTGGCTGTTTTGAAAAGACAATGATCTTTCTTTTAATGTCAGAGATGAAGGAATGACTGCTGTGCTTGACCAGAAACATTATGTTGAAGAACTTAATCGACATTTAAGGTATAGTTTGTTGGTTAATACTTTATTCCCCCCACCCTCATATGAAGACCACAATTCTTGCATAAAGAATTGTTGTATCGACTTAGAAAAGCTTGCTCTTTTCCTTACTATTCCAAGTTTTAGTATCTCTAGACCTTATGTCCTCCTTATCTCTAGTTAAAACCCCAAGTTTTGCCTTGGATTAGACCATTTTATTAGTTTGGGGACTCTTAATTGTTTTGAGAAACGTATTTTTCTATTTGGGATGAAATGGTTAGAATTATTATACAGCTACTGAGTCTTTTTCATTATAGTTGCACTGTTGGAGATCTTCAGAGCAAGATAGAGTGCTTAGAGAAAACAAATTCCAAGCTCCAGGAAGAGGTTTGTGGTCACTGTGACATATTTTCAGTTACTTTTTAAATTAAATAGTTCAGACATGTATCTGAAAAAAAAACCTAGAGAATAAAGACAGGATACAAATAAAGAAAGTAACTTATAGATTGATTGTAACTTTTAGTTATAGGAACGTGGGAAGCTACTTTTATAACAAGTTATAGGTTCCATCAGGATTTTTAGAAAACAAATACTATGGGTGTAAAAAGTTACGTCATCGAGCTCCAAACCTATCTTATTGATTATTAAGAACAGAGTAAGTTCATGCTGTCATCTGAAAGGAATAGTGCTTTAATGAAAAAGCATAATAGTAATTAGTTCCTATTTTGGAACAGGAACATAATTACTCAGTTAAATCTTGAAATGCAGTCTTGTCAGATATTCATTTGAGGCACTACTGAGTAGCAGAGTTTTATGAACAGAGGGATAATATATGAATGTTTCATTTGGGGAAATGTTTCATTTTTTAATCACTCTCCTTCTACCATTGGCCAGCTATCAGCAGCAACTGATCGAATCAAAGCTCTTCAGGAAGAACAACAGGACCTGCAACAGGAAAACGAATTAATTCGTGAACGCAGTGAAAAGTATGCTGAGGTCAGATACTGAAAAGCCTAAAACTACACAGGAGCCTTAATTGTTTGCTTATTTTTAATGTTACCTATTTTTTCTTTCTAACACAAAAAATGCATAGAACATACATACGGTGGAACCTCGGGTCACAACCGTAATCCGTTCCAGGACTACAGTCACAACTCAATTTGGTCGTGACCAGAAGCCCGACTGTCTGCGCATGCGCAGACAAAAAAATAATAATGCTGAAGGAGAAATTGCCGCGATAGGGAAAATCACCATGGCAATTTTCAGGTTTGCTTGGTCGCCACCTGAAGATCTGTTCATGACCAGAAGCAAAACTGTTCTGAAAATTCTGGTTGTCACCCGATTTGGTCGCAAACAGAAGCATTTGTGACCCGAGGTTCTACTGTATATAAAATCTCTAAGGGTACAAAAAGGTACTCCTATATATGTGACTTGCAACAAGATAATCATTTTGATAAAGTAGTAGGTTAGACACAGATTTGTGCTCGGTTATTCCTTTGATAAGAAGAGAAAAATGATAATGCTTTAAATTCGTATCTCTGTACATCTGAAAACAATTGACTCTTCTCTGATTTCCCCTTCCATTAAAAGCCCCATTGGAATGTCCCATGTTATTTGAGCAATGAGAGCCAAGTGCCATAGAGGAATGAAGGTAGTGAAGATCTCTAGCAGGATAGCTCCTTGTTTCCTTCTGCAAATTAAAGACCTTTGTTCAGTGGTGGTCTGCTTAAAATATTGGCCTAGGACTAGAGAGACCAAAGATCACCCCTCGCCATGATATCTCTTTGGGGCACTCTAGTCACACTTTTTGAGCCCAACCTATTTCATAGATTAGTTATTATGGGGACAAAGTAAAGGGCATTCTCCATGTAAATTACCTTAAGTTCTTGAAAGAAAGGCAAGATATAAATCTAACAAATGCATCTCATTAAAACTAATACCATTAAGTATAAATTGAAATACTATCCATAGTTTAGTTTCCAGCTACTTTCCTCATCCATAGCTCTTCTGTATATACTGAGATGCATAACAGCTCCTATAAGAATGGGCTTCCCCATTTACTCTTGCAGAAATCAACTTTCTTTGACATTTTTCCAGGAAAATGAATGGATGAAAATGAGTATTTTGCTTTGTTTCCCCAACTAACTGCAACAGTTTCATAAACTAACAAAGATCAGTGTCCTTGAGTCTTTAGCATTTGTTGCTCATATTGTTCACAGGTGTAAGATAACTTGTTGATTGCGGTATCCATTGATAATCTTACCTCTGATTTATACAATAGAAACATTGAGTCTTCAATCTATTAGCAGATTATTCACCCACTTTTTAATCTAGGTAACTAAACTGGACACTAAAGTGGAACTGGAAACTTATAAACAATCACGACAAGGCCTAGATGAAATGTACAGTGATGTCTGGAAGCAATTAAAAGAGGAGAAAAGAATTCGAATGGTGAGAGCTCATAATTTAACAACTGGCAGTGGAAATGTTCAATAGTCCTTAGACTTCCCCTTTAAATTTATTCATATAAAATAAATATATGTTCATATAAAATAATAATCATTTACAAATATTGATTGATGTAATGATGCAAAAATGGATTTGTGTAAACCTGGCTTTTTTATTGGGACTGAATATAAGAGTAGATTTTTCAGTTGGTTGCAGGAATATACTAGTAAAGGTTAAAAAAGCTATGTCCAAAGCTAGGCAGAGATCATTGTTTTGCTTTTCTCTGCAATATTGTTGTTTGAACATAATACAGAGCCCATAACCAATTATGCCTGGGAAGTACTAGAAAGAGTTGAAGAGTATGAAAAGTCCATATGTATATAAATCCCTTTGAATCCTAGCTAAGAGGATTGGGGGTGGGTGGAATGTACTAGGTAACAAGTAAATATAAAAGATCCTTTTATTTATTTAGTGTAAAACTTCCTTCCCCGATTGCCTTGAACTATAGAAGGTAGCCCAATTCAGCACTTCAGGAGGGCATAAAATTGAGCAAGGCTGCCCTAAATAATATATTGAGCTTTCATGACGTACATGAAGTGTTTTATGTATGCAGCTTGTATTGTAATTTTAAGGAGTTGGAAAAAGAATTGGAGCTTCAAACTGCAATGAAAACAGAGATGGAAATTGCCATGAAACTTCTAGAGAAAGATACTCACGAAAAACAAGATACCTTGGTTGCACTTCGCCAGCAGTTGGAGGAAGTTAAGGCTATCAATTTGCAGATGTTCAATAAATCTCAGGTATTCAAGACTCTCTTTGCTATGGCCACAAATAGTCCTAAAACCTTCAAGACTCTCTTTGCTATGGCCACAAATAGTCCTAAAACCCAGGAGTTAAAGTGTCCAGTCTGTTTGATCAAGTTTGATGCAATGTTCACTGTTATTTATGAAGCTGAAAATGTGCATATTCTCATCCTATCTTCGCTTCCATTGCTGATTTTAACTTAGACATCCTGATTGTTGTATTCCAAATAGGGAGCTACAGCTTAAGATCAATTTACTAATAAAGATGTTAAGTTAGGATAACTCTGGATTTTGTGCCAGAATTCCTTTTCATGGAAATAGCAAGGAATTCTGACTTGAATAATATATGGCCATGTGAGAGGTAAGAAAAAGCATTCAGGCCAAGATTTCATTCCTGGTTTCATAAACTAAAGATTATGAAACCAGGATCACTTTATCTAAACTAGTCTTCAATCTCACCTATAGGATGTCTTCTATTGGCAAACAAGGGGGTTCTTCACACATAGCTGAAAAGCAAATAATAGGTCACTTCCTCAGGTTTTTTAGTTGTGATATCCTTATGACAGAAGCAAAAGGAAGTAAATGTGTTTTCCTAACTTGGTTAGTTTACCGACTGGAAAAAACGAAAATTGCAAGAATTCCTTATTCTTGATTTGGGGAATGATTTAGAAGCTTAATGTGGGGATGCCCACATTCAATATCCTTCACTCATCTAGCCAAAACATTACTAGAAGTTTTTATGCAGGTAGCCCTGTCGGGTAGCCCTGTGATATAAATTAAGTTCCACCCACTGCAGACCTGCCAAGCAAAGAAAGAAAAGTATGTCCTTCAGCCACCAATTAAGCACTCATTTCTGCACTACAAAGATAAAGTTATTTTTTTTTATTGTTACAATCTGGGTATAAACGTAGGTTTATTGGATTATTTCCCAGTTTTTTTCCTTTTGAAATATTGCAGCTAAGACAGTTTCTTGGGTTTTGCCATGAGATTTATTAACTCTTGCTATATTAGAATTAAGAGAACCTTTAAAGAGAAAATATGAAAAGGATCTTTCTGAACTGTTATAGCCCTCCAAGCCATAAGAAGTGATTGATTTAAAGTTACCTGATTGAATTTGTTTTTGCTCCAGACTGCAGAGAGTTCTTTACAACAGAAAAAAGAAGCAATATCATCCTTTGAAGGCAAAACAGATCAAATGATGTCTTCTGTGAAACAATTGGAGGACAGGTGATTACTTCCACATATCTGGTCAACGTGTGACCTTAGCAGTTTTGCAGTGTTCTGCATATCATAGTTCAGACAGGTTGCTTCTAATGACGCATGAATGTCAGTTTTTCACAGTGCCCCTTGAGGCTGTCCATTTCCCCCCACAAAGTCTTGGAGAGCCTTGTAAGTCAAACTCATGACGTCATGTAACGTATCGGGACTTTTTTCTCCTTTGCTAAACTGGGCATGGGTGTGGCCAACATATGACACATCCTGCCCATGGGAGTTTGACAGCCCTGGCATATTCTGACAAGAAGAAAACCTGGAAAGGTGTTATCAGGCCTATTGTCCTGCTTGCTTCCCTGTCAAATAGAAATGGGTAATGGAGAAGTCTTTTAGGCCGACTAGTCTCTATATTGCAGTGATACAGAATTTCATAGATCAGAATGCATGAACAAAGCTGGAGAGGCCAAAATCTTAATTGGATATGATGAAGGTTGATATATGGAAGAGAAGGGAAAAGGGGTCACAGGAGGATGAATCAGTGATCAACTGAGACAAGAAACTGAGACTGAGGGGCTGAATCAGATCCATATCTTATAAAAAATTATTAATTCAATTTCATATCTGTTTTCAACAAGGGTATTTATATAGAACTGGCGTTGGGTAATTAATCATAAAATTTTATGATCGGAGCTGTTGTGGTGAGTTCTTCTGCACTCCCTAGCAATTAATTCCTTGAAGCTGCTGCTGGCAGAGGTCCTCAAAATTTTAGCATGGTAGAAGCCAAAGGATTACCTCAAACAAAGATATTATCAGAGTCATATGTCAATTTGTTTGTTTCTTTTTCTGGGCAACTTCTTCCTATCAAGAATAACATCTTTCCACGATGCAGGAGGCATGAAATGGCCTTTCATTTGAACGTAGGATCTAGTCCCTGATGTTTTAAACTTGTCATTTTGATGTGGTGCAAAAAGTAACATTCACAGCCGTGTCAGTATATCTCTTTTTCATACTTTAGACTGCAACATGCAGACAAGGCCAAGAAGCTTGCAGAAGAGAAAAATGTCAAATTGAAGCAAGAATTGGGGGGCAAAATTGAGGCTTTGAAGCAGCAACTACTCCAACTGGATAGCAACTGGTACTGTTATTTTATATAACCTTAGTTTAAGCTTATGTTCGTATTCTTTTGAATAGAAGAAATACATTCTGTTTACAATTAATGGTTCACAAATTCCACCCCCGCAGATAAGTGCACCTGATAAGAAGGAATATCTGCCCTAGCAGTGCCCACCTAATAGAGGCTTATGCATGGGCTACCATAGGGCAGCTCCAAAAGGAGATGTTCCAAGAGGTGGAAGAGGACTTCACTTCCTTAAATTGTATTTCCCAAGGATTGGATACTTACCTACTTAAACTGGAACTAGTACTATTAATATTTTTGCACTGAAATTACAGATAGTCTTCAACTTACACAACTGGGACCAGAAATTGAGTCACTGAGTGAAGCAGTCATTAAATGAGACCCACGTTTTTGCTTCACTCAGTGACTAATCCCAGCAGTCCAGGTTGCCGTCATTAAGCCGTCTCCCTGGTTAAGCAGACATACAAACACTTGCCTGTCGAGTTCAGGTTCCCTCCAAATGCAAAAGTGAAATCCTTCTGAAGGGCGGCAGGACCAGAGCTCAGATCTTCAAAGGTCAGAGCTCTGTTCCTGTAGCCCTTCAGAGAAGTTCCCCTCCCTTCCTTGTGCAGAGTGGAACCCCTCCAAAGAGCTGCAGGAATGGAGCTCAGATCTTAGGGATCTGCTCTCCGTTTGCACAGCTTACCAGAGGAGTTCCCTCCCCTCAGCAAGCAGCCCTTTCTCTCTGCTCCTTATGGGCAAGGAAGAATCTCTGCTCCATGCAGAGCTTAAGATTTCCTTCAGGCTGATGTTCCCTCCTGGCAGACAGCTCTTTCACTCTTAAAAATAAGCTACCCGCCAGAATCTCAGCTCTGCAGCAGGCAGCAGCGTACAGCCTTTCCTGCTGGATTCCGCATTGACTTTCAGAGGAAGCCAGCAGAGAAGATTGCAAATAGCAATCACGTGACTGTGGATTGCTTGACAATTGCCATCCAGATCACAATCATGTGATCTCAGGGAGGTGGTACAATGTTTTTTGACCGAAGTACTTTTCAGGTACCTGTTCCCTGGCTGTCATAATTCCAAACTCATTAAATTGTCCTAAGTTAAAGACTACATGTAATAGGGCAACAGGTTTTGATTAGAGCAAATCGCCACCCCAAAGTTTTTCCTTTCCTTCACTTAGCAATCCATTTGTTTGATAGTGTGGTTCTTGTTATATTACCAAGTCTCCGTTCTGAGGTATGAGCAATGATTTTTTTGGGAAATATCATTTCTAGAAATCTTATTGCTATGTTTGTACCTAAGAAATTTGGTGTTTCTTACGTCTACTTAGAGATGATGGTGAAGGCGAAAGTTTGTTTGTTTAAATTTTGGACAATCTCAAAAGTAATTTTCAGAGGATTTTTCAGAGACTAGGTAAAAATTGTAAATCAATTCTGGTTTCGGATTCCATACATGTATTCAAGAAGTAAGAAGATATTTTGGATTTTGATTCAAAATTCTAGAAATAAATAAAATTCTAGAAGCAATTTTAAAAGGGTTTTGAGAATATGCTTTTGAACTAAAAAGAATGTCTCTGGACAAGCTCTTTGAAATGTTTGAAGTAGCTTTCTGGAGCCTACTGGCTATTTTCACAGAACCAAAAAAAAAAAACTCCTTTTTTTAACCTTAGGAAAAGTCCAAACTCCTGCCAAATTTCAAAATTATTCCATAATGCTAATAAGGTAAATTCTTTTGGAAAATAGGTTTTGTTTCCGACTTCGTTGTGCTTTCTTTTAATTTGCAGTTCAGTTATTGAAAGAGAGTTAAAATCTGAGAAAGAACAGAGACAGAGTCTGCAGAGAGAGTTACACCATGAGAAAGACACTACAGCTTTGCTGAAAGCTGAACTGCAGCAAGTAGAAGGTTTGAAAAAGGTAAGGCATGTGATGATTTAGTTTCTTTCAAGAGAGAGAGGGTAAGTTAGCTTTATGATTTCATAGTAGCACAATTACTTTCTACCCAGAAATGATGGTCTTTGTTGGTTTACTCCTAAGGCAGGGTCTCAAACTTGATTTCACTGAGGGCTACCTCAGGGTTGTTTGACCTCGGGGGCCGGGAGTGGGGTATGGTCAGAGTAGGCATGGCCACCTCAACATCACTCATGGTGGCCCAGGCAGGGCTGGGGGAGTGGGTATCACTTGTCTCTAGCGGAGGAATTTCTCAATGCCTCGTCTTGGGATCAAGTGCACTTTTGCCAGCAAAAACAGGTCGGAAGGCCATGCATAGCCGTCCCAAGTTGTTTTCACTGCACGCCAGTCCTTCATTGTTTCCAGGGTGGCCCAAGGGCCAGATCTAAGCACCCTGTGGGCTGGATTCAGCCCCCGGGCCTTGAGTTTGACACCCCTATTCTAAGGGAATCACTGGCTCCCCTTTCAATCCCCAAGCAGAGTAAAGGAGTGTGCAATAAAGAAGATGAGAGATTAAAAGAAGGATGGGAGAACTAGAATGGGGAATCACAATATTTTAGAGAAGATGGACATGGTTAAGCCAGCTAGATATTTCATGATGAGAGAAAACGTTCTGCCCTAGAGTGAAAAAAGGGGGGGATTTTTCTAAGGCATAGCGGAATTACATTGAAGGTCAATAGATTACACCATTCCGTTCCATCCTCTCAATGTTTTACAGGACATTTGCTAATTACAATGTAATTTTGGGAAGGACCAATCACTCTGAGCCAGTGTTTTTGAACCTCACTAAGATATATGGACATCTGCTCCCAGAATTCCCCACTCAACACATTTATTGGGAAATTCTGGGACCTGAAGGTATAAATTTTTTTGCCAAGTTCAAAAAATACTGTTCTAGATGATGATAGCTTCATGTTTTAAAAAGGTGTACTGCATTTGTGACATTTTGTGGTTAGTACAATAGGCCTTTCTACTTACAAGTTCTCTGGCCCATTGGAGTTTTCATGATAGAAACCACTGTAGTTTTTCATTAATGCAATAGGAGCATAGAATAGGCTTTCCAGTAAAATATAGGTATTCATAGGTGAGAGAAAATAGATTCTCTTTTAGGTTTTGTAAAAGACTTCATATAAAATAGGAAAAGTGGGGAAACTAGTTAGTTGAATTATAGTGTAGTCCATTTCATTTGTGTGTGTATGTGTGTGCATAGGAATTGCGAAAACTGCAGGAAGAGAAGCAGCAGCTAGAAAAGATCTGTGAAGAACAAGAACAAGCCCTTCAAGAAATGGGGCTTCATCTAAGCCAGTAAGTGTATTTCAATAATTTGTGTTATTAATTGTACCACCACATCTTGCAACTCTTTGGTCAACAGTTATTCGGTACAACAATACAAGTATTCAACAAACAAATAAATTAAGTAATTAAAACTACATAAACAATCCTAGCAACATTGCACGAATGCCCCAAAGCCTCTCATGATAATTTTTAGAAGATTTTTTTCCAATGGAACCAAATTGTCTCCAGGGTAAGGCCAGAGAGAAAAAGAACCATGGCACGAAGCCTCCTCTCTTCTGAGTAATGGATTGTTACCAGAGAGACCCACCTTAGACAGGATGAATCTTACCTTGCTGCAAGGGGTACCATTTCAAGCAGCAGCTTGAGACTCAGGTCACCAGTAATATGACAACTCTAGAACTATCGGGAGAGAAGTTGAAATTGACACTTAAGTTGTTGGCCTTTTGTAATGAATCAGTAAATCTTGTGGGTGAAGCTCTGGCTGTAACTGAAATACGAAATAGCCTAAATATTGTTTTGAATTTAATGTATTATTGACAAAGAAAATGCAGCTGCAATTGGCGATTGTTATGGGGCTTTTGTATGTTGGATTTGGATTTGTCCCTGGTAGATACGTTATTATGTCAAAAAGTTAGTGCAGCGTAATAAAGGATCTGAATTCCTTATTTGAATTTCACCTATGCTCTATCAGTAACAGTGATGTTTCTTTAGGCAAGTCAATATTTTAATGGGAAGAAAAGTTGTAGTGGTTAATATCAGGCAACTAAAAATATCACTTTTTTCCAGATCAAAACTTAAGATGGAAGATATTAAAGAAGTAAATAAAGCATTAAAGGTACTGTTGATTCGGTGATATATTTAGGTTCATTTAAGAAATTATAACTCATTTTATTAACATCTTTCCATTTATCAGCGTGTAGCATAGGGAATGTCATGGACAAAATAGTAAAGCTAGAAAAGTATTGACATAGCATCTTTGTATCTTGTTCTTTAAATATTTATGAGTCAACCAACCAATTTCTGGCAAGTTATTGTTAGTATATTCTTTTCCAACATGCAACACAATCCTGTGCATGTTTATTTTGGAGCAAATTGCCCAACATTCAAATTGTCTTGATCTAATGTATAGCTAAGGGTTGATGTAAGTCTATTTGGGGAGTTAGATATGTAATTTACAGTAACTTTCAAATTTGCCTAGATCTTTTTATTTCATTATGAGCCTATATAAATTCAATTAACCTATTACTTTTAAATATTAGGGCCATGCATGGCTAAAAGATGATGAAGCAACTAACTGCAAGCAGTGTGAGAAGGAGTTCTCCATTTCAAGAAGAAAAGTAATACCACACTCCATTATTTACTATATTTTTATCCTGAGTTTTTTTATCACTGCCTTTTTCCACTGATAAAATAGAATTAAAGTCCCAAAGATGTTTTCTAAAATGCAATCAGACTTTTTTCCCTTGAAAACGTTTTGCTTCTAATCCAAGAAGCAGCTACTTGGAGAAGCGAAACATTTTCAAAGGGAAAAAAAAAGTCAAAGTTGCCTTTGGGAAAGC
This sequence comes from Notechis scutatus, assembly GCF_049901735.1. Lineage (NCBI taxonomy): Eukaryota > Metazoa > Chordata > Lepidosauria > Squamata > Elapidae > Notechis > Notechis scutatus. The sequence goes on along the minus strand of NC_142010.1, from coordinate 77,647,762 downwards.
ACCTTTGGGACAACCTGTATCATTGAGAATCTCAATAGAAAGGTTAAGAGGTACAGATGCTTTGTTGCTACTTTCCAGCTGTCCGAATCCTCCTGTTTTGATGAAACCAGTTGTATCTTTTGAAGTCAGCCAAATGGTTCTGTCCTAATGCCGTCTGTGGGATTGGATGGAAAGAAGCCATCTCCAACTTGTTGCTACCAAGACCACGTAGTGATGGGTATTTGACCAGTCAGGGATCCAATGTTGGCCTTGAATGCAATTGTACTTCCCCAATCAAGGGTGGTGTATAATCTAGGGGTCTTCTTGGACTCCTTGCTTGAACAGGTGGGAGCAAAGACAAGGCTTTTGTCCAGCTTCATTTGGAACACTAGTTAAATCCCTTTCTAGATTTAGGAAAGGGAAGCAGTCAATTATACCTCGGTCACTTCACAGCTTGAATACTGCAACGTGCTTTTCATGAGGCTCCTTCTCCTGGAAACTTCAGCTGGTCCAGGATGCAATAGTGCAGGTGCTAATGCCCATGTAACTCCACTTTGTGAACTACACTGGTTGTCAGTTTGCTTCTCGGTGAGAATTAGTGTTGGTTGTTGTCTAGGGCCTTGGGGAACCTCCTGTCTTCCATATTATCTACTCAAAAGACAATTCAATCCAGCAACATTGTTTCACTCTGGATTCCAGGACCCTAGAAACACACTTTCTCTATAGCAATACCTGCCCTCTGGAATAACATTCTCCTAACATTTTAAAGTTCCCACAAATGTTGAAGGGACTTAAAACATGTGGCTCCTTATCTAACCTTTAGCAAGGACACCTCACATTCCTTTTCTTTGTTCCTGAAACATGTCCCTTTGACTCCAGTTCAATCCAAGTCTTTTGTATTTCACAGTTCAGAGAAATCAGCAGCACATTTCTTGTCCGCGGGTCAGAGCCTGGTACTGTATCTCCCTGAATTCTCCATTTTTAAGGCTTCAGAGAAACTGGAACAGGTTCAAAAAGGGCAGTGAGGATTATCAGGACTAAAAACACGGATCTAGGACATTTACAAGAATGCCCAATTCTACATCTATTGGTGTTACACAATTAAAAACACACAAATGACATAGAACAGAAGACTTAAATGCAGGACCTGCCACCCACTCTAACCAAGTGTCTAGGAACATATCCAGAGTGAGCAGCAGGATAGGGGACGGTGTCCCAGATGACATTGAGAGAACTTTATTTAGAAGACTGAAAGGGGTATTGATCAGCATTCCCGGAACATTCTAACTTTAACATGTATTTGGAGGCATTCTGGAGGTAGTCCATTTCCAGTTTATGTTCCCAGAATATTTTATTTGGAGGCCTACATTGAACAGGAAATGACCAAAGCAGCACTTCAAAACCTTCTAATTCCACTGTTTTTATGGGATTCCCATGCAACTTTTTCAGAGCTAGAGCTCCTTTTGAAATCATGTTAGTAATAATGTTTTCTGTTTTTGCAGCACCATTGTCGAAACTGCGGCCACATCTTTTGTAACACCTGTTCAAGCAATGAACTTGCACTTCCATCATATCCAAAGCCTGTACGAGTTTGTGATACCTGCCATACGTTACTGCTTCAGAGGTGTTCATCAAATTCTTCCTAAAATCTATATTCCAGAATGTTAAGACTAGGGAATGAACCCAACATGTAATAGTTTTTTAATATTCTAAATTCTATTAACATATACGGCACTGTATATTATATTCAAAAAGGAAAAGATTTAATTTATAAAAATGGGATACCAAAATCATGGAAACTATTTTTTTATAGATTAAGTGCCAGCAAAATGTCATATTCAAAAATACACAATTTCAGGTACACACACTTATTTTTAAGCTCAAAAAATTTATTGTTTGGATGTTAACTTTATACTTCAGGTTTATAGATTTGCTCTAAAACAAAATTAATTTTCTGAATACTTCATGGATCTATCTTCTGTAACAGTTAACCAAAATTTGTTGATCTGTATATAATAAATGAAAATGTTATCTTAAAAGTTAAATCTATGGAAGCAATTTTTGAAGAATGTATGCTTGGATGTGCCTTCTAAATCTTTCAAAAGTGAACAGAATAACATATTGTAAGTTATCTGTGATTACGCAATAAAACTGATCCACACTTGTTATACGTTCCGCCATCACTAATTTTTTTTATTAAATTAATAAAGTATTGCACACTTTTAAGGTGTATTATCTATGAACTTAAAAAGTGTATACTGCAGAAACTAATGGATCTGTCCTTCCAGGATTTCCATAGAAATACGGATTTCTTATGACCAAAATTGGGATGAATTATCTTTTGGTGAATGCAGTGGTCATAGTTAAGCTTGATTGCCACAGTCATTAAGTTAATCACCGTGGCCAACTGAATCATTTGGTTATTAAGCGATTTCAGCTTCCTCCACTGATGTGTTTGTCATAACTGTCTGGCAGGTTGCAAATGGTGATGTGACACCCCCTCTCCCCCAATGATGCTGCAACATTGTAAATGCATGTCTGCTGCCAAGCATCCCAATTTGATCACCCCGGGGATGCTGCAACAATCATAAGTCACTTATTAGTACTTTCATAACTTTGAATAGTCATTAAAATCTATCCATACCCAATTTTAAATTTATGCATTTTTTTTTACAATTTGGCAGGAACTACATAGCTTTTCAGAGTAACTCTGCAAAGGATAAAAGCTGCACAAACCACACATAGTGAATGTTGTCATGTCTTTGTAGCTTGGAGACTTAGAAAAGAATGGCCATGAAATGAACGCCCTGAAAAAGCGTTTTGAGTCTTCAGTTACTAATTTGGATCTGTTGAACGGAAAGCACTTTTTAAAAGAGGCAAAATTAAAAAGCATCATTAAAAACATGGTTGCCTAAATATGTTGCATTGGTCTAGTAGAATAGGAATAGGAATCAGTGTAACAAAACTATTCATTTAAGTTGGAATAATTAAACAAAACAATTTGAGGACAAAAAAATTGAGGCATGTTTGAAATTCAGTAAGGCAAAAAGAAAAATATTTAAATGGTGGAAGTAATAACAAGGTTCAGAGGAAAAGCTGGACAAGAAAGACACAATTAAAAAGTTAAGTGATGATATAGAAAGAACCACAACATGAACAGGAAAGGTAAATAAATTTCATTACTAAGAGGCAAACTGGGATTCCTTCCCTAGATACAGTATACATGTAACATTGGAGATAAAGTTTCAGTGACTAATGGCCTTCAAGCAATTATAAGGCTTTTTTCAGGTACACTCAGTTCAGGCTTTGGTATTTCATGTAGCAATCAAAGAAATCTTTGATTTAAAAGACCTCAGTTGAATACACTTCAGATGCAATGAATACACTCTAGCCTATGTTAAAACCTAATGCCCAAATAATATTCTTCAGCTCAATCCTGTATTTATTATTTGGCAAATGTTCTCAATACACCCACCCACAACTCTTGTAAACAACTGAGTATTACATTTATATATTGCTGAAGAGAAATTGATAAAACTAGAAAAATCACATTGAGATTTATCAGACATTGTTCTAACAGATAGCATTCCTTTCCCCATCTTTCAACATTTCTTTCCCCATCCCCCAACATTTAATACATTGTATGGATAGTCCTTGCTTACTGACCAGGAACTCTTGACATCAAATGATGCAATTGTAAGGTACGCTGTCACATAACCATGCCAATTTGTTTATTCTAGGAGTCCCTGTTGCCATTGTTATGCTAATCCCAAAGTCCCAGCTTCCCATGGTCATTTGATCCCTATTGACTTTGCTTGTCAGAAGCCAGCAATGAAAATCACAATAGTGATCACATGACTGTGGGTACTCTATACGGTCACCAACTGGTGGGCCACGAGAAAATTTTGGTGGGCCGCAGAGAAATCTCATCCCCAGAGCACCCCCAAAAAAACAATCCAGGCTGCGCAGAAACACAAGGCTGCGCAGCCCACATGGCCCACGCAAGAATCCTCCCCACCCACTCACTGCTTAGCTGGCAAACTTGCCTGCTAAATTGCTATTTTTCCTTTTTCCGACCATCATCTGTTCTGCTGTGCTAGGAGATTTAGATTAGCTAGGAAGCAGGAAATGGTTGGATTTCTTGCTTTCTAGCTAGTCTTTAGATCTTTAGCTCTGCTTTTAAGCAAAGCCTGAAGGTCCTAAGTGCAGACTCACTGCAAGCAAATTCAGTGCAGACTCACGGCAAGCAAATTTGAGAGACTGAGCTAGCCAATGGCAGATAGATAGATCACTGAATGATTCTGTGAGCAACTCAGTCTGCCTGCCTGCTTTGCCTGATTTTGGGTAAAAATTGCTTTTTTTATATAAAAAAATCAGTATTTACATACATGACGTGTTCTGAGTTTTGAGTTTGCTTGCAAGCAAATTTTATGTGACAGACTGAGCTAGCCAATGGCAGATAGATCTCTGAATGAATCTGTGATTCTGTGAGCAACTCAATCTGCCTGCCCGCTTTGCCTGATTTTGGGTAAAAGTTGCTCTTTTTTTATAAAAAAAATCTATATATATAAATATTGATAATATTTACATACTATGCCTAGCCAGTCAACATGACCACCAAGCCACACCCACAGAACCTGTTAGTGGTCCCTGGGATTAAAAATTATGAGTTTGGTGGTCCCTGAGGTCCCAAAAGATGGCAACCCCTGTTCTATACAACGGCTGTAAGTACAAGGACCTGTCTTAACTACTCATCATTCAGCACCACAGTAACTCCATAACAGTTGGTGAATGAGCAAATGTTAAATGAGTACTCGTACATGTACTTCACAACCTGTGGGAACCCCCTATGAAATATTTGTATTTCAAAATGTTCAAAAGAAGTTCCATGTCCTTCATGCACTAAATTTTTTGAACAGAAAATATGTAAGTTTGCATCCAGAACAAGCTATACATCAACTTTTTATACATCTCTTACTTTAAAACAGCACAGTATTCATGTATTTTGGTACTCTTAAAGGTCAAGTTAAAAAAATACTATGTGGGCAAAAATGTTTTACAAATAATTATCTGCTTTTCTTAAGCCAGGGCTGTCAAACTCCGGGCACGGGCTAGATGTGTCACGTGCTGACCATGCCTATGCCGTTTAAAGTGGGGAAAAGTCCCGATATGTCACATGAAGCACGTCATGAGTTTGACACCCTTGCCTTAAGCTATGCAAAATAATTCATACCCAAAGTATATTTCCTATTGATAATCAGTATACAATTATAGTTTTAGTAACATATACTTTTCTATGCAGTTTCATTTTAACTACCATTTATGACTAACTTGACTAAGATACTTTCTTCATGATCTGATCTCAGTGTTATGCTGGTTTAGCAGATTAAAAACTGTTAAAACAAAATGCATATGTAAGAATTGTTGCCAGGAAATATAATGCTTACTTAAATCAAGAGATGTTCCCAGTTTTTAAAAGGAAGTTTTATTTGAACAAGTTTCACTTAGCGCAATACACCTAAAAATAAATCACAACACAATGAAAGATTAAACCAAGGTCTCAGATGTCATCTGAACACTAAGACCAAAATCCTAAAAATAAGCTGTATTGCACCTCACATTTCCCTATTAACTTAAAAAGCATAAATGTGCCTTACAAGATATTAAAAGAAAAAACTAGAACTAACATGCCAAAGGTTCACTTGAATTTCCAACACAGCTCCTATAACTTGTTTGTACAAAAAGCATGTTCCCGAACATGCACTGAAAACAGTGTTTGGTGTTATGTGGCATAAGAGCAACATTTAACATAATTGAAACAGCTTTAACCTAAATACACTTACTGCTCAAATACATTCCTACAACAAAAACTGGAAAAAGCTGAGTTGTTTAACAGGAACTTCTTTACTGGACTTACACCCTAGATGAATGTTTCAGCATATTCAAAAATACTGAACCTGAATGTTTTAAAATGATCCTGATTTCACTTACAAGTAAAGCATAAATCACAAGCTTGTATTGCAAAACTGTTAAACTTAGTTTTTTGTTTTCTTAAAAAAATTGACAAAAAAAATCAGGTGACAAGTTACATTCCCCAGCCACCACTCATGTTGGACATGTTGGACATTCCAGCCATGCCATTCACCCCCATGGATGCACGATTACCACTGCTGTAGTAGCTGCTGTTCATTGCAGTCTGGTTACCTAGAGCAGATAACATATTATACAATTTAGTACAAAAGTGCAGTGCTATTTCTAAGGCAACATGCTCCTCCCAAGTTTCCCCTCTTAGATCGCCTTGCATAATCCTGTACTATTAAAAGACAAACTTCCTTCATGTCATTGTATGTTTTAAGATGTCTATAAAGCCAACTGCAAACAGTTTGCCAGATTTTTGCAAAGCATAGAATAGAATCAAATCCTGGAACAGCTTCATGCCCTCCCTCTACTGCACAAAATAATACACATGACCACTTTACATACCATGAGATGCCAGAACTAGTTTCATGTGGTTTGGATCCAAATCTTGATCACTCGGCATTTGCCAAACTATTTTCAGATTTAAAAAAAAATCTATGCTCAATCAGGGCTCTCCATTGATCTTGCTCCTCTAGATTTTGATGTTCTAAAGCTAAAACCAAATACTTGGACAAACTCAAAATATCTACACTTCTTTGCTGAAGCATGACGACCCTCATATATATGGCTAAATAATTCAAATACAATTCTAAATAGCCTTCTAAAGAGTAATAAAAATATCTTACCATATCCACTCATGCTGCTTTGACCACCGTAGCCTCCTCCATAACCCCCACTTAACTGCTGGTTAGCTGGACCACCATAACTGGATTGGCTTCCTTTAAAGTTAAGAATATATAAGTTAATTACTATCACTATATTTTATAAAGAGTATGAATTATAGTCCACTAAACAAGAAGTGTCATTCATTTGCCCTGAGGACTACATGAAACACAAATCTGTCTTCTTGTAGCAATACTTTGTAAGCTACCCAGAGTCACTGACAGCAAGCTAGGCAGCCATATAAGCTTTATTAATTAAATAAATACTACTTTGATTCTCTTCCTTAATACTCAGGGAAGACCTCTCTAGACCAGCATTCAAATTATTTATTTTTGTGGCTTCTAAATTCATTATTGCTAGCTGGTCAATTTTTAAGGAAAGTGATTTTATTGTTCTTTGATTACATAGTACATTAGTTTTCAGAAACATTACTTTACCTTCATCTCAAGTGAATTAATTGGCTAAATATTAAGTGGTGTCCGGAAATAAAGAGATTTACATGTTCTGGGGCTTGCATTGCTAAAACACACTGTACTGTATTTGGCACTTGAAACAAGGAAAACAAAATCAACATCTGCTTACATCACCACTAATTCCTCTGCTTGTAATCTATATCAAAATAGCAAAACAGCAAAAATACAAAACGTAGCTGATCATAGTTCTAATTAAAAGCTCACTTGTTTCATTTCTCTGCAAAACATTTTGCAGTTGAAAATATGAATTTTAGTTTTCTTAACCTTATTTGGCAAAAAAAAAAATCATTCCGCAAAGTGCTATAAAAATAGCACATACCCTTTACACCACATGAAATCACTAAGAATTTCCATAAGCAAATTCAGCATGTGAAATTGTTCTATGCAGTACTAAAAGTATATGCTGAAAATCAAATAGATCTAGGAATTTAATAGGACATTACTAAAATGAATATGCTATAATAGCTGCCAATTCTACCTTTTATCCTAAATTCTTAATTCAAAAAGGAAGTAGCAACATTACTTCTCTTGTGATGGGTGGCAATATAAATTTGATATATACCAACATTCCCCACTATTATTACCACTCTCCAATCTAGAACCATTCTTTGCTCCATTCAGAGACAATATTTAACTTAATTGTCGGAATGTGTATGTAAAAGCTGCATACCTGCCAATGTGTTAGTGTTCCAATCTTGAACTACCCCTTCGGTTTCCTTGACTGTGATTAAAACAAAGTTGAATTTCAGTTTCAAGTAATTTAGAACAAACAGGAACCACATAAAATCAGCCAATTTTGTTAAATATCAGCAGCACTAATGTGAAACTAAATTGTTTACACCTACCCATTGCTCCCATCATTTGACTTCCATATGCACCACCACTTCCTCCAGCTGTAGAATTCAAGAAGAGTTCTACATATCTGTGTTCTGTGAAAACACAAAGACAACAATGCACTGAGCTTACACAAGACCATCAAATTTTCAGTGAAGACCTAAGTAACATTAGGTATTTCAATGCAAATATATTGTTCAATTATTAAGAAATACAATAATTTATTCCGCTAATATTGATAAAATGGTGTAATGCTGTAAATCAGGGATGTCAAACCTGATCGCATTGCACGCCGTGACATATCGCGATGTTTTTTGCCTTGCGGAGTCAGGGTAGGCGTGGCGTGTACCACCCCAGGCATGGCCTGTGCAGGCCGGCCAGTTTAACAGGCCTGCTGTAGATCAAGCATGCAACTTACGCATATTTGCTTTGTCTTTCGACATTGCAGCAACGGCATCCTCATGAGTAGCAAACTCAACATCCGCCTCTCCAGTGACTCTGCCATCGGGTCCAATTTCAATGTGTACTCTTACCGGATTAAGAGGCGAAAAGAACTAAATAATGAACATCATATGGAAGCTGTCAGTCCATGAAAAATTCTCATACATTAACAATTAGTTTATTGTGATTCAATTAATGGAACAAAATCAAAAAAATGTACTTACATTATAAATATCATTCTCAGTAGCTCTGTACGGTAATCCTCTCATATGTACACAATGACCAGTTGTACTTTGGAAAGTAGAGGATCCATCACCATATCTATGATCTGACATTCCTGCAGAAAGAAGAGTCCACTCTAAATCTTTTGTATGTATACTATGTTTCTTCATTGCCCGTATAAAGAATACTTACCTCTTCCAAACCTATCAGATCCAAAGCCATAGCCATCATTATATCCATTGTAGTCATCATAGCCACCATAGCCTATAAACCATAATTCAACATTTATTGAAATGAACCAAATACTGCTCATTATAGGCAATTTGTAGAGTAAAAAAAGCTGTGCTTCCTTACCTCCACCATAAGCACCACGTCTCATTCTTTCAAAACCACTGCCTCTACCAAGGCTGTTATAGCCTCTTCCCACACCTGGCCGGTCATAAGGACCAGGCCGCTGCATGGCCATTAATTTGCGAGGAGGGTCATAATGAGTGCGCACTTCTGCTCTGCTACTCTTGAAAATTTCAATGTACCTAGAAGGTTTACATACATAAAAATAGTTCAGGTTTTTTTTTTATAAACACACAAAATTACAAAAAGATAGTACATTTAAAACCCTGCAGCCTTGGAACTGACAATTATAGGCCAGTTTTTCCTAAGAATTATCCAAGGCTAATTTTAAAAAAATAGTTTGAAGTATGTGCTAATTAAGCTATCCCAACCTTAAGGGTTAATGACAGCAAACAGTCAAAATATGCTCTGGAGGGAAACATGTCCACTCAACAGGACCCATGTTTTGCTCATATGGCAATTGAGAGGAGGGCTAAAAAACTAGCCTCCGCCAGAATTTTAACCCATCAATACATTACAACAAGCTTTATGTGCTCACAAGACCTCCTATGCGTTTGCATAGCAAATTAGCATAGGCAAAAGATGCATGCTTTAATTAGTCACAAAATTTAGAATAACCCTTTGTGACATTTTTGAAAGTTAATTCTTTTATGTGAAAATTACACAAGAAAATGTTACATCATTGTATAGAACAAGTTTAGTAATCACATTTTCTTATGGTAATAAAAGGCTATGTGTATTTAGAACTAGAGGCATAATTGGTGCTATTAAGGAAATGTAAAGCCATAATCTCTCAACTTCTGTAAATAACTTTAAACTAAATCAGAATTAACAAGATAACGTGAAATAGGGAAGAGCAAAACAAGCACATCAGCCAGTCTGCACATGAATTATAAGAAAGTAATATTTATGAAAACAAAGGAGGTGTTAGAATATGAAAGTATATTGTAAAGTGAGCACTTAAGAAGAGAGAATATGGATTTAACAACAGTTTACCATAAGAAGAGCGACATATCCAACCAACCATCCATCCCCACCTGTGCCCTATTCTTTCCTTGTGTTTCTTTAGAGCCTTTTCAGCTATTTCCTGTGAAGCAAACTGCACGAAGGCCTCCCCCGTACTCCTCCCCTGGAAGTCCACCGGCAATGTTATCCCATTTGGCACGATTTCCAACCCTTCAACCCAAGGACAAATAACCCCAGTAGGGGGTAATATTAACATCACGAGCCCAATCAAGATTTTCTTATAGCTTTAAAAATATACCAGAAGTTATACTTTATATTTAGAATCAGTATACCGTAGTATTAACTCTATAACAGGAACATGTCAATATAAATGCAGCAAATATAACATTCTTAACTTATCCTGCTTGCATACAGCCACATTGCTGCAGCTTTAATAACAATATTCTCTCAAATTAATGCAGGATATGCTAAGAAAAGCAATATTCCATTTTTAATATAAACAAATTACAATTTTCAATTAAAATTAAAGCAAAGCAAGAATAATTCTACAAATCAGAATACATAATTCAAAGATAGCTATGTAAAATATTTCACAGTTCTAAAATAACAATTTGTATCATATTATTTCAAGTAACTAAAAATGTAAACATTTTTAAAGGTTTGTAGCAAAATCTTTAGAATAGACATTTTTCAATAAAATCTGAAGTTAATGCAAGTTGATCTCATATTTCAGAAATACATTTAAGATTCTTTGGACTACTGGTGCATTCAGAACATTTAAATGTAAAGCTAATTTTTATATTTCTTTTACTCTTAATTTTTGCTATATAAATGCATGAACTTTTAAGTCAATTTTATACAAACTATAAAGACATTGCAAAACATAAAACCAGTCCTTTGTACAAACATAGAAAAATAATTTTATGTATTGATATTTAATGCCAGAGAAAATGTTCGATTTATTTTAGAGTAGATAAATGTAAACAAAGTCTACGTCAAAAAAGAAAATTTCAAAATATTAGCTCTGCAAATATATCTTTAGCACATAGCAGAGATTATATCAAATCAAAAATTTAATACAAATGTTTATACTACATATTGTTTTATTCTCACTACCCCACCCATCTCCCCTCCTCCCACATTGTAAACACTTCATCTGATTAAAACTTCTGAAAAATCTTTGATATTCCTTGATATTTTGATTGATATATTAACATCCAAAGTTGGGAACTAAAATGTTTTCCACTTTCAGCCAATTTAAAAATCAACAGTTTAATTAGAGACTCAGGTCAATTTTAACAAGCATTTAAAATAATTGTCTTAGAGTTAAACAATTAAAGTAATAATTTTTCCTCCAATCTATCATAAAACAAGAATTAGGTTTTACTAAATATTTCAAATTATATAGTTCAAGTTTTTGTCTTTTTGAACACTTAAAAGAACCATTCAATATTAAAAGTGTAATAAGCATGATCATGGTTTACTTTATTACTAAATTAATACTTGGCATTATTTCAGAACCACTAAATTCTAATCTTTACCCATACTTACAGCTAGGACTTATACCCCACATACCTGAGAAAAACTGAACAATTTCTTCCTTGCTACAACCAAATGGAAGTCCTCTAAGACGTACAAAACCATCATTAGCAGTATCAGGGCTGTTAGGACCAGTATGCTTCAGAACCCAATCCATTTCAACGTTGTTTGACTTGAAGACTGCAAGAGGCACTTAGAATTAATGAATTCTGGAATCTGGCATAAAAAGGCTAATGCACGACAATCATTTGGAGAACAGGATTACATTTATACACACATAAAAAATACTCATGCATCTAAATTCCACCCAAAATAACTGATCAGTTACTATGTCAATTTAATCCAAACCTTCAACATATCTGTGTCCCATTGTTTCTCTGTCTTTTTTCAATGCCAATTTCACATCTTCTTCTGTTTCCAATTCAACAAATGCTTCTCCACTTGGTCTTCCTTCTCTTGTGTAGATAAAACGGACCCCTGAAGATCCATTTAATATTTTGCATTCTAAGAAAAAGTGAAGTGAGTTAAAAACACAAGGAGTCTTCTAGCAAAAGTCAAATGTATGTAACAATGTTTCTTAAGGCTATTATCCAAACCATAAAACTGGAAACAAAATTAAGCAAAAAATAATTGTCAAATAATTAATTCTAAAATAGGAAGAGGAAAAGATACCATTTACAGTGTACATTACAGGCTACATACAGAACAGAAATTAACTAACAATTTAATTCAGTGAGGAAAGGAGATTCTAATTAACAAGGTAATAGGCACAACCCATACAAAGTACATTGTTATCAAGATGCTCAAAACAGGAATTTCCTTCTCACCACGGGAGGTATACTCAGAACCACCACAATCTATTACTTCCCTAAAATTATGTCACCACCCAACATAATGCAATAATTATACAAGGAAAAAGGAATATTTCACATTTTACCGAACCTGAAAAGGAAAACTCACAACCGGAAATACCAAGCTGCTCCGGGAAAGGGAAAGCTTTATTGTACGGTTTAGCCAGAACGAGAGCCAGAAAACTTACCGGAGAAAAATCTTTGCACTTCATCTGCGGAGCAGGACCAGGGCAATCCCCGCACTTTTACGACATAACCCTCACCGCCTTCCGTGTTCAACATCATGCTAGATGTGAGGGTAGTCTCAGTTTCGCCTTCTGTTGCTAGGGGCAGACAAAAACGTCGCCACACTGAGTGGGGTAGAAATTTCGCAACCCGGCCCATATAACGCCCCCCAGACTTCGCGTTTGCCCATCTCCGCTTTTCCAATGCCTACCCCACGTACACATGGCGACCGATATCCTCGTCCAGGACACTGGAGACGGTTTGAAGAGTCACTTCACCTCTCCAAACACAGAAAGCCGGGCGGCTGTAGCGGTACGCGCTGCGTTCTTAGGAAATGGCGGCGAAAGAGTAATGCGTTTCCGCTCGGCCAGGCCCTAGTGCCGCTTTCACCTCAAAAAACGCGCTTCGACTGCTGCTAGTAACCTGAAGAGAACAACCGGCTGAAGAGATGGATCCCAAATTCGGAAGTTCTTCGAACTAGTCTGCAACCAACAAATTACTAAACTAAAAGTAAGCTCACCTTCTTCTAAGTCGGCCGCGGCGTGGCTGAAAATGGAGCCCAAAACGCACGCGCGTACGTTACCTCCCATAGTGCGCATGCGTCCTGAAGATTGTTTCTTCCCCTTCTCCACCCCCCCTTCTTTAAGCGTCACCCCACCCTCTACAGCACAAATCCGAAAGCGATTTTATTGAGAAAGAAGGTCCTACTGAATATAATTCGAAATAAAACTTCCCCGGAATTAAACTAGAGTCGCCTTCACCTTATTTAAAAAGTATGTGCTCGTTCCTGCAATCATCCTCGTTCCCATTGCGGGGAGCCTACCGGACAGGGGAAAAACCACTCGCACAGCTGAAGACAAAGCCCGCCACGTTTTTATCCTAAACTAAAATTTTGTACTCCGCTGCTCAATTAAGAAACGCATCCACAGCCTTTCAACAAAACTGCGTTTTAGCTTTTCATTTTAACCTCAGCTTAAATCAAGTTTTTGACACATTTGAGCCAATCGCTAACTTCTCAGAATAGGAAAGTGTCAATCGCGAGACTTCGCAACTACGATCACACAAAACTTTAAAAAATGGATTCATTAAGCACACGCAACAAATTTTAGACTTTCAAATACCTTTAACACTGCGCTCAAAACGTAGCCTATACGCCTATATACGGCGTATACAGAAGGCTTTGATCCTCCAGAGAAAAATTGCTAAAAGTACATAGAAACGTGGGGAAAATGGCGGCTCTATATAAACGACACTTCAAGAAATGGGCGGCGACTTGAAGTTTACTCAAATCCGCATCTAAGATACGGTGACGGCTGAGAGGCTAGGAAGCGGGAACCGAAGGCAAAAAGTTCTCTGTAGCCAAAACAAGAGGAGGGTTGGCTGTGCCGTTACAGATTGGGCGAGTAGAAGCGGCATTCTTGAAGGGGTGAAGGCGGCACGAGACACAAAGGCCTTAATCACGTATCCTTCCCGCCAAACGACACTGCCCGAGTCTTAACTCCCTGAACTTCAGCTTTCAAAACCGCTTGAAAAAAGGACTCAATTGCATAAAACAGATAAGTAGCTTCGTGCCTTATAATAGTGGTTTATTATCTTCTAGAATCGAGGCCAAACAACAACATATCTATTTATTAGCTAATCCTACAAATAAAGTCCTGCTTAGGCTAGTCCTGCAACATGGGGTCCACTAAATATTTTTCTTGAGAGCCAGATTAATTGACCTGTTAAGATTGAGCATCACAATTCTTCCCCGCCTTACCACGACCAAAATAAAACATGCAAGCACTAAATAGCTAGTTCAGATTGGGTGGACTTTTAAAAATGATTTCTAATTATTAACAGGTCACAAATGTACTAAGAAAAAAAAATCATGGAAAAATTTGAAGTGTTTCCAAAAGCTTTTTATATTGTAAATTGACCATATTTTTAACACCAACATCACTAAGTGCAAGGATAGGCATTATTAAAATGTATTTGGATCAGAAAAATCTTGAATTCCTGTCATGTCTTCCACCCCAACTTCCACTCAAGCAGCATTGCAATTATAGTATTAACCTCTTGGAAACTGCCAATTCTCAATATCATGGTTATCCCAAAGGTACTTTTTCAAAAGGCAACTGGACTTTGTTTTTCCTTGAAGACATTTTGCTTCTCATCCAATAAGAAAAAGCACCTTTGGGACTACAGTTGTTCACTTATTATGGTGAACATTCAAACATCTGGAGTTGAGTATCAATTTTTTTTTTTATTTTTTCATTGCACATCGTACAACAAAATCAAACATCTTCAGTGCGTATCATGACCATGAAAATAAACAAACACACATCCTTCACCCTCCACACATGAATGAAACCCCACACACACACCGCATCAATACTGCACTATACAGCAGAATTCAAATAGCTACTGCCCTGGGTTAGAAGCTGTTTTTCAGCCTATTTGTTTGTTTTTATGTACTGTCTGCCAGATGGTAATAGTTCAAAAAAAGGGTTCCCAGGATTAGATGGATCTTTGAGAATGTTTTGAACTTTCTTAAGGCAGCAGGAGCTATAAAGCTCTTCCAAAGAGGGGAGAAGGCAACCAGTAACTGAAATGAGAATGGGGCTAAAGATCAATTCCTAAAATTCAAACCAACATGAATTTCAGGATTAAGCATTGCCACACATGAATTGTTCAAGTCTATAGATATAATAATTTAAATGATTTTATGTAGCACCTTAACATTGCACTTATTTTGCTTCATATAACTTAACAGAAACAGGTTTTAATTG
Source organism: Notechis scutatus (assembly GCF_049901735.1). Lineage (NCBI taxonomy): Eukaryota > Metazoa > Chordata > Lepidosauria > Squamata > Elapidae > Notechis > Notechis scutatus. The sequence goes on along the minus strand of NC_142010.1, from coordinate 77,632,309 downwards.
TGCTATATGTATGTTTGCAAGACCCTGCAGTTTTCTTGGTAAGGTTTTTCAAAAGTAATTTTTCCATTAGCTCTTTCCTAGAGCTGAGTGGGAATGACTTGTCCAAGGTCACACAATTGGCTAATTAGAATCATGGTCTCCTTGTTTCTACTCTGGTACCAAACTGACTCTCTACTTCAGTTTTTGCTAAATACCAACATGAAGTCCAATCCATCTGGAAAGATAGGTTCAGCAAGCACCTTTATTCAGCACCTATTTAGTTCTCACCTTTATTATTTTTATAAATAACTCAAAGCAGCAAACATATCAAACACATCTTCCTCCTCCTATTTTCCCCACAATAACCAATAACCACTGTGAGGTGGTTGGGCTGAGAGAGAGAGTGACCCAAAGTAAGCCAGCTGGCTTTCATGGCCAAAGCTTGATTTCAACTCATGGCTCTATCAAAGTCGTGGCTCACAAAATGCATCATACACTTGCCATGCCCACACCCAGTTTAGCAAAGGTGGAAACGGTCATGTCACATGACGCCACGAGTTTGACACCCCTGCACTAGACCAACGATTTACTTGACTTGACATAGGGAGAAATCTAAAAAGTATATTTTAATATTACAATACATACTTGCATTTATTTTATTTAAGGTATGCGTTTGCTCTCAATTCATTTGAATCAGGAGACATCACTGAAACAGTGGCAATTTATCAGGACTGGCTTACCTGGCTATTGAAACAGTTCTGAGTCTGACTTAGAATTTAGACGGAATTATTTATCTCCATACAACTCCTGAGATGATTCCTTCTGCCAAAACTGGTTATGATTTGAAATGTATTACTGATGACAAATTGAGATTACAGCCATAACATTTAGATAATATAGACTACAATCTGAGGACAACTGAAAGATTTAAGCAAACTTCAAACTTTCAGACTTGCAAGCTCTTGAAGTTAAATCTTTCAAAACTATATACAAACCAGAATATATATACACTGGCAGAGATCCCATTGAGGCACAAAGTTAGGATCATATATTCTCTCAATCTAGATGCAGCCACTTCCCAAGTTGAATTAACCACAAAACAAAATAATTGAATATACCGGTATGCATAGCAAGTTTTGATTTCGCCACATACTATATCTACCTGTATTATACATAGATCATAACCATCTTCCAATTTAAAGTTGTTTGGAGAGTGGGAGTAGGATACAAATGTAATATAAAATATATATCCCTAGTCAAGTATTTTGTTTCCCCTTTCTATCACATTAAATTATAATTTGGTGATAATCTTATAGTTTTGAGATTGTATCTTGACCTTCATGCAAGTTCCCAATCACCATCTTGCTACAGCAACACATTTTCTTAATTCAACTGATACACATTTAGAGAATATCTTAATTTTAGGTATATAGGCACAAAATTGATTATTGCTTACAGCAATTGAAGTGCTGACAAATCTAAACCCTAGACTCGTCTTTTGATGGTTCTTATGTCAAGATTCCATATACTGTACATACTCACTGTTGCCAGGAAACAACAATGGAGACTCAGTTAAGAGATTCTGATGTTGATTTAAACATTTAAAGTAAATATTGCTATTAAAATGGAAATTTCAATACTTAGCCTAGTTTGACTCTTATATTATCCGTAGATATTAAATGCCAAGGTATCTGCAATCTATTCACTGATCAATCTAATTAATTAAATATTAAGGCTGCAATCCTAAATCTGTACTTAAGCAAATTCATCCACAATTTCAATTAGATTCTATTTTCAAATGTACATACTTTATTCCAAAGGTGCTTTTTCAAGAGCAACTGGACTTTCTGGTTTTTCTTTGAAGACATTTCAATTCTCATCCAAAAAGCTTCAGTTCTAACTGGATGGTGGGGATTTATATTCATTGCAGACAGCTGAACATTTGCATTCTTTTACAGAGGTTGAACCAGTTGGAGGTTTGTCAGTTTCCTCAGGATCACCCAAGTACTAGTGCAAATGAATGTGGAACCTTCTTGGAACTGCTGAAAGGACTGTGTTCCTGTGATCTGCAGGAATAATTTGTGCTTCAGTTTGAGATGCAGACAACAACAGCCTGTGCCTGTGCTCACCAGTGAAGGGACACAGGGCAGAAAACATCCTGCAGAAAGCACAACTCCACAACATAGTTCTTTCAACTGTTCCAAGAAGGTTCCACACCCATTTGCACTACTCAGGTAACCCTGAGGATATAGATAAACCTCCAAGTGGACTTTCTAAAAGAATGCAAATGACCAGCTGCCTACAAGGAATATAAATCCTTCTATTCCCCAACATCTAATCAGTTGAAGAAGCTTCTTGAATGAAAAGTGAAACATCTTCAAAGAAAAACAAGAATGTCCAGTTGCCTCTTGAAAAAGCATCTTTGGGACAACCATGACTGAGAATCTCCATAGACAAATATGCTTTATTATTAGGCTCTATGTAAGTAGAAAGATGTAAAACGTAGGGCAGAATTAGAATTAGATGCACTTGAAAGCATTTGCAAAACATTTAGTATATTTTCTATTCTCTATTTTTAAAATATAGAAATGCATGAAGTCACTATAGCATAAAGGGAGAGAAGAAAAGGAATTCAACTGGAATATCTGGAAAATTTTCACGTGAAATCTGGCTTTATGAGGACAATGAGGTATACATCTCTTGCTACTTAGACACTTTAATGCTAGAAAAAATAAATTAAAAAATCCTTCAGAGAAGAATGTAATCATGTATTTGAATATTACATATTCAAGGTTAGTTCTCTTTAATGCCACTTTCTAAGGAATATAAATGATATATTACAGTGTCATAAATGTTCATATACTCATGAATCTTTAGATTCAAAAACAGATGCATTCAGTGGTTTATAACAGCAGATGTCAGCAATGTCTGGTTGAATTTTAATCAAGCTTCAGTGTATGCAAAACTCTTCAAGGCTATGACAATTTTAAGAGTAAAGTAAAATACAGACACAAGAAATATTTTCTAATTTTTTGAATGTAACTTTCTGAAAACTACAAATTCTATGAATGTTTATAAAGAACAAGAGTAATATGTAGAAAAACATTTTTAAAGAGTTTAGGGAAAAATTCCAGTATCATGAAACTGAGGTAACTACTACTATACTCAGACATGAAAAAAGTAGTAACATACTCATCTGAGACAGTGCAATCCTAATTATTAATTGAAAAAAATTAATTGAACTCAGGTGAAATACAATCTGATGTTCTTTTGGAGAATGGATTTTGACAACCTGCAAGGCATATCCATTTTGGTCTTAGATGTTAATGAAAATTTCAGAAACGATGCAATAAAACAAGAATACCAGTTAGAACAAGTAAGCATTATTTCTCCTTAATTTACAGTGTCATTTTTAAACTCATTACTAAGGGCTCAGTTCATAACTTTGTATTGTGTACCTATTCTTGGAATAATTTGTTTATCATGCCAGGTTAAAATACATCTCATTTTGGAGCAGAATGATACATGAATAACCATAATAAATCACTTTGTATTTTATAGGCAACGAAACTTCAAATATCTCAAGGCATTCCATCCTTTTCATTTTATAGCATTACTAGCAAATTCTTTTATAATCTGCACTATATTTTAATTATATTCTAAATTTTCATGCGAGTACCTTACCTATCTCCATTTCAAGACTTATTTATAAATGTATCTATATGACCAACAGTAAGCAGATGCTTTTAGAGTTTTTTGGAATTTGATGCAATTTGAAATGTTTGCAAATAGGTCCAAAGTGGAGGAAACCATCTTATGTCTTCTATAACAGTTTCTTTTACATAGAGATATATTAACAAACTTAAACTTTTATTGCAAATATACAATGCAATATTAAAAGTATATTACTGGAAATTTAAGAACAATAGTTTCTACTTCTCTTGTGAGTGTAGTACAGAAACAAAACAAAAGCATACTTATTAAATATGAGACCAGTTAACCAACTAATGAAGACACGGAACACTCTTTTGAATAGATTTTCTTATCTGACAATCAAACCAACTTTCAACTGGCTACTGACTACATAAGCAAAATTTTACCCTCAATATTCCCATTAATAAGCTTCACTATCTTGGCTTGAGTACCTTTGTTTTCACAGATCAAGGCTTTTTTGACTGCTTAGCAAATGAAGATATTCTTTGGAGAACACACTAAGAAAACTATTATCTAATGAGCACAAGCTACTCATACTGATAATAGATCTCAACATGCACAATATTTTCAGTGAACAAATCCAATTGTTATCATTTTATATGTATTTAAATTTCAATAAAGATTTGTTAAGTACATCTTTACCTTTTTCATTAGGGCCAATCTAACAAATTTGCTTTGAAACTAATGCCACAAGTATGCTGTCAGCCATATTAATTCTATATTCAGTTTGTCATGGGCAAGTTGAGGAAGACAATTTCTCAGAAGGAAAAACTGTACTAATCCAGTATACCATTAAAGCATATTTAATCTAAATTCACAGATTTGCTCAACAATTGTGGTTTATTGTTGATTTAGAATATATGTACTTGTCCATTAAGGCTTAATATTATGCCCAAACAAGACTGTTGTGGTTTATATAAAGAACCAAAGTTAAAATCCTAACCTGTCAAGAGATTCTTACAACTGATTAATGGCAGCTCACTACACTAATTTTAAGAGGCCAGCACAGCTCTTCCTCAGGTAACTGAAGGATAATACATTTTTAGCCTCCACTATAGCATTCTTAATCCTTAAGACAATGGACACTTTCACAAGATGCATTAAGATAACTTATTAAATTACCCCAAAATCGTACTTTGTAGTGCTTTCAAAGACATACTTTAGAGTTAAAATAGGAGACTAATACTAATTAGCAGTTGAAGTATTGTAATTCTCATTTAGAATTTGATAAATGTTGATTAATGTAATTGAAATAGAGCTTGATTCTATTTCTGAGGTGGGGAACTATGGCCCTTTTATAACTTATGGACTTCAACTCATGGCTGGTTCAGGAATTCTGGGAGCTGAAGTGCACAAGTCATAAAAGAGCCATAATTCCCCATCCCTGCTCTATTAAGAGCTTTAAAATAAAGGACCCCTTCTTGATATTAATTTGTACATTTTCTTACACAAGAATCTCGTTTTCCACAACGATCAGCTTTAATGGCAACGTGGTTGCTCTGAAGACCATCTGTTGGGAGCCTAGTGGGCTACCTTATACAGTAGAGCATTGCTTGTAAGGGAGTCCCATGATTCCGACTAAGCCATTACTACCATTACAGGGCCTAATTACGAACAGGGAAGTTCCGGGGGAGAGCTGAATATTTCGTTTCTTTGGGCGATACGATACATGAGAAGGCAGCTCAAAACAGACCTCGACCAAAGGGCGTTACATTGCGCAATGGGACCAGCGCGAGATCCGTTCGCTCCGTTTTGTTATTGCCGTCGGTCACGTGTCCCGCTGCCTTCCATTTCGGGGATTTCCAACCTAACCACCATTGCCGGTCTTCCCTCTATCCAGAGTTCCTTTACCTCCTCTTTTTACTACAATCCGGCAGAGAACAGAAGGCCGTATCAACCCTAGCCGCCACTTCCTCGCTGCAGCCGGCCAGTCGAGACCGCAGCGCGCCTTGAGGAAACACCCACGACAATGGCGGAGGCAGGACGTGGTCAAAAGAAAGGGCGGGGGAAGGGAAGGAATAGGCGCTCAGGATAATTGGGAGGGAAGCCCCCCCACCCCCCGCCCCTTGCGCTTTCTTTAAAAAGCCACGCGGGGCAATTTACCGACGCGGGAAGGGAATCCCTTTCGCCGGCCGCATGTTTGAGGAAATGAGACATCCGACCTAAGTGTGGAAGCGAGGCCCCTCCCCCTCCCCGATCTGCGCCAACGCACGAAAACCCGCAGCAACGGCCTCAACCGTCGCTAGGCCGCAGATTCCTCCCTCCCTCCACTGCTCAGCGGCGCCCTCTCACCAAGGCCGGGGATTTCTGGGCCAGTCTCCTCGGTGTGACACGGATCCATCGCTTTTTCTCGTTGTCTCTTTTCTGCTTTGCGGCCCGGGACGATCAAGAATGATGCGAAGGGCGTCGAATAAATCAGTCAAGTGGGATACTAAAACAATACCCGGAAGGTATGGAGAGGGTAAATCAACGGCGCCGCTACCGCGGCTTGCTGGGAAAGTCTCGGTTTCGACCGCCTAAGTTACCCCCCCCCCCTCCCCATCTCCGAAAGCCGCCCCCGAGCACCCTTCTCCCCGCCACTCACCGAGCGTCCGCGCGGCTGCTCTCCGCCTCTATAAATAACTCGTTCCCCCACTTGTAGACTTGTGACATCAGATTAAATAACCCCTCCCCATGTCCGTCCTCTGCAGCCAACCAATCGCCTGGTTACAAAGGCACCATTTTTCACCCCCTCTTTCTTTAAAGTCGCAGGGTCTTTGTATTTGGGCGCTGGAAAACAAGGGGAGCCGGAAAGGGGGGCGAATAATTTGGTTTCAAAAGGCCGCGACAGACCACCACTCTAGGAGGCTCACCGGACCGGAAAGGAAATCTGACTAAATTCCAAAAGGCTGCCGTGCACATAAACATATTGAGGATGAAACTACGAGCTTTGTTTCTTCATATTTTCCTGGAAAATCCATATTCAAAAAAATATTCTTTTGTCAGTGCTGTCCTATCTTCTCTGGTGGACACCTTTAGTCTGCTTCTTCAGGTTAGCTTGCAAAGACTTTCTTCACTCAGGCTTAAGGGGTCCAGAGTAGATCCATCTGGATCCCCATTGCTATATTTTTCTTGCCTTTTTCCAATATACTATTTAAAACATGCTCATAAGTCACATAAGATACTTGCAGTTGATTTGCTGCCAAGACAATATATACAAGACTGTATTGTCCTTGTTTTGTGACTGCCTATAAAAGTAATAACCATGGCTGGATGAAGGCTATTTTGGTAGAGCCCAAAGATGAGCCTACCAAGGGGACTCTTAATTTTTTTTTTCAATTACAGTTGTAATGATCAATAAAATATTGGAAAATTTAAAAACTACACAAGAGCACAATAAATAAATAAATAAATAGCACATAAAGCACAGAAACAAAACTAATGTGTAAATGTAAGATAGGCTTCAGATACAGAAGGATCTTTATAGACGAGCATTGGGCCTTATCTAACAATGAAATTCAATGGTGAAAAGGAGTTCTACTGTAAGCACCCACCCCTCTCCTAAGAAATTGAAATATCCAAGGAAATATTAAAAAGGCAGAATGTTTCTCCTAAAAAGAGTAGAAACTCAGAAGCAGAAACTCACCTCAGAAGTAGAAGCTCACCCCACCTTTGTTAATGGGTGGACCATTAAGGCCTGGGCCAGAATACTTTACATAACAAAGATCTCCAGGTAAAGCTATAGCAATTGCCCAAAGCCCTTTTCATTATATCATCATCCAGCAAGGCACAAGCAAGCCTGGAATTCAGGACAGCCTACAGAGTTGCCCCTACATGGCCCCATGGGTGTCTGACAACCAATCAGAATACAAGCTCAAATTCAAATCTCGGTATAAAACCAGGCACTCTCAGCATCTCAGCCCTTCCCTTTACATGTGACCATCCTTTTCACTTTGGAGCTCCAAGCAATGTGGTCCTGTCCACCATTAAACCATCTTTCCAAACAGCCTCCATGTTTCCAGTGTCTTTTTCCCCACTTGGAATGGAACCCAGAAGGATATTTCTTCCAACACTACATTTAGGCAAGAAAAACCAGGTGCACAGGTATAGGATAGTGGTACCTGGTTCAATAATAGTAACTGTGAGAAGAATCTTGGAGTCCTAGTGGACAATCATTTAAATATGAGCCAGCAGTGTGTTGCAGCTACTAAAAAAGCCATTGCAGTTCTATGGTTCCATTAACAGAAGGATAGAATCAAGATCACATAAAGTGTTAATACCACTTTATAATGTCTTGGTAAGACCACACTTACTGCATCTAGTTTTGATTGCCACCATGTAAAAAAGATGCTGAGATTCTAGGAAGAGTTCAGAGAAGAGAAGAGCAACAAAGATGATTAGGGAATTGGAGGCTAAAAAGAATGGTTGATAGAATTGGTATGTCTAGTTTAATGAAAAGGACATGAAAGCAGTGTTCCCATATCTAAGAGGCTGACACAAAGAAGAGGGAGTCAACCTATTCTAAAGTACCTGAAAGCAGGACAAGAAGCAATGGATGGAAACTAATCAAGGAGAGAAGCAACCTTTAACTAAGAACTTTCCTGACAGAATAATTAATCAATGGAAAGACTTGCCTCCAGAAGTTGTGGGAACTACAACATTGGAGGTTTTTAAGAAGAGACTGGACAACTATTTGAAATGGTATATATAGGGTTTCCTGCCTGAGCAGGGGTTGGACTAAAAGACCTGCCAGGTCCCTTCCAACTGTTATTGGACAGCATTCTGATACCAGAATTTAATCATATTCAGCTTTTCACAACATTTTTAAAAATAAAGATCTGTTTGAATTACTTTAACATAACTAGAAGACAAAATATAGTTTCAATGGTTTTCCAAGACTTTTTCTTGCTACATTAATTTGAAGATAACTGTCAAGATTGGTATGCTTGTGCAATACACTAACTTCTGTTTACTTGAGCGATTAAATTAACTCAATTGCCTAACTCCTCACAACTTACTGAACTATCCACTATTGACCGCATCCCATTCCTAAGCGGTCTGTAAGGGGAGTGCATACTTGCACCATTGTGCCTCCCATCCCTGTCCTATTGTCCCCAGGGATGGGATCCGACTGGTATAACTACTGATTCTGTTGCTCTGTATCGCGCGAGTACAATTTACAGCCTGCTGAGCTGCCCAGACAGCTGAGCAGTGCTGTGTGCAAGTGCACAGCAGTTGGAAAAGCCCTTTTTTCCTGCTTTTTCAACTGCAGCTGTGTTGCGTACAGCAGCTGCGGTTGAAAAAGCAGGAAATAAAGGTCAGGTAAGAGCCCGGGCAGGCGGGTGGGCCAAAACAGCAGCAGACATAGAACCGGTTCTATGCCTGCTGCTCTTCAGAACTACCGGTTCAACAGAGGTGGACAAAACCGGTAGAATCCTACCCCTGATTGTCCCCATTTATTCGTACCTATTTCCTGTATTCTTACTCATGTTTATACTTATACCTATTATTTTGTAAGCGATTGACAAAGCAAATAAATAAATAAATAAAACCAGGAATTAACCATGTTGCACCATGAAAATGGTATTGGATTTTCTTCTATTGCTGAAGTTTCAGACCATCACTTGCAAATTCTTAGAAATGCATAAGCAATTGGAAAAAAAGGAATGTTGCACATTTTTCAAAAGGGTTGTTCCAGGTATGATAAGTGAGCTGTTTTCAGCATTAGCAGACTTATTAATGGACTTTTAACTTGTTTTCCTTACCAGAAGCATATGAGTTGTATGAACTGGCAGAAAAATAGTGTTCTTTATATTAATTTGGTTTTACAATCTTATTTTGTTCAGCTTCTCACAGAAATATCCATATGCTTTTAGCATCCCTGCCTATGTAATATTTAGTATCGTATTTGTAGCCTTTGGAGTATCAATAGAAGTGTGTGTTAGAAAAGTGGATTCTAGGAACATAAGTTGATGGTATAGTTGCTATACCAAAATATTGTGTGAGTACATGTTCACTGCTGAAATCCCTAAGGCAGTATCAATGACTACAGTGTTTTTTCCTATGTGCAAAGGAATGAAGTAATGGCTCTATATAACATAGGGGGAGGGAGCTGCCTTGTGCCTTTCACAAAACAGCTTCCTGCTAATGCCTGGTCAATGTATGTATGTACAGTATGTATATCATTTTCTCTGTCTTTATTCTCCCTGTATCTGGATTTATCTCCTCCCATTTATTTCCTTCCTCTTTTTGTTCCCTTCTCTTTGTGTCCTCTCTCCTTGATTGTCCTCTTTCTCTACAATAACTGTCTAGCGCAGTGTCTCCCAACCTTGACAACTTTAAGATGTGTTGACTCCCATTATTTTCCAGTCATTCTTAATTCACTTGTGTCAGCCAGCCAATTAAAAAACCAAAACTGTAAAGTATAAAAACAAGGCACAAAACTGTACTAGCGGAAGAGCCGTATTAGGCTACGGTAGCCAAAAAGCAAAAGCTTTCGTGTGCTGCAGCTCACTTCCACCACACTATCCACTTAATGAAGTAAGCAGCAGCTCATAAATTCTTATGCATTTTAATAAATGTGCCAATTTGAAAAGATTCTACCAGATTCCTAATACCGTGTTTCTCCAACAATACGGCCTCCACCAATAGGAAGCCCCACCATGTTTTATTGGCATAAAATCAAATTAAACCCCTCCCCCCAAATTAAGCCCCATATTAAACATGCTAAATGGGGGGGGAGAGCGGGGGGGGGGCTTGCCGTTAGTAAGTACTTTTGTTGCATGCCCGGATATGGTGCTGCCTGCGTTGGTGGGGCACTTCATATCGGGAGACCTTCCACTGTTGCTTCTCCCTTCTCCCTTGCTGCCGCGGCGTTTGGCGCAGCCACGTGCAGCCAGTCAGGGCTCCTCCCTGCAACCGGAGCCCTGAGGAGACACTTGGCTTCAGGCGCTCCCGTCTTCCCTTTGCTTTCGAAGGTAAAGCGAATTATTTTACAAAGCCTCCCCTGCCCGAGAGGGCAGCCAGCCCACGTGGGGAGGCTAATTTCCGGGGCCTCTTCCGTTCCTCCCCGACCTCCCTACGCTGCGCGCCTCTCTGACGCGCCGCTCCCTTCAGCCCAGCGAGCTCTTCCACCTCAAAGAAAGGCCAGGCGGGCGGCTGCGGAGCAGCAGCAGCGGGTCTGAGCCGCTCGCAGCGAAACAGCCACCACCCATAGCCCGGCGCGCGGGAGAACGAGCGAGGTTAGCGCCCGCCAGCCGGGCGAGATTTGGGAACGAGGGGCAGGAGGAGGCACGCACACACCCGCGGCTCACTTTCCCAGCTTTGCCCAGCCCTTACGGCTCTGGCGCGGCCCTGGCAGGATGAGCGGAGGGTCCGGGCGGGAGGCGCTCGCTGCCCGCCAGGGCCGCGCCAGAGCCGTAAGGGCTGGGCAAAGCTGGGAAAGTGAGCCGCGGGTGTGTGCGTGCCTCCTCCTGCCCCTCGTTCCCAAATCTCGCCCGGGCTGGCGGGCGCTAACCTCGCTCGTTCTCCCGCGTCGGGCTACGAGTGGTGGCTGTTTCCGCTGCGAGCGGCTCAGACCCGCTGCTGCTGCTCCGCAGCCGCCCGCCTGGCCTTTCTTTGAGGTGGAAGAGCTCGCTGGGCTGAAGGGAGCGGCGCGTCAGAGGCGCGCGCAGCGTAGGGAGGTTGGGGAGGAACGGAAGAGGCCCGGAGATTAGCCTCCCCACGTGGGTTGGGCTGCCCTCTCGGGCAGGGAGGCTTTGTAAAATAATTCGCTTACCTTCAAAGCAAAGGGAAGACGGAGCGCCTGAAGCCAGTGTCTCCTCAGGGCTCCGGTTGCAGGGAGGAGCCCTGACTGGCTGCACGTGGCTGCGCCAAATGCCGCGGCAAGCAAGGGAGAAGGGAAAGCAACGGTGGCCCGAACCCGAAGGTCTCCCGAATATCAAGCTGTCGCCGCCCGCCCACCCACCCGAGGATGCAAGGGGGAGAATTAAGTCACCCCCGAAAAGACGTCCTAGCCATTTTTTCGGGGGTCAAAAAAAAATAAGGCCCGGCCTTATTATGTGAGAAACACGGTATTTCTACTGAATGAGATATGCTTCTTCAATATTTATATATTAAAAACTTCAGCAGCAGATTTTGCAGATCCAAAAATATCTCACGGTGTCATTATACCACTTATTTTCAAATTAGGTGAAAGTGTAGAAGAATTCAGGTGGTGCTTTTTGAGCTTCATATTCAGACTTTCCACCACTCTGTAATTTTCTGTTATAGTCATGGGTAGAGGAAAAGTTGTAGAAAATATACAGATGTTCAATGAGTGTTGCTGCTTATCTAATTGGGAAAGGAACAGAACCCATTAAATGGTCAGCAAAAGATAAGCTTAGCATATCAACATACTTTTTTTTATCAGCAAGAACATTTTAAACAAAGTATTACATAAATTCTAAGATGAAATAACCAGAGAAAAGCAGAACCATCACAAAGAAGGAAGCAAGAGGAAGCTCACTAGGTGCATTGCAGTGAAGAACTAAATGTGTTTTATTGGCTTGGACTTCAATTCACTTTATATACATATATTATAAAAGCTACTGCCTTATTATTTAGCACTAGCAAGTGGAAAGTTAAGATCCTCCTTTCTTTTTCTTCTCCAGAACTAACTCATCAGTTATCTTTGTCAACTTAGCCATACTTAAATCCTAGAACGAGAAATAAAGCAGCCATGAATTTTCATGCAAATTGATTCAAGCCAAGCAACAGCCACAAAAGTAACAATACTTTTCCACTAAAGTAAGGAAGGGTTAATTTTTGTATATTCTGTATAAACATTACTCTCCCTTCCACTTTCCCCCATGCAGGTAGTCCTCAACTTATGACCACAGTTGAGCCCAAAATTGGTTCCTAAGCGAGACATTTGTTAAGAGTTTAACCCCATTTTAGTACCTTTCTTGTCACCGTTGTTATATGAACCACTGCCATTTTTAAATAAGTAACAGAGTTGTTAAGTGTATCTGGCTTCCCCATTGATTTTGCTTGTCAGAAGGTCACAGGGGTTGACCCCATGAGCCCATGATAATGCAACTGTCATAAATACGAGCTAGTTGCCAAGCATTTGAATTTTGATCACATGACCATGGGGATGTTGCAACAGTCAAAAGTCACTTTTTTCAGTGCCATTGTAACTTGAGTACTAAGCAAGTGGTTGTAAGTCGAGGACTAATTGCAGAGGCTTCCTACAGATTTCTTCCTTTGAATCTTCCTTTGCAGATAATACCATATAACTGTTAGAATCAGGTTTATGCAAACTGGCTACAATATTAAATGCTTGCATATGTTACAGCCAGCTTGTCAAGGTGGAAAAGAAAACAAGATATACAGTATACTGTGTATACACAGACACACACGCACAATGGGAGTTCAGCTGAAGAAACATCTTCATTTGTATGAATATCAGTATGCTTGATTACAATATACTACCAGTACATGATAGTTTAATCTCCAGCACCCTGAATTCAAGGAAATCAGGTCTCAGTTAATAAACAAGATTGTTTTTCTGCCAAAGAACCAGGGAAGCCACTGACTGAAAGGGTGGATAATGCCGGTTTACAGGGACAAATGGAGGCTGTAATTTGGTGTGATCAAGTTATCTGTGCACAAGCACGTAACTAGCAAGCCGCAGTGCAGAGGGGAATAAACGGGACATTGCTGCATTTTCTTCAAGACTGCTGCTCTAATTGCATTGCTGTCTGATAGCAGATACCAGATTCTTAGGAAGAGAAAGGTGACAGTCACACAACAGAACAGCTGACTTCTAGCAGTGGCCCATGAAACAGTTTGCTAGGTGACACTGCCAGCTGCTGCTGTTAGTCTACTGTACACCATAGGAAATTCCCATTTATGTGTATCTGCAAGGAAATAACAGCAAAAACAGTTGTGGAAGTCATGCTGGAAAGTTGCTTCTGGGACAGATCCTTACATCAAAAGCAAAGACTATCCAAGAAGCATTTGCTGCTCATTGTGAGTCTAGCGATCATCAGAACTGAATATATAAAGGCAGAGTTTCCTTTCTCCCCAACACCTCAATGAGTCAAATCACAGTAAACATACTCAAAGTCATTGCAAAAATTTTTTTTTGCAAGATTGTATTAAGTGTCTGGATGTCAGTACTTCAGGAATACAATTAGGTCCAGGGATGGAATTCTATCAGTTCGCGCCAGTTCGGTAGAACTGGTTGTTAAGGTTGCTGGTAGAAAAAGAAGAAAGAAAGAAAGAAAGAAAGAAAGAAAGAAAGAAAGAAAGAAAGAAAGAAAGAAAGAAAGAAAGAAAGAAAGAAAGAGAAAGGAAGAAAGAGCAAGAAAGAAAGGGAGAGAAAGAAAGGAAGAAAAAGAGTAAGAATGAAAGTGAGAAAGAAAGAGTGAGAAAGAAAGGGAGAGAAAGAAAGAAAGAAAGAAAGAAAGAAAGAAAGAAAGAAAGAAAGAAAGAAAGAAAGAAAGAAAGAAAGAAAGAAAGAAAGAAAAGAAAAGAAGAGGGGGGAGAGAAAACTCTGTGCTATTATTTTTAATTGTTCCATTATTTATCATATATTAATATTTTATACTGCCCCTCCACCTAGAGTGATTTTACTGCCTTTCTTTTGCCCAGGTATTTTTCAGGGTTTACAATACATGCATTCAACGCCTATAGTCCAGAGCATAAATACATGTGTGTTGAAAGGCACTTTGGAGGTCTTCTATTCCAACCTTCTGCTCAGGCAGGAAAACTGAGGATGTCAAACTCTGAGTAGAGGTCCTGGGAAAGGTGTCAGAATAACAGAATAACAGAACAGAAACGGCTGTTCAATCTTTTTTCTTTTTTTTTGTAAAAATTTTTATTTGAGTTTTCACAAAACATAATACAAATAAAACATCTTTTTTTTTTTTTTAGAATAGCATGGTCCTGGGTTATCACTTCTCCATACAGACACAAACTCAATTTCATATTCATCTTTGTATTCTATTCCATATCTTATTACTATTTTAGCATTTTCTCAGTGATTTTTCCCTTCCCTAAGTTTTCTCAACCTTGCTTTTAATCATCTCAATCCTTTCTAAATTCAGTTATATATCTTTTTCTAAGTTTCAGTATCTTTCAAATCATTATATTTATATTTTTGTCTGCCCTATTTCAATTTCATATTTTCTTTTCTCTTTAAATAAATTTTCCCCTGTAGTTACCGATTGGAGTATGACACCTTTGTATCTTTTAGTTTTTGCCCATATATATATATAAACAATAGTAGATAAAATACTTATTCTATTCCAATTCAGCTCAACCATTAATGTTAGTTACAATCTTCCATTAATATAAATTAATATCATTAACATTTCTTTTCAATTAAATATCATACTTCCTTAGGAACACTTATAATATTTCCATAATTTTTTTTCATGTTTCTTTCATATTTCTCTTCACTTAATTTTTTATAAATCTTTATATATTTTATAAATTTTTATAAATATTAAAATGTTCCCATCCTTTCCTAATTTCATTCTCTCATTCTCTTTATTTCATTTATTAACAAACATTCCATTCCATTACAATAAGTATTTTATCTATCACTTTAATCCCACTTGTTTCTATATTCATTTCTATTTCTAATATAACAATGCTATCTTATGTACCCTTGCAGAATCCTCTCTTTCAATTAAATTTTCACCATTGTCTCTAGGTCTTCTAAATAGGCTTATACCTTTAATCCTTGTACGTTTTCCCTGTTTTTCTATATCCTATTTCTGTCCTTTATAACTTCTTTTCCTTTCCTTCTTCCCGCTCTTCTTCTCCCTCCCCTTTTTGATCACATAACTAGCTAGCTGCAGTCCAGAGTGAAATAAGTAAGACATTGCTGCATTTTCTTCCAGACTGCTGCTCTAATTGCATTGCTGTCTGATAGCAGATGCCGGATTCTTAGGAAGAGAAAGGTGACAGTCACACAACAGAATAGCTGACTTGTAGCAGTGGCCCATGAAGCAGTTTGCTAGGTGACACTGCCAGCCACTGCTGTTAGTCTACTGTAGACCATGGGAAATTCCCATTCATATATATCTGCTAGGAAATAAGAGTAGAAACAGTTGAATCGGTTGTCAGGTTCCAATTAATGTACCCATTGCAAACAGAACTCCGAGGCAATCCATTTCCTTAAAGAACAGGTTCATTCAGATACATCATCTTGGCACAAACTGGTGAAAAGTCAGTCCTGAAGATTCCCATCCTTTCCACCTCATTAAAAGTTTTTAATTTCCCCAAAACAATATATCACATTGTCCAATTGGGATAATGGCTGGATGCTTGGCGACTTCTCTCCTCCTCCTCTGGCCAGCCAGCTGTTAGAATGTATCTGACTCATAAGAGAGCTATGTTGTTTTGGCTGAAAACTCCATCCACCTCTACTCTCCCCCTTCAATTCCAAACTGTGGCAACCTGAATCCATGTGAGGATTACCCATGATAGAAACAAAATCCCCACCAAAAAGGGATCAGCCACAGCCAGCTCAGATTCAGGCTTGACATCAGTATCCTGGAAGTCATGCTGGAGAGTTGCTTCTGGGCCAGGTACTCACATCAGCAACAAAGACTATCCAAGAAGCAATTGCTGCTGATTGTGAGTCTAGCCATAATCAGAATTAAATATAAAAGTAGGGTTTCCTCGCTCCCCTATACCTCAATGAGTCAAAACACATTAAACACAATCAAAGCCATCACAAAATTATTTTTTGCAAGATTGTATTAAGTGTCTGGATGTCAGTACTTCAGAAATACAATTATTTTAGGTCTTATATCTAAGCTGTTTATTAAGTTCGAAGCATCAGCACCTTGTTATTTGACTTTTTCATATTTGAATGCCAAGTAGTAGTATCCAGCTTTTTTTCTACTAAGTGTAGCCGTGCTGTGGTTTCTGTCAGCATGTCCATAAGCAGTTCAAGCTGCAGCTTCAAGTAA
Organism: Notechis scutatus; assembly: GCF_049901735.1. Lineage (NCBI taxonomy): Eukaryota > Metazoa > Chordata > Lepidosauria > Squamata > Elapidae > Notechis > Notechis scutatus. The sequence goes on along the minus strand of NC_142010.1, from coordinate 77,615,666 downwards.
TTGTTCTCTTCCAGTAAGGATTTGTTTGCTTTCTTCAGGGCCTTGTTGGGTGATTCCTTATCTGGAGAGGGGAATAACTGTAATAAAGGCATCTGTTGGGGGATATTCTCATTTTGCCATTCACCATTGTGGAAGACAAATTTTGCTTTGTTCAGCTGAGCACATGGATTGGCATAGTCCATTCCAAGTTCAGCTTGTCGGGTTTTGTAGTCCAATAAATAGAAGGTGGATAATGAAGATGCTTGGCGAAGTGTTGGCCTTCTTGGATAGAATCTACGAGAAAAATGATCAGCCCAGTAATCACGCACATCCTGTAGAATGTTAGAAATGGTTTCCATGACAAGGAGAATTAGAGATGTAGGATACCAGTAAGAAATCTACAGAAGAAAGTTCTGGAATAGAAAACCAACATGTCCAAAGTTAAAGAGAGGACTGGATATTATATAGCTTAATTAGATCAGAAATGAAGTTGGCTAGATGTATAAATTCATAATTTCTTTATTTAAAATGATGCTTACCATTTCCTATAGTGGTTTATAAATGTAGAAGCATACAATATATAACACAATATTACATTGTTGAAAGTCAGTCAGATTCATCAAGCAAGCTATCCATCTTTAAAAGCCCAGGTAAAAAGAAAAAAATGCATGCTGAAATCAGGGATGGTATAAAAAGCAAATATATATCATCTAAAAAGAAGTCAAGAAGGAATATATATCTTCTTAAAGCTATACTGTAGATGCTAAGCAAGCATTCCTAAAATGTGACCTTCCCAATGATATTAAATTGCATGTCCCAACACTCCTCAATATTGGCCAGATCTGCTGGAAGTGGTTTAACCATGCATTCATTTGCTATTGGTGGAGAAGATTCGGATTAGATTGTGTATGTTCAGTTTGCTGCCAGATGATATGAACAGCCAATTTCAAAGCCTTCTTATTGTCCTTGTTGGGTTGGAAATTCTCTAAATAGTCAATAAAATTAAAACTGTCTTCTGACAGTATTTCAATCACCGAACTGGTTTCTGTTCTAAGTAAACATTCTGTTTGAAAGAATGGTGGAAATAACTTCTGCAAGCTTCTCTGGGAACAGTTTCATAATGGGGATGCCAAACCAAGGAGAACTGTACCCCAGATAAAATGTCACCTTGTCTCACACTGTTCAGAAATTATCAAAAAGGCCACTCATGATCTGACAGGATTGTGTAGAAAAAACAGTCTTCAGATTATTGAAATAAGAAAAGGATCCCTCATAGTTATATATATGGTAATGTTTTCATTGTGATCATCCATCCTCATTTAAGTTTGGATGAAATGACAACATGTTGGGATTTGAGGCAAGAGCCTTTTCTATCATCATATCTACCCATTGGAATATCATTTCCCCAGTTTAATATCATTTGCTTATCTTATATTCTTCCTTGTCCAACCTCTATTTGAGTGTAATAGCAGCATGACAATAATCTAATTATACCATGATTGTTTCAGCAAACCATAGGATATTGAAACATGAAAAAGAGTAGACATATAACAGGTGTACCTTTGGTGTCCTTCAGATCTGTTGAATTATAGCTTAAGAAGGGTCATGATGATGGAAATTCTGGGAGTTATAGTCCACATCTGCATCAGGGTAGAGAAAATTGTCCTGGTCAATAGTTTCTAAATGAGAGAAAGAAAAATGAGTTTGGCCTGGATGTGTAGGCCATTAGTCTCAATATTCCAGAAACTTGATTATTTGCTTGATTCTTCTCTTCTTTCCCTTTCTCCAGTATTTTAAGGTTTAAACCCTAACATTAACTCTTGGTATTGGTGATCCTTCGCACAAGTAGAAGAATAGATCATCTTTCTCAAAGAGTTGCCTCACAAGGAACTTGATATATCACACTGCTATCACAATGAATGGTAATATAGTTAAATAAGGGCCCTCCCTTCCCCCATTGTTGAGGGCTTTGGAAGAAAGCATATGGAGACAGATTGTAGACACTATTAGCCATTAAAGCAGGCAAAATGTTCTTCCTGTTCTCAGAAAGCTATGCTCACCAGATAGTATTTTGTTGTAGCTATTCAAGTTCTTGTTTCAGCTAAAACCTCAGGCATGAACAGGTTTGGCAGTAGAGATAATCTATTCCTTTTAAGTGTATTCACATATGTATGTACACTCTCACTGAAATTATGCCTCACATCATATTGTTAACTTACCTAATGTCACCATGTGACTTGCAATGTCTCACAATTGCTGTTCCTGTTTTATCCAATCATATTTTTGCATGCAATAAATACTTAAATGAAGATGGTTTGTTTTATGACTGTCAAATGACACTTCAATGTTTAGCTGGTTACATTAATTGGTATTAATTAACCCGCTACATAGTTTGTATTGTGAAAGTTGATACAAGTTTCATGTATCAAGTGCACATGCCAAATGGCCTATTAACAAACATGTTTATAAGTTAAACAATTTTACCTCCTATTTCAGCTTCTTCCACCCCAAAAAAACTATTTTTATTTAGACTTTTAAAGTCATTGATATAAACTGAATTTCAATGTAGTACATTAATACAATTTCCTGGTTTCACACAGCACATTGTGCAAAATTAAACAATACATTTTAGCCAAGTATTGTATATTAGGTGATGCAAGTCTTACAGTACAATAGTAACTTTTATACAGGTACCACTGTTCAAAATATGTTGAGAATTCACTGTTCAGAATTCCTGTACAGGAATGACAATTATACCAAAACTTAAATATGTATAAAATAAGCACAGTGGCTATTTGCAAATTCTGTTAATGATTGCACAATAGTTTAAGAGTAGTTTATCTAGGCTTTCAAATAGAAAATGGACCTAATTCAATTGCCATTTGTAAACTGCTAATTCTGAAATATATAATTAGGAAGTACACTTGTGAAATAAAGATACACATTTTGCCTGTTAACCTTTAAAAATTGTTTTTGGCAGTAAGACAAGTCTAGCAAGTTGAAAAATAATTAAATATCACTTTGCAATACATAATAAGTGATAAATTTGTTTTGAAGTCTGGTGACATACCCAGACATATTTATGTAGGCTTTTGACAACAATTCAGGGTGGTTTTCCATTGCTTTATTTCATACTTTTCTTTTTTAACAGACAGTACTCTACTTCCCATATTCTCATCCAAATAACCAGATAATGTTTAGCTTTCTCATTTAAGTGCTGCCATCTAGCAGATCATAAGACATAATGCAGTACTAAATATGTAAAACCAGAATGCCCAATGAAATAAAGACACTGCATTGGGACTGTCAAAATAAAAAATAGATTAATTATTATTAATCCAGTCTAGAATATTATGAACAAAAATATACAATAAAAATAATATCCCATCTACCTAGATAACAAGTCAATTCATTTTTCTATTCTGCATTTTATTTAACATTTTGCATAACATCTGTAGTTATATAACATAACCATATAGTTATGTAGTAACATAGCATCTGTAGTTACAAAAACCTTTTTAAACCAAATTTTATTAATTTTTAAAGATATATACCATATAATATACCATAATCTAATCATTAATATTAACAATCATTTATATCTTAAACATTTTATCCATTTCAATTAAATATCATGCCTTTGTGGGAACACTTATGCTTTCCAAAAATTATTACACCCCCCCCACATCACATGTCTTAAATCATACTTCATTACAGTTCTCCCTTTTTCTTAACTAAAATTTCACTAGTTTATATTAAATATTTTATCACATTTTAAATTACATATTATTTCCAATTTTCTATGGTTATTTCTAAATACAAATATAAAAATGCAATCTTATGTACCTTTCTAGAATCCCAATTTCAATAAGATTTATCCATTATCTCGAAAAAACTTTTGCTTCTTCACATCTTGCTCCCCACCATTAAGGCTTCTCATCCCTTCCTTTCTCCCTTGCTTCTTCTTCTCTTTGTCCTCTTTAACCCCTTGTCTCTCCACCTCCCTTTTCTTCTGTTTTCCCTCTTTCTGTTGTTTCCTAACATAATGTCCCTTTTTCACCTTATTCTTCTCTTTTTGGGTTGTTTTTCCAGATCTTAAAGTCTTCTTTTCCTTTTTCTCTTTCTTTTTCCCTTCTCCAACCAAAGTTATTTGTTCATCAAGGATGGCTTCTTCTTTGTCCCCATCATCCTGTTGCTCATTCTGCTTCACATAAGTATAAACTGCCATTTCTAAAAATTGAAAAAGAGTGCCAAAAACATCTTTCCCTTCTTGCTTTTCTTTTTCATATTTTTGATATACAAGTTTCAGTCCATCCACAAATGATACCATTGTGTAGAGAAAAAGTTTTTCCAAACAACCACCCAGATGTTAATAATTCTCAAAAGTTCCAAAATCACCAAACAATCCAAACAGGCTGTTTCTTTTAAATACCTTCTTCTTCTTCACTTTCTCTTTCTGGAGTTAAAGTTTAATCACAAAGTTCTCTTTCAAATATATTTTTCAGAAGTCTTATTGATGTTTAGTAACTCTTTAAAATTCTAGGCAATCTTCTCCTTATTTTCAAATTTTGCTCCAATTTTTTTCCCCCCTCTCTCTTCCCACTCACAGCCAAAAGAGTTTTTTCCATCCGCTATCATGGAATTGCAACATACTGCATTAGACTGACATACTGCATTTTCCATCCGCTATCAGGAATTGCAACATACTGCATTAGACTGAAATAATGGAAAACACCATCAGTCTAGAGATATAAATCAAATTATTTCAGGAAAGCCTCTAAGCAGCTCACAGTGATGGACTGTGCTATAATTTATGAGTCTGCTAATTCCTTATTACCCGTGAGAATTGGGACACCTCTCATATAGCTATGTCATGCTACAAGAGCATGACTAAAACCAAATTCATCTAAGGCACTATTTGTATTCATATCGGGACCATGAGGCCCTTAATACAGTCACCTATGCTTCGGTCACCTTCTAATTGAACAATTGCAATGCATTCTATGTGGGACTGCCTTTGAAAATCACTCAAAAGCTGCACCAGGACCAATTATACACCAGCCACGACATGCCCTTGTTGCACTTGTTCTGTGAGATGTGCTGTCACCAGCAAGCTTCCAGATGCAATTCAAGCTGCTGATTATTACATATAAAGCTGTTTGTGGCATAAATCCTGGTATCCTAAGGGACTACCTATCACCCATTGTTTCTACTCAATCAACATGAACTGAGAGAGTTGGGCATACTCCAGGTCCCTTTATCCCCAGGCTTTGGGTTAGAGTGGGAGAAAGGCTCTTCGCCAATTTTTTTTTTTTAAGTGATTATTATTTTTTACAGACTTTTGGATAATATAGTAATTTTGTTTTTACTGTATTTTTATTTTTGTAGTATGTAAGCACCCAGTCATGGGTGCTTACATCTCATAAATAAAATGTAAAACTACATAACAAGACTATTCTGCCCTCTTCTGTGAAGTGTTCCGTGTTTTCTAAAAGAACATTGAAAGCTCTCCTTTTTAAAAATCCTTTTCTAAGTATATGTCTATCTGTGATTATGATGATTTTGCTACTCTTATTGGAGTGACCACATATTTTCTCCAGGATGATGTTCTCAACCTATTTCTTCAGATTTTCCAACAACATACAAGCCTTCATCGCTGTAACTGAGTTAGTTCATCCATTTGACTGCTAATCGTCCCGTTTTTCCTTCCTCATACTGTGTCAAAAATATTTAATTTGAGCCTGTCTAAGTAATGCAGGGTAGATGAAATAATAAAGAAGGACTCCGCTTGCGGGTTGAAACTAAAAGTAACCTACTCTAAGGAGTTTCATGTCACTTTAAGAATGAATCGGAACTCTTCATTCAAACATCCCCTTCTCTGACCGACTGCCAATCCGTGGCCACTTCCTCTCTCATAACCCTCCAATGGAAGCGCTCCACGAAGGTAGCGTCGTGGGGACATCGCTTCAGAAGGGACCAAAGTTAAGTGACAGCACGGGCTGACCAATGGAATCCAAGAGCGACTCTATGGGCGGGGTTTCCGTGCCCCTCTGAATCAATGGGGTAAGGAGTCTCTCAGCGTTAGAGGCGGGGCTTGTGTTAGGGGAGAGAAGAGGCGAGTGGGTAGCGGCGGCACCGCTCTGAAAGCGACCACGTGATAAAAGGCACTTGGGGCGCCTGGAGTTCTTTGCTCGGTGGGAGCGCGGGTAAGGTGAGTTAGGGCTCGCCCGTCTCTGTCAGGAGCCGGACAGGCGTCTTCCTCACAGGGCCTTGGGCTCCTGCTTGCTTCTCTGTCGTGTGCGGGGAGGGGTGGGGGCTGGGACTTGCAGCGGCCAAGGCGGGCGTCTTGGCTGAGGGAGGGAAAAAGGCGACGGGTGGAAAAAGAGCCCGCCGGTGGCGAGTCGAAAACTCCTGAAGGGATTCCGAGACTTGGGGGGAGTCTGAGAACGGGGGCGAGGGCCTAAGGCCCCTTTGCCCCCGTGAGGCCTAAGCGGAGGAATTGAATGAGGACAGTCATTCCCGTCACTTCTTTCTTTTTCTTTTTTTTCGCTCGACCCAGAAGGAACGGAGGGGCTATGAGTGCGGAGCTCAGGCCTCCTGGAGAGGAGTTGGGTGGGAAGGTCCCCTTCAGTCCTCGGGCTTGTGGGGCCGGTGTGAACTGCTGGTGAGGACCACATGCGTGTAAATGACTTTGCATTTGCAGTCTTGGGTGTGTTACGAATTGCCGCCGTTAAAGGAGAGGAGGTGTCTCTGCAGGCCGAAGGATCCCGTAAAGCGGTTTGGGCAGAGGGAACCCTAAAGTAGGGAGGATATCCGGACACGGATAGCCGTAATGTGTAGGTAACATTCCCGGGGGGCGGGGGCGGGGAGCCCTCCTGAGCCGTTGGAGTCTGACAATATGCGTGACTTTATACGGAAGTTTGCTCTGTCATGAGGTGAAAAGGAGAATGAGTGAATTTGGCCCAGGGCGTGCGCAGTAGACGGGAGCATTTGAGGGAAAGAAGCGGAAAACTGATATTATATTTTCATGATATCTTTTATTGTGACTTGTGAAAATTGTATAATGTGGCGTTGTTTTAGTACTGATATCAAGATCTGCATCAAAAGAGGGTTCTCTGCCTGTGCAGCTCTGAGAAAAGTGGAAAGAAATACGTATTTTTTTCCCAATTTGATGTGAATTGGCCTTTTGCCAGTTAGGACTTAATAACATAAATATATAATTTTCACATAATATGGGTAAATTAAAATTTGGGTTTGTGTTCCAGAGAATCTAGAGGGCCCCAGGGTGAGAAAAGCTGATATGAAAAACCAATATGATTCCTCAGGTTGAAGGTTAACTTGTGAGTATAGGATATAGATGTTGTAATGAGTTAACAAACCTTGAACTTCAAAAGGATAATGGTCCCAAGAATGAGGAAATACCTCTGTGTATTTGAAAGTAGCAGCTTATTTAAAATCTGTAAGTCAGGCATATAGCCTTCCATAATTTAATGTGTCATTTTCCTTGTGTTTGTCTCAAGTTATAAACACATTTTTACATCAAAAGTGATGTTTGAGTGCTGTAAAAACTCTTACAGAAATAAATGGAATGACACTGAATTGGAAATGACAATTCAGTATATATGAAATATCTATGTGATGTCTTAAATGTGATTGGCAGTTTAATTTGGCAAAAGATTTTATAATTACTGTACTGGCTATTGTGTTTAAAAATTACAGAATAGTATACAGGCATTCCTGTTCATGTTGAAAAAAAATTTTTTGTTCATATTTCATCATGATTTAATGTAATCTTTAATTTTATTACATGAATAAATGATTTTTAAAAACAGGCTAAGTATTTTGAATACAGACAAATGTGTGTCCTAGCAGGTGTTTGGCCCCTTGACTAGGTAAAAATGCCATATTTATATATGTTTTTAATAGGTGGAGTTTTTACTTTGTTGTACCCTGTTCAAAATCCATGACGTATAAATATTTTTAAAAATACTGTATGTAGCAAAATGAACATTTTGTTTATTGGTTAAAGGCACAACTTGTGGGAGGGAAGCATTTAAGTCTTTGAACATCTACATTTTTCAAAACAGCATTTTCAGGTACTTGTATTTAGTAAACATTTAATCACTAAATATGATTTATAATACAAATGAAAGGTTACAAAGTAACAAAATACAGTAAGTGAAATGACTTTTGCATTCCCTCAATCTGTTATTTAGAACAACAGCTCTTGATCATATCAAAAGTTATTATGGCTAAGCTATTGCTTGCTTCCTTGGCAGCCCCAGGAAAGTGCTGCCTGTGTCTGCAGAGATAAAGGCAATCTTCAGAGGACTTGCATGAGTTTTCCAAAGGATATAGATATTTTAATGTTTAAGAAGAAAGACTTTTTATGCTAATGGAATCTGCAAAGCAGTTTTTTAAATGACCTAATAGTGATATTTGGTAACTGGTTCACTTGTTTGGGTAGTAGTGTTTGAATGTACTGGTAGCTAAATAATAGGACTGTGCAACACTTCAGATTGGAAGGCACCAAACTGCTTTTGAAGATATGATGGATATCAATGTAGTATTTCTTTGCAGCCGCTTAAATTAAGACTTGGAGTCACAGGAGAAAGATGGGCTGTTATTAAAGAGTTCCACATAGGCATTATGTTCAAGCCTCTGCACAAATTAATGCATCCTTTAGTTTTCTAGTCCAAAGTGCAGCATAGCTGTGCTAAATATAGACAATATGCCAAAGGATCCTCATCCAATCTCATTTCACTTTAATTGTTTACCTTCTGGATTTCAATAACAAATGTGATCTTAAAAGTGGAAGATGTTTAATTATTTGAATATGCTGATACAACAGTGTAATCCTTTATTTTTTTTAAAAAAATCCTCATTTTCACCCCTTTAAAACGGTATAAATTTCTAGTATTGCAATTTACAGCTAGTTCTCAGGTTACAAGGACAGTTGGAACAGCAATCCGTCACTAAGTGATGCAGTTGTAAACATAACATAAAATGATTGCATTGCTTAGTGATAACAGTCCCAGGACTGCATGGATCATTAAGCGGAAAGAGGCTGGAGTCCCAGGCAAGGAGTGCAGGATGTGTGTGGGTGCTGCAGGCTTTTATCATGGGTGAGTGCTGTAGAGTGCAGGTGGGTGTTATGGAATGCAGGAGGGCCATGGGCAGAAGTTGCTGTAGGCAGGGTTTGTTATGGAATATAAGTTCCCTGGGATGTTTTAGGGGGCTACTTCAGGAGTGACTTGTAATTTTGCCATCTGGCGTCCCCATTGAGTTTGTGGTAATTCAGCAGGGAAGGTCACAAATGGCAATCATGTGACCAGGGGATACCACTACTGTTGTGTGATTTATTTGCCAAGTACCCCAATCACATGACCACAGGGATCTGCGATGGCTGGAACTTTGAGGAGCAGTCGTAAGCTACACTCATTCAGTGCCGTCATCACTTGAACGCTCATTGAACAAATGTTTGTAATCTAAGGCAGGGCTCTCCAACCTTGGCAACTTTAAGCCTGGCGGACTTCAACTCCCAGAATTCCCCAGCCAGCTTGCTGGCTGGGGAATTCTGGGAGTTGAAGTCCGCCAGGCTTAAAGTTGCCAAGGTTGGGGACCACTGATCTAAGGGACTACCTGTATCTGAAAGACAGTAATCAACTCAATTTCAATAAGAGTTCTTACTGTTTTTCAGTCATGCCAAAGTTTCTACTCTCCTGTTTACTCACACTACCCATAATACAACATTACTCCTAACATTAAACATTTGCATAATATTTCTGTAAGTATTCTCAAAATAGGCAGTTGCTTTGATCTTTTCAATAGCTTTGATCTGTTAACATTTAACACTGATAATTAGGTGATAATTTGAAAAAAAATCTTATCCGCTTGGTAAAATTCTATTTACAAGTTGCTAAAAGGAGCATTTATTACATATTTTTTAAAGAATGGTTTGTATGGTTTCTGTAAAGCAGGGATGTCAAACTCACGTCACGGTGGCGTCACATGACGTATCTGGACTTTTTTCCCCTTCGCTAAACCGGGCGGGGCCAGCACGTGACGCATCCAGACTGTGGCCCGTGAGTTTGACACCCCTGCTCTAAAGAAGATAAATAGTTTAGAAGTCAAAAATGGCAATAACAGTGTAAAATTAAGCACCTTTTTACATTTTATTCATTTAAAAAAATTAAAAATGGCAGATAAAAGAAAAAGTGAGAAATGGTATAATGTATTCTCTTTGTATGCATATAATTGATAACTTTTTTGAACCCAGTAATGTTTGTACATAAATTACATTAAGATTTAAAATATAGTAGGCAATTGAGTAATGTATAACATCTGTGGCTGTATATTTTCAATCCTTCATATCTAGTTGTTTCCCTAAATTATGCTGCCTTTCTTAAACAAATTTAAGATTAGAAGGTAGAGTTTTCTGAAAAGATTGAATACTATAAATATATCAATCCAACAATTGTTAACCTCCTAGTATTTTAGGAAAACATCCATGAAAGTATGAAAGCCATGTTTCCTATTTTTCTTACATTCAAATGTTATTATCAATCCTTGTCTAGAAAGAACGGGTACCATGGACAATACAAGGTGAAATACCAGCAGCACACCTAATTTGGTGTGTGAATTTTTTGTTACAATAATCAACATTAAAGCAATTTACTGTATCCAGACCATGGTGCATGCCTTGTATTTGTAAAGGTTGGGTTTAGGATTAAGTAAGTCAAGCAAAAGGTCATAGTCTTGGCAGTCATACTGCATTTTATTGATAAATTTAACACTCTCTTCTCTCTTTGTCATAGATCATGAAGCGAAAGTGCTTGCTATTTGCATTATTGCTGATAGCTGGAACATCCAGTCTCCTGGCACATGACAGTCATGATCACGATCATGATCATGATGATGAAGATGTAACAGATATAGAAGATGACTTGGATAATGGTGCTGAAGAAGAAGAATTAAAGCATGAAACCAGTACTCCTCCATTACCTAAGGTTTGATTAAATATTTTTCCAGTTTAAAATATCAGCAAAAGCTACAAAAAAGAAAACCCAGCTTTGTCTTGTAAAATTAGAAATAAGCTTGCATTTTTTTAGTATTTTATATAAGATTTCATGAAGGATTAGGAAACAGCATGCATAATTTGAGGATTTTCCATGCAATCAAATCATACAACATTGGGTCCCCTCACAGGATGTTGTACAAGTTCTTAATGTGAGATTGCATTATAGCATCTATTCTTAAAAAGATCTCTAATGTCTATTTTCAAACCAAAGGAACATCAGTGTTCCATTATCATTCAAAAGATAGAACTCTCCTTCTGAATCATACATTTAAAGATTGAAGTTATGTGGTGTGTGTGTGTATTTAAATTATTCAGAATATCATCTAAACATTTAATTTCTTCAGGTTACCTATACAGCTCCAGTACCAACAGGAGAAGTTTATTTTGCTGAAAACTTTGATAAAGGAACTTTAGAAGGGTAAGCATTCATCTAAAAAAGTACTAGTAGATATACATCAGGAAAACTTGAATTAAAAAATATTTTTAAACATTTTTATGAGTCAGTCAATTCATAAATCAAACAGATGAAATCAGTGCAACTAAAATACCTGATATAGAGTACATCTGATAACAGTTGAAAAAATGGATCATATAGAAAGAAGAAAAATACATTTATGAAGAAATGACTTGTTGAGTAATATCTTAGTGAAGAGTGACTTTCCAGAGAGAACATTCCAGTCCAGTTACTAAAATGAAAATGGCTCTTATGCATGCTTACCAAACTTTTGTCATTATTTGCATAAATAATTTGGTAAATTACTTCTTTAATTATAGGAGATTATAGTCTCTTTTAAGTAACTTGAGTTGAAGTTTGGCAGCACACATTTACTGTATTTTGAAATGTATCAATTGCAATGGCATGAAACCAGAGTAATCTTTTCTGCCATAACATCTGCCATCTTATTTAAGGTTTTTTTTGTAATTTTTTAGATTTGTTCTTAATTGTTTTATTGTATACCACCCAAATCAAAGTTGTGAGATGAGTAGCTATATAAAATTGAAAAATAAATTCTCCTTTCTCTACAATGCCTTCATAAAAACTTTTTAAAAATATTTTAGGTGGTTTCTTTCTAAAGCCAAGAAGGATGATACGGATGATGAGATTGCCAAATATGATGGTTTGTATGACATCTTACTCTTCATATAGGAAGTTTTATTGCAATATGTTTTTTACAGTAATAGTATTTTATTAGAGTGGATTATTCAGTTATATAAGGCTCAATTTGTGATCTGTGCAGCTCTGATACAAATTTATTTCCTTAGTGTAAGCTAAATCAGTTCTGTTAAAGCATTTAAACCTAGTCTAGATGTTTATTAGAAAATCTATTTGGCCAATTACCAAAGTATTTGTTTATGTACTTTTTTTGAGGTAGTTTTTCCCCCTAGTAAGACTATTTTTGTCCTACATTTTATATAAAATTATACTAAAAGTGATGGTTATTGCACTCAGAAAAAATGATTCCATGAAAGTAGAATACAAGCATAATTTTTCACAAGTATCCAGATTAATAATTCCAACAAAATCATCATGTGACTTTACAAAAAGCAGTTATGAACAGATAACTATGCCTAGTTCCTACATAAATGTATTGATATTCAGTAGCTTCTAATAATACAAAAACCATAATTTTATCAAAGAAAAAGCTACTGTCTGCAAAAGGTATTGCTGGTAAGGTCTTTTATTTTAATTTTTTATTTTTAAAAACAAACATACACATACAAAACATAAAAACATAAAACCACCTTCCATTTTATATACATATAGCGTGTCAGTTGGTTACATATCTTTTGTGCTATCCTTTTGTAGTCATTTACTCACAATTTATATCAGTCTTCACATTGTCGAACTAACATATGCTTATATATTTATCAGTTATTAATCATCCATGACTAAACTATTTATTCCATCATTTTATATGAGATGTTCCAAGTTTTATATTAAGGTCTTCTGAAGGAAAAGAGGAGCATTCCGTGCAAGCACATTATGATAACTGTGAAGAGTTGAAAAATGTTGTGTTTGACATATCTCCATCATATTTGATATGGAAACAAAAGAGCAAAGTTATGTTGTTTCTGTCTTATTTCTATAGGCAAATGGGAAGTACAGGAAATGAAGGATACTAAACTTCCTGGGGATAAAGGACTTGTGTTGATTTCACGGGCCAAACATCATGCAATTTCAGCCAAACTTAATAAGCCTTTTATCTTTGACACCAAGCCTCTCATTGTACAGTAAGTATGTTTTGCTGTCTTTTTCACTGAGCCACCAATACTATACCCAATGCATCAACAATAGATAAGAGCTTACAATGTAATTTAGAGCCACGTTGGTCTAGTGGTTAAGTCACCAGGGTAGAAACCAGAAGACTGAGTTCTAGTCCCACCTTAGACATGAAAACTAACGGTGATTTTGGACCAGTCACAATCTAACACACCTCACAGAGCTATTGTGGGGAAAATAGGAGGGGAAATAAGGTTAGATATATTTGCCATCTTGCGTTATTTATAAAAATAATAAAGGCGGGATTTAAAAAATCTTAAATAAATATATTTAGTTTTTCATTGTTGGTATATACGTATTATACTATTTTACATGATAGAATTGGAAATTGGGAGAGAGAAAGAGAAAGTAAATGTAATTTTTTTAGAGAGATACCTAGGAAGGAATTGACAGGAGGGAAGAACGCAGACGAAAATTTAAGCTTTGATGGTCAAATGTTAATGTAGTGGCATGTGAAATCATTTCTAATAGGAATTTTAAAAAACAAAACAAAAAGACTCGACTGTAACCTCTTATGTTGCAAACTTAGGTATGAAGTTAACTTCCAAAATGGAATTGAATGTGGTGGTGCATATGTGAAACTGCTTACTAAATTTAATGATTTAAACTTGGTGAGTATTGTTAATCTTCTAATTTTGAGATTTTAATGTTTATTTGTTTGGATTACGCTCTAGCAAATCATCTTATTTCTTTAACAAGATGATTGCATGGTAAGTTTACTGAACACTTAAGCACTGTTTATCATAAATCCCATTATTTGAATGATATTCAGGTTACATATGCAATTTTTGTGAAAATTTCTAAGAAATGAAAACTATTGTTCATTAGTTGGAATATCATTCTTTTTTTTAATTTGGGCACTTGTGGCTTATTTTGCACTAAAAAGGGCATCCTAACAAAGGGTTCTCTCTTCTCTCCCCCTCCCCCCCTTGTATTGATTTTAATCTGTTAGCTGAGAGATAGTTGGTAGGCTCAATTAAACTTAAAATTAGGTGTTAAGTAAAGTGTAAAATGAAAGCTTTGTTAAAAGTTAATTTATGTTTTGAAGGTTTTCCAATCTATATCTTTCATAGGACCAATTCCATGATAAGACTCCATACACAATCATGTTTGGTCCAGACAAGTGTGGTGAAGATTACAAGTTACACTTCATTTTCCGCCATAAGAATCCAAAGACTGGCCAATATGAGGAGAAACATGCCAAACGCCCTGAGGCAGATTTAAAGAATTTTTTTACTGATAAGAAGACACATCTTTATACGCTTGGTAAAGCAGATACATATTTGGATACTTTTGTGGGTAAAATTGTAATATAGTAATTATTGAAGGCAAGAGGGAGCATTTTCATCTATGGTATAGTGAATAAAGAAAGTGACGATGAAAAATGCAAAAAATGTTACTTATGAAAAAAGCAATGAACCAATTTTAATGACTGAGAAACTCAGGCAAAGACCTCTCTGATTCACGGGCATATAAGAAGTATAACACAGTCAGACTTACACAGTTCTGTTATGGCTCATCTCAATAAAGCTAGTTTTTGCCTTCATGGAGAGTTGATTTCCTGCTTTGGTTTATCAGTGGGCCTAACATATGGACAGTATTGTAGAGAATAACTTTTTTATATTCCTATGATTCTTACAAAGAACTCGGAGAACTGGGGATTCTAATAGATTACAGGTGGTTCTCAATTTACAACCACAATTAAGCCCAATATTTCCATTGCTAAGCAAGGCAGTTGTTAAGTGAGTTTTGCCACAGTTCTTAGCAAACCATTTTATAACCTTTTCCCCACAGTTGTTAAGCAAATCACTGCAATTATTAAGTGAATCATGTGGTCATTAAGCAAATCTGGCTTCCCACATTGACTTTGCTTGTTGGAAACTGGTTGGAAAAGTTAAAATGATGATCACATGACCAGGGGACAGTGCAACTGTCATAAATACATGCCAGTTGCCAAGTGCCCAAATTTAATCATGCCACCATGGGGATGTTGCAATGGTCATAAATGTGAAAACTGATCATAACTCAGTTTTAACTTCTAACAGTCACTAAACTACTTGTAAGTCAAGGACTATCTATATATGGTTTCCATTAATATTTGACTAGTCTAGGAAACCAAAATATTGCTTGCTTAAATTTGGGTGAAGTATTTTTTAATGCTGCATTCTGTTTGTTATAGAGATCCCTTCACAACGCCATATAAATAGGAAGACAGTAGACCAAAAGATAATGGTAGATTTTTGGAGCTCATTTTATCTTTATATTTCTGGATTTTTATCATAGTCTTGAATCCAGACAACAGCTTTGAAGTTTTGATTGATCAAACTGTTGTAAACAGTGGGAATCTATTATCTGATATGACCCCTCCTGTGAATCCTCCACGTGAGATAGAGGACCCAAATGATCAGAAGCCAGAAGATTGGGATGAGAGAGCTAAGATTCCAGATCCGGATGCTGTTAAACCAGATGATTGGTGAGTACTTGTTGACGACCCTTCTAAAGTGGGCATCTATCCGATTTTGATTATGGAAGGATGAAAGAAGGTGGGACTGGAGCTCATTTTTTGTTGCATACTCTCATCTATAATAGCTTTGTTCTGTATATATTATATTATGGAATGGGAGGCAATCCCACTGTGTACTAATTGATAGACCTGCTTAATGGTTTCATTAGTGAGATGCACTGAGCCTAGCTTTATCCTGAAATCTGGGAAAGACATGGAGTTTTGGTAGGATAAGAATGTTATGGTTGTGATTTTACATTTTACCATGAATTTTGTCATCAGCACTGTTGTGTTTTCCCTTTGTTCAGGGCATTAGCAAGCAAGCTGAATTTTTTTCAGAAATGTTCTTATATATATATTGCCTTGTAGTCCTTGCTGTAGTGAAAGTAAAGGGAATAAAAATACTGAGTGTTGAAGCTAGGGAGTCCTATCAATTCGATAACTTATTACATTTTTTTTAAATTTTAAATTTATATGGTTACTAATTGGAAGCAAATAACTGTGGACAGGTCACAAGACAAAATGATAAAACAAATACATATGTAAACAAATATTGTAAATATGGAATTCAAAAATCAAGCTACCTGATAGTTATTTTCAGTTATAGACTTATATGAGGCTCTAGGTTTTTACAGCTTTCAAGAAGGTCAACAATGTCAAGGCCATCCAATCTCTAGGAGGAGCCTATTCCACAGAGGAGCTGCAACAAAGAAGGAATGTTGTCATCTTGTTGCTACAAGATGACACTGTTTCACTGAGGGAATCTGGAATATAACCACTCTTCCTAGTGTGGGTGGGATCACAGAAATGATTGGAAATAAGGTCCCATGTCTGGTAGGGGTTTAGAAGTGAACTATCTGCTGCTGCATTTTGGACCAGTTGAAGCTTCTGAGTCTTTTAAAGGGCAGCCCTGTATAAATATTGCTAATAATCCAGGCAGGAAGTGTCGTAAGGCATGAATAATAAGCAGAGCCTGCTGATAATGAGTTGCATGTGAGATAGATCTGTGCAAAGGCTGTCCTAGCCACAGCTTTAATTTACTCCTTGAACCAGGGTGGGCAAACTACGGCCCGTGGGCCACATCCGGCCCGTTGGTCTTTTAATCCGGCCCGCCGAAGATTGGTACAGAATTGAGGTTTGATGTGAATGATTGAATGATTGCATTCATTTGATTTTGACTTGTAATGACAGGCATTTCGACACCAGGTAGCGGCCCGTCTGTCAAATTTTAAAAGTCAATGTGGCCCCGAGCCAAAAAGTTTGCCCCCCTGCCTTGAACAATAGTTATGGATTTAGGAAGATCCCCAGATTGCACACCAGATCTATATGAGGGAGTGCTATCATTGGAATGGCTACAGAAACAGCCCCAAAACACAGAGACACATTCAGTTTTACTAGAGTTGAGACACATCTATTCAGGAATACCCAATCCACAAGCACCTTTAAATCCTTGTACGTCATCACTTGTACAGGTACCTCTTGAGACCACAAATGGAACTAGCAATTCAATAAATAAACAAAGCAGTCACTATTTGAAACTGCAACTGTTCTTATGATGAAACTTCAGCTTTCCTTTGCTTTACAGTCCTGTGAAGGTTTGTAATTGTGAGGATTGGTTGCAGTTATTTTTTTCATCACTATTGAATTGCAAACATTTGCTAAAGTACCTGTACAGCTCTTGGCAGAGTTAGGGTGTACAGCTGGGATATTGCCAGCACACTATTCTGGCTTTTCTCTGTAGCAAACATACCGTATTTATCGGCGTATAACACGCACTTTTTTCCCCCTGAAAATAGGGGGCAAATGATGTATGCGTGTTATACGCCGATATAATGTTAAGAAGCCTTCGGTGAATGCTGCTGGGATCGGGGATCAAGGACACAAATGAAAGAAGGGGAGGGAGGAAGCAACCGAAGCCTGTCCTTCTCTCTGGGTCAGCTCTCTCAGTCGCTCTCTCGCTCCTCCACCAGCACAGGAAGAAACTGCTTCAAAGAAGCGGGGGCTTTTCCTGTCGCCGCAGCTTCCCTGAAGCGCCCGTTTCTCCCCACCCCCATCCCGTCCGCCCGCCCGCAGTGCTCCGTTCTGCCTGCCTGCCTGCCTTCGTTAATGGTTGAATCGAACAGCTTCGGCTGAGTAAAGAGGCGAATAGTTATTATTCTCAGCCGAAGCTGCTCCCAAACAACCAGAAACTAAGGCAGGCAGGCAGAATTTTTAAATTTTTTTTCCTGAAATTTCCCTCTTAAAATGAAGATGCGTGTTATACGCCTGTGCGTGTTATACGCCGATAAATACGGTAGTTGACATTTGAAAGGCACACTAAGGACATGCCCATAGAATTCTAGCTGCTCTTCAGTTAACCATTCAGTGGTCATTCAAAATTATGATACTTAACATCAGTTCTCAAACTTCTAGTTGTCTTAGCAGCCCTGCAGTCGTATGATCATGATTTGGGCATTTAGCAACCAGGTTGCACTTAATAATAATTGCAACATCCTACATCATGCAACCTTCCCTGCTGGCTTGCCAGAAGCAAATTCAATAGGAAGCTGGGAATGTAAGTTGCTTGTATTCTGATAGCTTTTTCCCTCCAAGGAGCCTGGCTATGGCACCCAAAATATCCATCAACTTGAGGTGGTCACTTGCACACATATTCTCCCGTGGACAGCAGCTACCCATACTCTATCCATGTCTCAGCAGTCACTTGACACACTTTTCCCCACCATGCAGCAGCCACCTCCAACCTTTTTCATCACTTACTCACACACTCTTCCCTATCTGGCAACAATCAACCCCACTATATTCTTCTGTTCCTCAACAGCCAGTCCTATATCTGGAAACACCTACTCCAGGGCTTGTGCAAGAGGGTAAATCAGACACTCACACACCCTTTCCCACCTAACAGCATCCACTCCTGCTGTGCTCTCATTGGACCTTGAGAATAATATGTACATTTGGCAGCAACCATTGCACTTTACCACACCTTCATAATCACATGTTCATACTCCTCTGGCTGGCTGTGCCATGTCAGGCCATACTTTGACAGCCACCTGCACATTCTCATGCATACTCGCCCACCTAACAGCAGTCACTTACTGTCTTACTTGTAAGCAATTTGTCAGCCACCTGGGACTTGAAAGTTCCTGTCAGCTTCCCCCTCTTGGCTTGGCCTGTTGGAACCTGGTTTGTTAGAAATTAGGAGGTCCTTGTTTAACAATGGCAACAGGGAGTGCCAAGATTGCTGTCACTAAACAATGTAGTCATAATGTGACATTGTGCTTTACAATTACATCATTTAGCCACTGAGGTTAAAGTTAACGATTCCAATTGCTATTGCTAAGTGAGGACTGCCTTCTCTTGATGAGAAAGAGATTGCAAGTGAGTAAAGAAACACACGATGGGGAATACTTGAGAGGAAGGTGTTAGCTCTGGCTGTTTGCCTAGTGTGCTCTCTACTGCCTCTTAGGAAGTAAAGATAGCCTTCCCTCTGGAACTGATTAAGATCTGGTCACTTTCACATAGTTGCACAAGCCACCAGGTTTTACAGGTAGTTCTCACTTATAAACTAACTGGAATTGGCAACTCCCTTGTTAAGTGAAAGTGTCACTAAATAAGAAATCACATGACCACAACCATTTTCTGATTGGAAAAAGATAAGACTAATCAGTTTCAGATTTTATTTGCCTCCTAATCATTTTCCCACTCTTTGGAATGCAGGAGTGCCTGCTTACCAACTTGTACACATCAAAAGCAATATGATCACACTGGTAGCCAAGTCTGCTATGCGAATGGCTTAAAATACATTCGTGATCCCTCTCCAATCATTGCTCTACAAGGTGCATGGTTGAAGCAAGTGATTTCTCTAATTGGCCTTTTCCTGCTGGTGGTGCAATTGCATTGCTTTCTGTATGTAGAAAAGCAAATAGCTTACTCTTCCAATTTGTTTCTCTCCAATCTCTTCTTTGCAAGGGATTAAAAAAAAACAGGCAGGTACAGGACAGCATGTACTACTACTAGTAACCACATGACTGAGGGACACTGGGAAGGCTGTAAATGATTGTAAATAGCCATCAGATTAATTTTCAGCACATTATACCTTCAAACTATTACTGAACAAATGATCAGTAAATTAGGACTAATTTAGTTAGGACAACTAATTAATATTGAAAAAGCTAGCGTTTTGGTTTTAAACCATAACAAACATAAATGATACATTAAATTGTAAATAAAATAACATACTTTTTATTTTTATTTAATTTCTATAGGGATGAGGATGCTCCTGCTAAAATTCCAGATGAAGATGCTGTGAAGCCAGAAGGTTGGTTGGATGATGAGCCAGAATATGTAGCTGATCCTGATGCAGAAAAACCAGAGGATTGGTAAGTTAATACTGATCTCACAATATATTTAGCTTTAGGCTATGGTCCTAACTATACTCATGCAGTGGTCATAATTGTGAGGACCAGTCATAAGTCACTTTTAGTGCTGTTGTAACTTTGAACAGTCACTAAAGGAATGGCTGTAAGGTAAGACTACATGTACACACAAGTTTATAAGAAAATTGAAGAGTAACAAGTGATGTTTTAAAATGGCCAAATCAGTCAGCAAATGTCAGAAATTTTGTTCCATGTTGGAGCAATTTACCAGGACAAATGGATCAAAACTAGTACATAACAAAATGAATGACTGATCACCAATTACTGGAAGAGTTCTGTTGTAGTCGTTGCAGTTAAAGCTGATTTGCAAATAGTTACTAAACAGAGTAACAGAGTTGGAAGGGACCTTTGAGGCTATTTAGTCCAATCCCCTCAAGTAGGAGACAACTATTTTTTCATACTCAAAGATCATATTATGGATTATTTAGTTTGTGAAATAAATCAAGCAAACACCTAAGTTACTTGTTAACAGATTTTCTCTATTTCAATAGGAGCCATGAGGTTCTGGTAATAGTAGCAAAGATACACAAGACTGAAAAGGGCAAATGCTTTCTCATAGCATAGGTCAATATGAATTGAATTTCAACTGTATAGCATAGCACAAAGTTTCTCTCTGATCATGTGTCAATAAATGGAAGCAGTCCATATAGTACTACTAAATTATTTTACATGATAATTTTTCAGTGATTATGAATATTATGCTAACCTAAATAAAATTCTAATATTTCAACACTGTAATTTATACTATATTTTTATATTGGATTAATCTTTATAACTTTAATTGCTATTGATTGTTTCTCTCACATGCACATACTCTGCATTTATGAGAAAGAGATAGTCCTAAAGCCAGAGATTCATGTTTCAGGGATGAAGATATGGATGGAGAGTGGGAGGCACCCCAGATTGCAAATCCTAAATGTGAATCAGCTCCTGGCTGTGGTACCTGGCAACGACCCACAATTGACAATCCAAACTATAAAGGCAAATGGAAGCCTACTATGATTGACAACCCCAACTATCAGGTATATTATTTTAAAAATCTGTTAAGAAATGTTTATGTATTATTTAAATCAATGTTAAATTAGGTATATTGTCAGGTCATTATGTAGAACTAAATTATAATACTTTTTGAAATACAGTTGGGTGAGAATAAGCTTGTGAATTTACATTTACACCAGCCCTGGGCATTGTATGGTCCACAGGCCACATCCAGCCCTTTGTCTATCTGTATCTGGCCTGCAGTGATGCCATGGGCTGCAATAGCAGCCCTTTTCATTTGGCCCTCCATAACAGTCCGAGTTCACCCCTTCAGAAAATTTTACACGAAAAAGCAGAAATAGTCTTGTGGCACCTAAAAAGTTACTATAGCATAAATTTACATGACTATTTCATCCAGTGTGTGAAAGTCTGCTCTCTGATGTTAGCATGTTTATTCATATGGTTTGGAAGGTGCAAGGTCGTAGGGAAGTGAATGGAAGAAATATACCATATTTTTCGCACTATAAGTGGGTGGAAATGTCTGTGCATCTTATAGAGAGACTATTGTGGGGGGGGTGTTGGTGTAGGAGTTGTGTTCGCCACTGCCACCATTCGCTGTTGCGGAATGCTGGAGCCTTCGCTGCCAAGCAGCTTATCAGTGCTTGGATTGGCCTCCCGGAATACTGCCAATCAGCTGTTCTAGGCGGCGGGGATTGCTGCCGTTCGCTGATCAGCGGCGATAAGCAGCTGTGGTGGCAATCCCTGCTGGCTAGAACAGTTGATCAACAGTATTCCGGGAGGCTGATCCATCCCCTATCAACGGCTCGGCAGTAAAGCTCCAGCATTCCCTGGCAGCGGCTCAGCTCATTTGACGGGTGGTGGGCACAACGGAGCAGAGCCCTGATGAGCCACGTGCTGGGGCTGCAATAACACGTTGAAACTGACCAGCCTGTTTGTTGTTTGCTGCAAGGATGCAAGCCAGATGAATACCAGATGGATGCTGGGATGCAGAGGCAGATTTTTTTTTCTTGTTTTCCTCTAAAGCTAATGTGCTTCTTATGCTCCGTGCATCTTAGAGTGCGAAAAATACAGTAATCAGGGACCATTCTGTTGTTGAATGTACTCATAAAAAGTAATATTTGCTTACAAGCAACTAGGTGACAACACAATCGGTGTACCAATGGTGAGATTATTCACAAGGCTAGAAACCAGGAAGACTTGAGTTCTAGTCCACCCTTAGGCATGGAAGCTGGCTGGATGACTTAGGGCCAGTTCCTCTCTCTCAGCCCAACTAACACCACAGGTTCCTTGTGAGAAAAGTAGCAGAAAAGTGTAATGGGTATTTTCACTGCAATGATTTAAAAAAATAATAAGTGGAATAAAACAAAAATCTAATCTAAAATGAAGCCATTGTCTCACAATGGAAGAATGGATGGGAAAAGCGATGGGAGTTGGCAGAGATGGCAAAACAAACTATTTAAAGAAAATAATCTGTCCAGTTTTGTTTCTATTTTAAAACTGCTTCTGGACTTTATGCCTAAAACAGAAAAAAATGAAACTTTGTTTCTGAGTTTTGTTGATTAGATTAATTTGTTGTTATACCGTGTTTCTCCAACAATACGCCCCCCCATAGGAAGACCCAGCATGTTTTCTAGGCATAAAATGAAATTAAGCCCCTCCCCCCAAATTTAGGCCTAGTTTAAAACATGTGAAATTGGGGGGGAAGGCGGGGGAACTTGCCATTAGGAGTGCCCCGCAGGCAGCCACGCCTCACCATCTGCCGCTCCTAACAGCCAATCATGGTGGAGCACGGAGGGTTCCCTTACCCCCACCAAGCGCCTTTGCTGCAGACCCGGGTCAGCAGGCGGGCGGCGTCGACGTGGATGTCCGGCAGTGTTTCAGCCGCTTCTCAGGCCTCTAGCTTCGACGGTTCCCACCAGTGCTGGCGCCTCTTTCCAGCGCCATCTCCAACAACAGCGGCTGAGTCGCTCCCGCTTTTCCCCCGTCCCCGTAACAACAGGGGAAAAAAAAACATTTTGAGGTAACTGGGAGTGCCGCGCGCTGCGTTTTGGTTTAATCCCGAGCGGCTGGGTGGGCGTGAGAAGAGCCAGGCAAGCGTCTCTGCTGCTGCTACCCTTGGTGCTCCAGCCTCGGGCTCTGCAAGTTTGCAAAAGTCCCAGTGCGCAGCCTGTTCCTGCATTCCAAGCGCCCAGGCCGAGCTGCAGCTATCCGTCTCTCACCAGCACCATCTCCAATAACAGCAGCAGGAACCGTGGAAGCGTTTCAGCTGCTTCTCAGGTGAGGGAGCCGCCTTGGTAACTTCGACGGTTCCCGCCGCCGCTGCTGCTGTTATTGGAGACAGCGCTGGCGAGAGGGACAGCTGTAGTTCGGCCTGGGCGCTTGGAATGCAGGAACGGGCTGCGCACCGGGACTTCTGCAAATTTGCAGAACCCGAGGCTGGAGCACCAAGGGTAGCACTAGCAGAGATGCTCGTTCGGCTCTTCTCACGCCCACCCAGCCGCTCGGGATTAAACCAAAACGCAGCGCGAGGTGCTCCCAGGTACCTCAACATGTTTTTTTTTCCCCTGTTGTTACGGGGACGGGGGGAAAGCCGGGAGCGACTCAGACGCTGTTGTTGGAGATGGCGCTGGCGAGAGGCGCCAGCACCAGTGGGAACTGGAAGCTATGGAGGCCTGAGAAGCGGCTGAAACGCTGCTGACAGACATCCCCGCCTGCCCGCTGACCCGGGTCTTCAGCGCTTGGTGGGGGTAAGGGAGCCCTCCGCGCTCCACCATGATTGGCCGTTAGGAGTGGCTGCTGGCGAGGCATAGCTGCCGGTGGGGCACCCTAGGTGAGGATGCGTGGGGGGGGGGGGGGAGAAATTAATTCACCCCCGAAAAGACGTCCTAGCCATTTTTTCAGGGCTCAAAAGAAAATAAGACCCAGCCTTATTATATGAGAAACACGGTAGAAATTCCTAGTTAATTCCTTAACTAAATATGTAAAGCATAATTTTCAGACTAACTATTTTAAATTCTACTACATCGAAAAAAGTTAGAAGTCATTGCTTTTTCCTCCCTTTTTTACCTTGCATTCTTTTCCCTTTTTTTCCTTCTCCTGTTCTCTTACTATCTCTGTTTCTGTTTGCATTTGTATAATACATTCCCATACAAAAAATAAAATAAGATGTTGTCTCCATTGAAATCCAGATGTAACTTCTCAATGAGTTGTAATTAATAGACTATAAAGGGCCACAAGATTGTGATGCTACAGAGAATAATTTTAAGTACCTCTATAGAAGCTGCCTTATATGGCAGTAGACTATAACTTATATTTTGTCAATGTCTGCTCAGGCAAGGTCTCCCCCAAGAACACCACAGTGTTTTTACAGCCTTCTTCATAATATTTTAATTGGATATTAAGATTTCTATTAATCTGTTCAGTTCAGGAATGTTTGAAGTGTTAATTAAAATGTCTGAGTAATTAAAACTTATAGAATTAATTCAGCGATGTCTGTGCATTATTAGGGCATCTGGAAGCCGAGGAAGATTCCAAACCCAGACTTCTTTGAAGACTTACAGCCATTCAAAATGACCCCCTTTAATGCTGTGGGACTTGAATTGTGGTCTATGACTTCAGATATATTCTTTGATAATTTCATCATCTGTACTGAGCGAGCAGTAGCAGATGATTGGGGTAATGATGGATGGGGCCTGAAGAAGGCAGCTGATGGTGCTGCTGAGGTGAGAAAGAAAAATTTAATTTTTTTCTAATCGTGCAGCATAAAATAGAATTCAGAAATTCTTATTTTTTCTTTTCAATTAAACAGATTGATTTGTAGTTTCTCTTTGAGGAAAGAGAAACAAAATTATTTGTGGCAAATAGCAGCACAGTATTTATTCAGTTTATTCATGATGTTGGTCAGGTGTTGTTAGTTGGAATGTGCTAACTCATTTTCATTTTTCTTTATTTTTTAATGACTAGGTTTTTTAAAGATTTGTAGCCTTAGATAAAGTACTAGTTTAATACCAGATATTAGGATCAAAAATATTTTCTCCAAACTTAAGGCAGAAGAAAGCTGTAGCCTATCAGGTGAAACCTGCTAGTCTATTGGCCAATTGATTCAACTGGCTATGAAAAACTATTGTTAGCAGTAGCTTTACAGATCTTCAGATCTGATTTCTTCAGTCAGGGTGCTCTAGCATTCTTTTCATTAAGTAATTTCAAGAAACTCTAAATGGTGAGATAACTCTCAGATATGCACTCTTAATCTTCTTGAAAAACCCATAGATTGCTCTCATAGAATATATTAGTTACAACAGTGCTGAAACTGTTGCAGTAATTAATATTTGGAAATGTTAGTAGTTAAGAGATTTAGAAATTACCTTAATCATCTTAAATATTTAATACACTTTAAAACTGCATAAATAGGGTTAGGGTTCTATAAATAATTTATATGACTTAATGTCACTTAAAGATTTGAGTACTGTGCTATAAAAATTGTAAGTATGTGTTAATAATTTGACAGACTTATATCTCTGGCAACTATATTGTTTACTATACCAAATGCATATGCATATATTTAGATTTAAATTTATCTTGTAGCCTGGTGTTGTGACTCAAATGATGGCTGCTGCTGAAGAACGTCCCTGGCTTTGGATAGTATATATCTTGACAGTGGCTCTGCCTGTTTTTCTCGTCGTTCTTTTCTGCTGCTCTGGAAAGGTATGTACGGATGTAGTTGATTTTAAACATTTTGTTTGATAAATTGAGAAAGAAAACAGACCATTTTAGGAGAGCTGAACTTGAAAACCCCTTCAACATCTTATTTCAGACAAAACAGCCAAGTGCTGCAGAGTACAAAAAGACAGATGCTCCTCAACCAGATGTAAATGAAGAAGAGAAGTTGGAGGAGAAAGAAAAAGAAGAAGAGGAGGAAGAAGAAGAAGAAGAAGAGGAAGAATCAAATGAAAAAAAGCCTGGTAAGTAAAAGTGTCCCAAGCTCGGAAATGACTAACTGTTTTGGAAAATTCCCCATCTTCAAAAATAAATAAATCTCTTGATTTCTAAGAAAGGGAAGATGAATGTTGCAGTACAGCAAAAGTTCAATTTTAATATATCAGTTGGGGGAAGAAGGTATTGATTGTTCCCAGTTGTCTGTTATATCATCCATGGTATTGTTATTACCCATATTCACGTAAATGACATAAAATTATATAAAGACGTCAGGAATTTTGTCTGTTGCATTGAAGTCTGCAAAACTGACACTTCTGTCAGTTTTGGTACTAAAAAATTAGTACCAAAAAATTAGGTACTAAAATATTAGTACCTTGTAAAACTTTTTTTTAGAAGAGAAGGCCAGGAATGATGGAAATACAGAAAATGTGAGCCAAGAGGAGGAAGCAGAAGAGGAAGAGGAAGAGATAGAGATGGAAGAGGAAGAAGAAAGCAGAGACATTACAGAGGCAAGTATTTAATTACATAAACTTTGTATGAGACAAATGAGATATTATGCCGTTAGTATATTTAATAAGTCTATCTTACAACACATTGCCTCCTAAATCTTACAACTTTTCCATGGGAATCAATAGAGAACAAAAAGTATGCTATAATGAAACAGTAAATATTCATGTACTCACATCACATGTTGGGATGCAAATTTGTTAAGGCAAATGAGCATTTGTTATTTTTCCCCCCAACACTGTATCTAACTGCAGGGTTTGAGTCCGTATATGCATTATAAATATACTCAACTGCTTGGTATCCAATTCTACAAAATTCTGAAAGCCAACAAAGCCATTTTTTTTTTAATTGAATTTAGCTGCTTTGTCAAATGATTCTGGGTGGCTTACAAAGAATAAAAAACAAACCATTACAAAGAGAAAAATATGAAACAATACAGCACATACACCAACCCTCCCCATGTGCCCCCATTGTGTGTAAAATGCAACTTCATATTATTGGATAGTTTTATCCAATAAAACCTTTGCCAATGCCTGAGGGAAAACCCAAGTTGGGAACTCAGGTGGTGGGAAGATACCCTTCAAAGAGCAAGTGCAGCAGAGAAGGCAGGTCTTCTTGGGTCTTACAAGATGACATAGGCTGACTGGCTTGCTTATTTACTTACTGATTTATTATACTAGTTTCTGTAATTTGCAGACAATCGTGGATTAAATGTTCTCTGTTCTAAAGTTGATCATTCTAAAAGAAAATATAGAAACAAACAGCAGAAAAAGACCCAGTGGTCCATCGAGTCTGCCCTTTGATTTTTGGGTTGTTTGTTTTTATTTTAATTTATTATTTATTGTTTTTATTTTTATTTTTGTTGGATGATAGACATATGTTTATCTCAGACATGTTTAAAATCAGTTACTAAAGATTGACCCACTACCTCCTCTGGAAGTTGGTTACAAGCTTCCACTACACTTTCTGTGTAGTAATACATTCTTTCTAACATTATTTTTGAACTTCCCTCCTGTCAGTTTGAGATTATGCCTCTGTGTTCTTGATTTTTGCTTAATATTGAAAATATTGTATTCTAGAACCTTATTCATACCCTTAATATATTTAAATATTTCAATCATCTCTTCCCCTTTCCATTCTGTCCTTCAAGCTGTACATATTACCTGCAATCTGTCTTGATAACATTTTGTCCCTCAGAGTTTGCACTATTTTTATTGTCCATTTCTGGACTTGTTCAATCTTCTATCTTTTTCTAAGTTAGGTCTTGAGAACTGGACATAATATTCCAAATGGGGACTGACTAAAGCCTTATATAGTAGGATTAGGGCCTCCTCCTTCATTCTGGTGATCCTCTAACAATATATCCCAGAATTTTGTTTGTCTTTACAGTTGTCTGGTCACACTGTTTACTCATTTTTCAGACATCTATAAGTACACCTAAATATTTTTCTTCTGTTGTTCTAACACTGTACCCCAATACGATACTCTGCTAGAGGATTCTTTTTCCCCAAGTTAATGATTTTATCTTTAGAAACACTGAGCTAGAGTTTCCACATTTTTTACCAGTTTTCCAGTAATGCCAAATCATTTTCCATGTTACGAAGAACATCAATTCTATTACACAACTTCGTGTCATCAGCAAAATGAACAAACTTACCAAGCAGTCCTTCACTTACAAACATTTTGAACAGAATAGGACCTAGGACTGAGCCTTGTGGCACACTCTGTGTGACTGGTTTCTGTTCAGACAGTGCCCCATTAGCAATCACACGCCGGGACCTAATCCGAGTGAACTTCCTATCCACTGAACCACCCAGTGGTTAAGCCGTAACCTGTACAACTTTTTAATGAGCTCATTACATGAAGTTGTCGCAAATCACAGTAGTAATTCAACTTTGTTACCTTTCATAACTTTTAACTTCCTAATAATTTTCACAAAATTTTATTTATAGCAACTTTTTCCAGTTAGTAATATTTCAAAATGAAGTTACATATAACTGTACAAATTATTAGAAGATTATTCTAACATTGAACACTTACCAAGTGCAATCTGATATATTCATGGAGTTCATTCTCATATGAGCATTATTTGATATTTTTTGAAGTATACATTGTTGACACTAATGTCAAATGTTAAAAATATTAAATCTTAAGGTTTTGTAATGCCATTTGCAAAAATAACCCTGAACTTGATTTTTCTGTTATCCTTTATATTAGAGTTGAAACATTTTATTGTTTTAATATTGAAAGAAATAAGCATGTGGGATAATAGTTAAATTTGATTGACAGCTAAAAAGTCAGGCTTAGGGTTTTAAGAAGTAGCTTGTCTCTATTCAGTAGTGCTAACAATTGATAAAACAAAGTAAACAACATTTACTGATGTACATTACTCCTGAGATCTCAATAAATTATCTTTGAAAATATCTGCTTATTACTTTTAAAGTTAAATATCTGAATGAAGCTGGGTTATTTATATGTTGTTTTATTTGCAGGAGGAAGAAACTGTGAATAGGTCTCCCAGAAATAGAAAACCAAGAAGAGAATGAAATATCCTAAAAACTTAATCTGATGAATTTTTCTGATATGGTTTTGGGAGAGGGCCATGGATACCTTTTTGCTGAAAATAAAAAATCTTCAAAATTCACCATCCATAGGTTCCTGTCAAATACTCTGCAGTGAAAAGTGTTTAGCAGTCAAATATTTGCAATTGTGTTTCTAAATAATATTCCTGTAGAAAAAGAATGTGTTTAACACAACCCAGCTATGAATTTCTGGAATGTTACAAAAACTAACATTTTTATTTTGTTTTTAAATAGATGATAGAATTACCAGTCTCAAAACTTTTGGCTTAAATTAATGTATTAATCTATCAATGGGAGTGAAGAGCAACCCTTAAGAAAAATACAAGATGTAAAGTTTTTATAAGTCTTTTCTTTCTTACAAAGATGGAAATTCTTATACAACTCTTATTTCTCATAGTATGATCATGTTAAATGTAGGATAAAGTTAAAATCCATTTGAAGCAATCTTCAAGTGCTCAAACTTTCTTGTTAATGAAAAACGTGGCCATGAAATACTCAGATTGGTCACAGATAGAGCTCAGTTAAAACAGTGTTTGCACTAGTCTGAATTTAGGAGCAGATTTTAGTGAGACTGGATTGCCTTGTTCGTTTAGATTTTGAACTTTTTCTCAATTTGGAATTTGCTTTCAGTTTTTGTGTTTTCCCCCCTCGCCCGTTTTTTAAAAATGTCCTTCTGTTCCAGCTGTTGCTTCTCCTGTACTGTTCTTTCAGATGTAGCTTAGCTGCTAGAGAATACACTTGTTTATCTCACTGTTAAAATTGTGTTTCTTCTTCTCAGAAGGTAGCACTACTTATTTCTGGGTCCAAACATTGTGAAACAGGACAGTGTTGCTCACCTTCTTATTGTTGCCATCTTATGTACATTTATGCACAGGATAAAAGGCACAGGCAAGCTGATCTTTCAAGTTTTATTTGTGCTGAAAGCAAATGTCAGTATTTGTGGCTGAGGAATAAGCATGTGAAAACTTGGCATATGTAACACTGAATGTCAGTGCTCTTCATGTATCAAAATGTTGTGAATCTAGGGGGTTCCAGATGAATAAATTTTTAAAAACTATGTTGCATTGAGTATCTAGCTATTCAGAAATCTTATGTAGAATACAGAGTGTTTACTTAAGAAAAGCATAATCCTCTATATTATATTGAAGTGCATGATGGAGGAAAGCGAAGAAGAAATATTTTGCCACCTGTTCTTTATTTAAATATATGGCACTGAATTAAAACACTCCCAGTTTCTACTTGGTGGGTAAGAATTTTTCAGAGTAACTAAGATTTTGTACTTTTGTTCAGATATATATACATAGCTTTTTCAAAACAAAACTAAAAATTGTTTTTCAGGTTATTTTGCAGAACCCTCAGTTCTGTTATCTTTCCAAAACAGCAGAATTATCCTCATTTGAAGCTACAGTGCTTGCAGCCTTTGACTTGTATTCCAGCATCATTCCTTGCACATCTATAGTAGTTGTGCAGGAGTTTTTATTTTTCTCCTTGTGTCCTTTATAAAGAGAGCTTTATAAACTCGGCATCCATTCCACTGGTAGATTCAATTTAATACAATCAGTGGCTTACTTCCATAGTTTGTTTCTGTTGTCTAGTCAGGATGTTTAAATGAAATTATTCCCCCTAGTTTCTTCTGTTTTTTTCTACATCATTGAATTGCAGTGGCTATTTAATACTAGTACTAATTTTAATGTGCTTGGGTTAAATGTTTTTTGATCAATGTCTTCACTTTTTGTGAAACATATATTCCTTTCTCCAGGATACTGGGAAGAATGAATGCATAAGACCTCTTCAGAATACTCCTTTGTTTGCATGATTTAGTCTTTTTTCATGTTAGTGAAAATGTACTTTTTTAAATGCCCAGTGTAACCTGTGAAGCCTTATTAAGACTACTTAGTACCGGGAAAAGATTGTCATCTGCTATTTAAGAATAATAAAGCAAAAAATTAATATAAAAGTCATTTATAATTTCCAAGTAATTTGGCGTGCTGAATTGGTAATTTAATGGATGATTTTTAAAAGACTATGGAAAACCATTCCAATGTAGGAAATATTTTCACACTGACATAGTTGAACTTTTTGTTGGAAAGAAATAGACTTATAATAAACTTTTAGGAAATGTTCTAAAGAATTTTAGAATGAATAAGATATTTGACTACTTTTGTTTGGAAAAGAAAGTGCATTGTAGCCATTTCAAATCAGTCACAGTTCATATGCAACATACGAAGATATAGATGCTTTAAAAAAAATTAAGATCTTAACTAAATGTGTGTTCTCTCTTAGGATACTTACCCCATTTCATATGGGGATGTTATAGTTGACAGGAGAGCTGAACACGATTAACCATAAATGGCAAAGGATATCCTAGGTCTCCATAATGTGGCCCCAGCTCCCCTGTGACGCTAAATATGGTGCTAAGAATACATTTCTTTGCACCTCTTTGCCT
The DNA here is from genome assembly GCF_049901735.1 of Notechis scutatus. Classification (NCBI taxonomy): domain Eukaryota; kingdom Metazoa; phylum Chordata; class Lepidosauria; order Squamata; family Elapidae; genus Notechis; species Notechis scutatus. The sequence continues at coordinate 77,583,921 of NC_142010.1, read as the reverse complement.
TCTCTATTATAATTTTCTAAATGCCAGTATTGTTTGATGCAGGGTTCAAGTGTTGGTAAACAAGATTGTGACAAGTCCTGACTGTTGTAAAAATCTGAAGATGCAGTATGCATATAAATATATTGGTTAAGTTATAAACAAATGTAAGCTTACTTGATCAATAAAGAAACATAGATCACTATCTTTCTACTGTCTAGTCTGCAATATTTTGGGGGGTTGGCTTTCATAATCTAAAGACAGAAGAATTGATAGATCTTCCTTCAGAACTATTACTATGTTGTGGAAAAACTGAAATGCAAAGTAATTAAATTGTTTGCATTGCATTTTAAATGTCCTACTGAGAATATTTTGAATCAGGATTGTTTAAAAGGTATGAATAATACTATATTGAGGTATTGGTTTCAGAGTTAGCATCTTGCTTTTCGAAATCTGAGCTCATGAAATGTGTTAATCTTTCTGAAGTGTTCAAAGTGCACAAGTTCATATCACTGTTTATAACCCTGTTCTAGTATAATATGCACAATTTCAATATGAAAATTGACCACCATAGAAAATACTTTAATTATTGATACATAGTTAATACACATTTGATTTACACAGCACATATTTCTAAAATATGAGCCATTAATTATAGAAGAAATGGGATTATTATGAGTAGCCTTTCTTACGTTTTAAACTTTCTGCTACCAGTAATTATAAATTTGCTTCCTGGATTATTTATGACTTCAAAATTATGCTGTGATAGCTTGGCGCAAGTTTGTATGCCAAAATAATTCTATTTATTTGGAATATTTTTATGACATAAAATAGTCTTTATTGCAGATATGTTTTGAAATGTCCCAAGAATGTGGCCTTAAAACTTTAAAAAGTTGTTTGTATGTTAAATGTGTAATATACTTTTCCTTAAGGTAACGAATACCAATCTGCTGGCAATAAATTGCTTCATTTGATCCAATAAATTGTTGGATTCATTCTTTTTCCAGCATTAGCTTTAAACACACAAATGTTCACCAAATATATTGTAACATAAATAACAAGTAATATGCTTAAACTATAAACAAGCCTAAAACTTATCAGCAATTTAAAAAGCATAAATTATAGATATGCTGGAAGTTACATAAATGTATGTATCTACCTGTTCAAGAGTTGATACTTCCACTAAGTATGTTTAAAATCTGGTCAATATCTGCAAATGCTTACACATTCCAAATACACGTTTGGGCTTTTTTCTCCAAACATCTAAGAGTTTGCATTCCGACCTGATCAAATTTCTTGCTGGTAGCTGGTTTTTGAGGGTGTTGGGTCCACTGGTGTACTTGAGCCCTCTGAGCGGAACTGTACCATCAAGCAAGAGGAAAAGAAACCGTTTTGAGTGTTTTCGTGCTTTCCAATTAGATTTCTTCAGTTAGCATTTATGTTATCCCGTGGGTTAATCTAAGACTATTCTCAACGCCCAGGATTGTTGAGAGTTGGGCGGCACTTAATTTATTATTGTCGGGGGACAGTGTTGCTATATTACATAAACAGGAGATTAGTACCCGTAAAAATTTCTGGGTTTTAAGAAGACCCAAACTTAGGTTATTCTTTCACACTATGTTAATCGTTAGTCCGGCAAAGAAAACTTAAAATCAGTGCATACTGAATACATGGAATAATTCACTTAAAATGGCAGTTGTCCTTAATTTAAAGGAAAGGCTGGTGAGAATTCAAACTCTTGGTTCGGCCTTTATTGCTCATTTGCATATTTTCAATGTAAACCCGAGTATTAACTTTTATGTATTGCTACACTTATTGCCTAATACGTATGCGAGGGGCAGGCCTATAAGTTTCAGCTATCCCAGCACAAGCTGCATACGAGGACATTTCCTGTCAATCATAAAGTTCCGCCCCTTCTATTTTTCCGGAAAGGTCGTAAGAAAGGGGGAGAGAAACGGAAAGGGAAATCCCCTCCCCCAGCTTTCCCCCCTCCCTTTTCTTTTCCGTTGTCATCTCCGATTGGTTCTTTGAGCAGTCTGTTAACGCCTACTGCCAGTGAGTGTGTGCGCCGTGACGTCTGCAACTACCTAGGAAAGTCCACCCGCTTCGGACTGGGCAGGCTTCCCAAGTGGGGGAGAAAAGGGGTAAAACAATTTCAAGATGGCGGCGGCTGAGGCGCGGATAACAATGGGAAACGGGAGGTTTGGGTGGCTCTGGGCCTGAGCTAGCTTGGGGCAGGGGATTGATATCGCCGGGCCTGCATCGGGAAGGCGGGCTCGGTGGGGTCGGGCGGCAGTGGGGCGCCCACGCCTGGGAAAGGTAGTGGTGACGGCAGAAGAAGAGGGAGAATTGGGCTCCGAAGTGCCCGGTGTCCCTCGCCACCAGCTATGGCGGAGTGAAGAGCCGGCTGCTCCCGGTGCTCTGCTTTTTTCCGCTCGCGGCTCATGGTTCTGCCCCCTTGCCCCATGGCGGAGTTCGTGGTGTCGCAGCACAGCGCGGTGATGGAGCGGCTCCGTCGGCGCATCGAGCTTTGCCGGCGACATCACAGTGCCTGCGAGTCCCGCTACCAGGCCGTGTCCCCGGAGCGCCTGGACCTGGAGCGCCAGCAGACCTTCGCCCTTCACCAACGCTGCTTGCAGGCTAAGGCCAAGCGAGCGGGGAAGCACCGCCAGCCGCCCCTTCCTCCCCCCACTGCGCCACCTCCGACGACTCCTTCGCATCCGCCTTCCTCTGCTCAGGCCCCGGGGGCCGGGGGCTCTGCGTCTACCTCCACTTCTTCCGACAGGCCTGGAGTCAATGGCCTGGATGGTGACACCGCGGGCGGTGAACAGCAACAGCACGGTCGTAGCAGCGCTCTCATCGCGGTAAGATCCAGATGTCGGGGCCAGGGGTTTGTTTTAGCTCTCAGACACCCCATCCTCCCTTAAAATAAATGGTGTATTTGGAGTTAGGCGGGTTCTTGTTTGTCAAAATTTTAGCATACTTTAGAAAAGTTGCGAAACTTTTACAATGGAAAAGATTTACACTCCCGTGTCTATGGTTTTTTTCTTCATTTTAAATTTCAGAACTAGCAGTAACATTGTTCCCATATTCCACTCTCTTACCCCTTTGTAGCGAAAGATAATTTAATCACTGTTTGTGCTTGTTTTACCTATGCATATTATCTCTTCACTTTGCTGCTTCAAGCAGTTTTAAAATGGCCCTTGAGATCTTTTAAGAACTTGAAAAATAAACGAAGTAAACATTTGTAGTATTCTACTTATATAAAATTAAACTGAAGCAGATTTATTTTATATAAAGCTGCAAATGGGTGTATTTGCTTTATACATGAATGCAGCATAAGTAGATAACCTCTGTAAGAAGGCAGTTGAATATATATAGTCAGAATTAAGGTGCTTGAAGCTCTGTTCATAGGTATTGTGGGATGCCTTTTTATGGAATCATAACAGCAAATAATGCATAATGGCTTTATTTTCTTCGCTTAAGTTCAAATCTTTCCTCAAGGATCCCAAAGTGATTCACCTGGGGTTATTTTGGTTTATTTTTAGGACAATATGAATGTTTGCCTTAAATTGTATCTGCCGGAAGGCCACTCAGTGACAAATTATTTGAACCTCTTTTTTTTTTTTTTGCACTAGATAGGCTATAAAGTAGGATATATCTTACTAGAATCTTTAGAATATAAATGGAAAACAAATGGAATGTCTATGCAGGATTTTCGGGGAAATCTAGTTTCCTTCTTATAGTGTTCTAAACAAATATTTCTATAATATTTTGTAGGAGTAATTGATAAGGCTGTTCATGCCTATTTTTCTCCTAAACTAGGATTTAAAGATGTGTTTGAATTCTTCTGCATCAGCATATATTTATTAACTTTTTTCTGGGTTGCTAGAGGAGCAGCGCTATATAATCTGAAACAATTAGGGAGGATTGGTTATCTACAGCAACAATACAATTGTATTGTTATCTCAGACAATATACTTGTTTATATTCCATTTTCATTTTGAACTATTTACCTTTGAGTTAGGTATACTAGAAATCTAGCAAATTCTGTGGGTTTTTTTTAAATTTTACAAGAACAAATGATAAAATAATGGTGTTTTAGATACTTAGATGTTCTAACTAAAAATTCATGTGGCAGTGCTTCAGAATCCAAGTCTTCAGCATTTTTTCTAGATGAACATTTAAAGTTTAATATCCATAAATACTGGAGATAGAATATCCAGTCATTTTATTGATCAATATTTTCTCTAAATTTAATCAAATTTATTTTGGAATTGGAGGACTCACGTAACTTCTGTACTGTATTAATATCACAACTCAGATAATTCAGAATACACTGGAAAAGTGGGATGCTGGTAATTTGTTAAAAATGGATTACAAGTAAAATTCTATATTCTTCCTGTCAGAATTGAAGGAAATATGTAAGTAAAGTGGAAATGAGCTGGAATTGCTGTCTGTGCTTTTAAAGTATGTAAAATTATCTTTATGTTCCTAACAAAATAGAGGAAAAAAGTTTCCTCTGTCATTTTAAATTGTGATCTTTTCACATGATAATAATCAGAAGTTGTCTGATATATTAGTAATTTCTTTGATTAGAAAGTGGCTGGACAGAGACAGGTCACAATCCAAATGATTGGTCGCATTAACTTTTATTTGTCAGTAAAAGTTATATGGAGTGTCTGTGATCTTTTACTGGCTTGATCAGTTTTTTTCAATGATAGCTTTCTGAATCGTTTATATTTTATTGTTGCTTAAAATAGGAAAACAAAACAAAATGTAGCAATACATTTTATAAAGTTAATGTAAGATAATCAGTGTTAAATAGACTAGTCATACCTTCAGAGAAAAACAACTCTTATCTGGGTTCCTTTAACTGAGATTCATGCATTGAGTAGATTGTTACATTCAGTGGCTTAATGGCCTCTTCCAACCCTATAATTCTACAATCCACACTGGAACAAGCAGACCTATCTAGTTCAGCTGTTCTGTGTCACACAATGACCTACCAAATTTATTCAGGAAAGTTTTTTCTATATTTTTATCTCTATCTCTACATAAATAGATGATAGATAGATTATTTATAGACGATTTGTTTTAATGTAGTTTGAGAATGCTATGTCCTTTAATACTAAAGTTTAGGCTATGAGTAATATTACATATCAGTGTTATTTCATTCATTTTCTATTGTGGTTAAGTGCTGGCCTAGAAACCAGGAGACTGAACTTTAAACCTTCCTTAAGCATGAAAGCCAGCTGGGTCACTTTAGGCCAATCATTCTCTCTCAGCTCCATCTCCTCACAAATTGTTGTGGGGAAAATAAGGGTAGGAGTATTAAATATACGTTTGCTGCCTTGAGTTGACCAAGAGATGATAGATAGATAGATAGATAGATAGATAGATAGATAGATAGATAGATAGATAGATAGATAGATAGATAGACAGACAGACAGACAGACAGACAGACAGACAGACAGACAGACAGACAATTAGGATAAAAATCTATTAATAAATGGTTTTATTAATGTATTAATGAAAAAGGATATCCATAATTGAAAAATCTGACTTAAATTTAAAAGAAATTGGCCTTAAATAATAATATAAAGAAAATATCAGAATTCTCTTTCTGTTAACTGTCAATAACTTTTCAAAATGTTTAATAAAGAATATATTTTCTATATTTTTATTATGTACAGTACATTCAATCCCTGACATGCAAACGGTTTATATCCTGAGAGGCACTTCATAAGTCCATTTTGTTCTCAAGTCAATAAGCGTAAAAAATCGCATAGTTCAAGTTCAATACTCGGTGGTGGTCCAGTATGCTTAGAAGGAAGGTCGTGAGAGGGCAGGAGAGGGTTGGTTTCTGGTACACAGCATAAGTATGCAATATGTCAGAAGCTAGCCCTTTCCCACCTTCCCTCAACTTCTTTTCCCGCCTTCTTCCACTTCCACCCAGGGTTTACTGTACCCATCAGGTTTGGCTTCAGTGCTGCCATGTGTGGAATGAGAACTGTGCTGCATCTGCCTGCCACTACCAACCTAGGGGCTCCTGGGAGCCAGGAGAGGACAGGAAGGGATTGGTTTCTTGCACACTGCATATGTATGCTGCGTGTTGGAAGCTGGCCCTTTCCTGCCTTCTCCAACCTCCGAATGTGGACAGGTTAGTTTGAATTGGCAACAATGTACAATTCAAAAATTTATTAGTAATGTCTGTAGTCAGATTTTTTGATAATTTTATATTGAAAGAACAAAGCAAACTATGCTGATGGATAGTCTAGTGACAAATAAAATGCCACCCCAATTGAAAATGTCAAACTTGCCTTGAATCCAGAGTTGTCTTTTTACCGTCTAGAGAACCACTACCCATGGCTGGAACTTAGTTCCAGTCACTGATAGACCATCTCCTCATTTAGCAATTGCCATGCATACCTTAAATTAGAAACAAAATGGGCAATAAACAAACATATGACACAAAGAAAGAGAGATGATCACTGGTTGCTGCTATCTCATTTACCTATGCTGCAGTGCCAGTGTTACTGTCATTCCAGTGTATATTGTCAGGTGCACAAAATCTGGTCATTAGTATGTGAATTGACTAGAAAATATTTTTTTTATTTTATTAAGTATCATCTTTGTGAATAGTTGCTGAATGAGACAGCTGCTAAACAGAGTATTTCAGATGATTCTTGAATTTTCCAGAGAAGATATGAGACACGTATCTTTTCCCATGATAAATGGATTCTGTTTGTGGGAATTTAAAATCCAAAGTGTTCACATTTTTTTTAGAAAAACTAGTACATTTTTTGCATGGTAATGATTATTGAACATTTTGCATAAAGAATAATGAAAATGTTATTAACATAGCCATGTCTCAAGATCTAATTACAATATCTTCCAATAAAGGCATCTGGCTACTGGGATGTTACCATTATTTTTGCAATATAGGTAGTCCTTGACTTGCAACCGGTAGCTTAGCAACTGATCAAAGTTAAGACAGGGCTCCCCAGAGCTATTTATGACCAGGTTTTGAAGTTCCATTGGGGGTCTTCCCCTCTGCTGTTACATGGCTGCATTTGGATGCTTGCCAACTGATCTGCATTTACAGCTGACTGCACTGTTGCAGGGTCACCTGACCATAATTTGTTTTTTTGTCGGAAACCTGTGTTTATTTCTGGTTTCCAGAAAAAAATGCCCACTGGCAAAAATGGATTCGCTTAAAGACCATCATGTTCACTTAGCAACTGCAGTGTTTCCTTAAAAAATCTCATAAAATTGTGTGTAGTCACTTGGTGACTCAATGACAGGCAATGACTTACAACTGTAACTTTGAGCTCAATTGCAGTTGTAAGTTGAGGACTACCTGTACCTGCTCCCAGGTATGCTTGGTGCCATCTGAACACTATGGGAAGAGAGAAATACATCAGTGCTCTTTTCCTGATATTTCTAATATAAAGCAAGTTAAGAATAGATTTTTCTTCCTAATAATGTAATCTAACAATGGTTCCTATTCCTAAGAAACTGTAAAAGTTGGATATCCAGAGTTCATTTTTGAAATGCTATATACAAAGTAACAATTTCATCACTTATAAGCCATGTGATACCTGTTGAGGGATATCTGGGGCTTCCAATTCCATGTAGTATGCCTAGGTCCTAGGATGTGTGCATATTGTGGAGATAAAATGATTTTTTTTACTGCCTGAAATATAGTGTTCTTAATATAGGATCTCTCTCTCTCTCTCTCTCTCTCTGTGTGTGTGTGTGTGTGTGTGTGTGTGTGTGTGTCTGAGAGGTTATTTTTATTGATTTGATTTATATCTTTATTATTTTTTTACTTTTTTATAAATAACTCAAGGTGGTAAACATAACTGGTTTCTCATAATACTGCTTTCTCTTCCTGTTTTCCCCACAACAATAACCCCATGAGGTGGGCTGTGCTGGGAGAGAATGACTGGCCCAAGCTGGCTTTCATGCCTTAGCCAAGACTAGATCTTGTGGTCTTAACAACTAGACCAAATATTCTCTGCAATAATGAAAATGTATGGAACTTATAACTTTTTTTCATTTCATTGTGACTTCTTTTAGTCTTCTAATATTAATGCTTGAATCTGTCATGTCGTTCATGTACTGTACTATATTTCCAGATACATAATTTCTTTCATGTTGAATGCTGGTGGGACCTAAGATAATTTAATATGAGTGATGGAAATATAACAAGTGAGACAATTTGATTTCTTTTCTAAATATGTTCTATATTTCTCTTATTCTATTCAATGTACTGAGAGAAGGTTTTCCAATTTGTATATATATGGATATGCCCACTCTATGTAATTTCACTATTTTTTCATTCAATTTGTAGTTATTTATGAGCTAAGCCTAAAATAGAATAAATGTTTTTTATAGGTTGACAAATAGTATTGATTTCTTTTTGAGAGTTTCCTTTCATTTGAGATTTTGTTCCATAACAGGTTTTTCTTGTCTTGACGCTACTTTGGTGGGGCGGTAACTGACTCGTTTACTAAGCTTTTATAAACTCTTGTTTCAAGAGAGGTATCTTATAACTAGGTTGTGTCAAATTGTGTAGATTACAAATTATGAGTCTTAATGTAAGCACCAAAATTAAAAATGTAATATACAAACCCAAATAGATCATCAAAAGTTCACAGTATTCTTGTTAGGGTGGAAAAATACGATTAGAATCCTCTTCATTTCTTTTAAAATTTGTAGTGTTGTTCTGCAATGCTGAACATAGATAGAATTTGCAACAAAATGTTTCATTATAAAATATTTTTATTTGAATGAACTGGCTAACAATACCCTCATTCAGTCCCCTTTAGTTTCTTCATTTCTCTAGATTTCTTTGGGTTCTGTGGCTACTGTTTTTGGTTGTGTTGTGTTCCTTTCTTTCTCCTTTCCTTGTGTGTGCTTTTGAAACATTTGGTTTCTTCCCTACCAGCTGTTAGCTTCCTCTTTTCATAGATTGTGCTGTTTGCTAATAGTATATATTCTTGTGCTGTTGTTATTCAGTCATGAGTTTTTATTTAATTGTGAAATTATTGCATGTGAGTTTCTAAATCCAACTTGAACACCTGCATTTTCCCTTCTCATCTAGCTCAGGATTGAATTGTGGAGTTCTTGATGCTTTCTAATCATGATTACCTAGTCTAGTAAGTAGACTAGGTAAGTTAGAGGTTGATATCTTTATTGTACAGAACTTCACTATATTGTATCCATTTTTGTTTGATCTAATTTGAACTGCTTCACTGGATAATATGTTTTTTCAAAAGTTATGCTTCTTGAAAAACTTTTGGTGATCGTGATAAATCCCTTCAAATCAAACAGAAATATAATTTCAGAATGACTATCACTAGGAATTTTCAGAAATATGAAATTAACTTTTAATGATTATAATGTACTTAATCACATAATGCTTCTAATGCAGTGCATGAGTTCAGTAGGGCTAAAAGTGTGTTCCTGCTGATTTTCATTTGTATTTAGTGTCTGATGTATCTTGGTGCAGTGTCCAGCAATAGTCAGCCAACACTGTTAAATTCTAGTTGCCCTGATACTGTTTTTCTATTGGGCAATGTCCTGGTGAAACCTTTCACTAGACTCATCACTGACTGTGTCGAAATTTTCAGGAAAGAAATCCAAGTGTAAATGCAGAATCTTCAATGACATGTTGCACTTAATGGTCTTGTATGCTATAAGAAGTTTGTCAACCAATTGAATGTAGTTTGATGCTTTGTAGTTGCCAAGAAAATTCTCGACAATATCCTTGAATGCTTTCCAAGAGATTTTCCGTGGCCCCAAAAACAGATCTTCGAACCACTTCCCATTGATACTGTATCTGATCTATAGACCAACTAAAATGACCTCTTTAACCTTGGCATCAGTTATTCTTGGTGACATCTGTCTCAAATAATAAAAACCTTTACCCCACCACCCCCCCTTGTTCATCGCTTTCCCAAAATTTTTCATCAGTCCAAATTTTATATGAAGTAGAGGCAAAAATATCTTAGTTGGGTTGACAAGTGGTTCACGTGCCACATTTTTCTATTGTGAAACCAAATTTTTTTCAGATTGGGCATTTCTTTTTAATGTTATGAGACACTCTTGCCCAGCTGTTCTGTTTGCATATGTAACAACAGTACTTGGTATGTCCAAGTTGCATTCTAGGCAGAAGAGCCACTGCTTTTAGATCTCTACAGATGGTCCAGTTGTTCTTGGTATACTAGATTTGCTTCAGCAATAGTTCATCTTTCATATGTTTCATGTGTGCAGCATAGCTAACATATACTGAAGAATGTGTACATTTTCATTGTGCAAAAACAGAAGATTGCTATAAAACAGAACGTGATAGGTTAAATTACGGGTTATTTTTGTGATTAGCAGCCAAATTCTATAAGATATACCTAAAAATGTTCAGGAAGCAAAATCTTTGTTGTCCAGTGTTATTAATGGCCTATTACCATGCTTTACATAGTTTGCAGTACCCTAACATGGTAAATTAATTGATGCTATTTTCCTCATTTAAAAAAATGGGTTAAGCAAGAAATAAATATACCATATTTAGGGATGTGTGTGTGTGTGTGTAGTAAGGATAGAACCTTATACTCTTACTAAAAAAATCTCATTGCAAAATAAACAAAAACTCCTAAATTCAAAACACATTTTAATGAATAGGAAGAGCTTACATGTGTTTTGGAATAGGAATTGGCAAATTCTGTTATTTTTAGTAAAAGCTTTTACAGAGAAGACAAATCTCTCAGTCAAGCAGTGCTGTCATCCTTCAAAGTAGGCCAGGTCAGGAGTCAGAAATTGGGACAACCACAGAATACTATTTTATAGAATGTAACAGAATTACATGATATAAAATAGATATTAGAAATTTGAATGTTATAATTTTAGAATGCACAAATGTAATGTTTAATGAGATTTCATATGATAATAACAATAAGACTTAAAGGTGTTGCACTCCGATTGGCAATCATAGAGGGAATTTTGCTTTTTAAGAATGTTGGAAGAGAACATATGAAATTGTAAACAAGACAGATGAAAGTATAAGTATAATGAATAAAAAGATATAGAAATTTAGGTAAAAGAAATACAATTGAATAAGAAGAAAATGAGATAACCATAAAAGAAAATTAAGAGAAGTAAAGGGAGAAATAGTAAGAAGCTGTAGAAAGAGTAATAAGATATGAAATTGAATACATAAGATGAATATGCATATGAAATTGTGTCTGTATGGAAATGTGATAACCCAGAACCATGCTGTACTCAAATAAGATGTTTTATTTGTTTTGTTAAAACTCAATAAAACTTTATTTTAAAAAAAAATTAGACAGCAAATCCCAGGATGAAGAGAACTCTTTGCTCTCCAACATAATAACATCCTTCAGAGGTAGGTAAAATGAGGACCCAAATTGTTGGGGGCAGTATGCTGACTCTGTAAACTGCTTTGAGAGGCCTGTAAAGTACTATAAAGCAGTATATAAGTCTAAGTGCTATTGCTATAATAGACTTTATGGTACTGGTTACTATGCAGTAGGAAGAGAAGGGAGGGCTTTCCTGTGCGCTGGCAAGACTTGTTTGATGACCTTGAAGAGTTGCCAAGTGAGAGCCTGGGGAGTGAGTCAATGGTTGGTTTACATAGTAACCTGTAGGTATCTTCTTTGTGTATGGGAGATGAGACAGATTCTGATGGGCTAATTCGTGTAAAAGAGTATGGAGGCAATCTTGAAGAAAAATATAAGAAGTAAATGTCAACTTAGTCCAAGGAAGGAAGAAGGGATGAAAAAGAAACCAAAGCTAACCCAGCCTTGATTCTGTTCAGTGTAAGAGGAGGCAAAGAAACCTTAACCATTTTTCAAGAATCTCATCATTCAGACTCTGCTTGGTACTTCCCCTTGAAAATGTAAAAAGAAAAATTCTAAAAACGTGTGTGTGTGTGTGTATGTACACACACACACATACATATACACACACACACACACACACACATATAAACATTAGTAAACAAAATAGTTATTTAAATTCATTCTAGTACTGGTATGAGCCTTGTAAATCTTTCACGTTTCTTTTCAATATTTATCAATCTTTGAGAACAATTGAAATGTTTCCTTCCCTTCTTCATTATTACATTAATTGTTAATAAGCATACCATTGGATAGTCATACAGTTTTATTTTATAAATTATTTACTATTAATAAGCAAAATAATTATTCAAATTCATTCTAGTAACTGGTGTAAATTTTCTTATAAATCTTTCACATTTCTTTTCAATATTTTATCAATCTTTAGAAACAATTACAATGTTTCCCTCCCTTCTTGATTATTGCATTAATTATAAATAAACATACCATTACATAACAATACAGTTTTATCTCATAGATTATTGACTTATTTCATTTCTAACTCATTACAGTATTCTACTGTCACAACACTATCTTTTGTACCTTTGCAGAATCTTCACTTTTAACTTAATTTAGCCATTGTCTCTGTGTTTTCTAGCTGAGCAAATACCTTTAATCCTAGTACGTTTCCCCCTTTTCTTTATTTCCTGCTTTTGTCCCTCATAAGTTCTTTCCCTTTCTATCTCCCCCCCTTTTTTTCTCATCCCTTTTTTTATACCCTTCTCTCTCTAATTTTCCCTTCTGTAGTTTTCTTTTCTCCTTGCTGTTATACTTTTTTTTCAGACTATTTTTCTTTTTGGCTTTGATCTCAAACTTTTAACTCCTTTCCCCCTTTTTCCTCTTTTTACCACACTTTGCATTATTTGATCATTGAAAATGTCTTCTTCTTCATCTCGGCCTTCTTCTTGCTCTTGAAGCTTTTCCTTTTGTTTTTCATAGTTCAGGATCTCCATTTCAAAAAATTCAAATACGAAGCCAAAGGATCTTCCTCCCCTTTCTGCATCTTCTTTCTGTTTTTTAAGACTCATCTTCAATTCTTCCAGGAGTGATGCCATTTTAAACACTTTTGAACAACCACCAGATTGACTAAGTAAAAACTAGAAAAAGAAAAAACAACAACGCCAAAACCTTTTTTTTTTAAATCACCAAATGATCCCGGACTGTTCCTTCTTGTTTCTTTCCTTTACTTTTCCTTTCCATGGGTTACTATATCTTTTAATAAGATTTCAGTTACAATGTATCCTCGGGAGTCTTTTCAAAGTTTCACTGTTAATCCTCTTTATTTTTCCAGGTGGCACTTATTCCAAGTTCCACCCTTTTACCTCCACTCTTCTTTTTAGGGCTTTAAAATGACCCCCCCAAAAAAATCTTTATTCTCCTCCATGCTGCGAGAGAGCCCAGGGTGGGTTGACTCCTTCCTATGACGTCATAGATGAGTCTGTACTAAGATATAAAAGCCAGCCCACGGGAGATACCCCAGCTTTTCACTCAGCTCCTTTCAGTCAGTAGCTGTGTCTCTGAAAGTGTTCTGTTAGATAGCAATCACCAGTGATCTTCAGTACTTTTTTCCTCTCTTCAAGCAGCTCCCAGAGATCTGGGCAGCTGGTCTTTCAGGAGAGCCCTGCAACGTTGGGAGCAGCGTCACAGAGCTCTGTGCAGGCAAGCTGGAGAGCGTCTGCAGACCTCCCCCACGCCTGCAGTTTGGAGGGATCGTAAACACAATCGGCAAACTGATAAGAGCTCAAGCCAGCTGATCGTGTAGCTGGTTGCTGTGTTTTTCCCTCGCTGACTTCTCTCGGGGCTCTCTATAGCCTAAGGAGTGATTCTTCAATCTTGGAGCCTGTTTTCCTGTAATCAGCGGCCATCTTGGATTCAAGCCTTCCACCACGAGGTGAGCGGCCATTTTGTAAGCCCGGGGGCCACTTATACCCTAAGGGGCTTAATAGAAAAAATTCTAAACAGCTTCTTTCCAACGCAAGAGCCTTTATTTTACAAATGGAGCAAGATAAGGCTCTGGCAGAGCTTTCCCCCCCAGTGGAACAGTCTCTTAAGCCCAATAGGAGAAAAAGACGTAGACAACGCACCCAATCAGTCCAGAGGGAGGTGGCTGCTAAAATCAAAGCTAAGGCTCTAGCCCCTAAGAAGGCAACTCAGGCTGAATTGAGGGCAGAGAAGTGCAGACATGCAGCTCTAGAGAGGCAGTTCAACAGAACTATTCAGCAGAAGGAAGTGCAACTACAGCATGTTTCGGGTGATACTCGTGGGCCCCAACCAAGCCCTCTCAGGGGAGGAGAAGTTATCTATGAGCCTTTCCATCCTCCATCCTGGTTTCCTGAGGCTCTTGCTGTACAGTCAGATCCTCAGGATTTAAGCAGATCTGGGCCTTATTTCCAACAGGCTTCTGTGCCCTATGCTCCTCCCCCTCCCTCCAGGCCCCGAACCTCTCCTCAATCTAGGCCTGAAGCCACCTTCACTCCCACAGCAGCGGGCCTTCGGCCTTCTGCTTCTACCTTTGAGCATAGACCATATCATCTGCCATTAGGCAGGGATTGGCTGAAGGCTTCAAGCAAATTCTTCAACCTCTGGAAAGGTGATACTCGTGGGCCCCAACCAAGCCCTCCCAGGGGAGGAGAAGTTATCTATGAGCCTTTCCATCCTCCATCCTGGTTTCCTGAGGCTCTTGCTGTACAGTCAGATCCTTCTCCCTTCTCAATCTATAAGTTCCTTGCCTCATCATACTGATTTACACAGGCCTCAGGACCTCAGGGTCCATTCTTCTCTACCAGAATGGGAGGAGGTTGATGAGGAAGGAAGGCCTTCACCATCTGAACACAGTTACTCCTCTCATTCAGAGTGTGAAGAGGGTGAGATTTTTGACCAAAATCTTTCAGAGGAAGAGGATTCTTGCCCAGAGCAGACATCCTCTGCATTGGTCTTCAAACCATTACTCTTCAGACCATTACTCAGCAAGGCCTTGGTCACTGCCAAGCTGTCACCAGAGGAAGTGGCTCCCGAGCCACAAGGAAATCCCTCTAGCCAAGGCGATTAGCTCTTCTCCAAGCCTGTAGTGCATGCAGAGATTTTGCCTTCTCCCATTTTGTTCCTGGACATGGTCAAGGAACAGTGTGCTTCTCCTTCGGCAGGTGACCTCGCCCATCTTCTCTAGATAAGCGTTTCTACAATGTCAGCGCAGCTCTGGACAATGCCCTGGCAGTGCCTTCTGTTGACATTCCGGTTCTGGCCTCATGCTCATCTTCTGGCACTCCCACAGAGCCAGAAGATATCCTGAAACCGGATGATAAACGTTCCGAACAGACCCTCAAGCGCAATCACCAGGCTGCTGCTTGGGCTGTTCGGGCTTCAACAGCAGCATCCTTCTTCACCAGGGCATCCATATGGTGGCTGCGCCAACTCCAGAATAGATTGACTACTTCTGACCTTCGGTCTCACCAAGACATTAATAAGATTATTGCAGCGGCGGAATTCACTGCAGATGCCACTCTCATTTCCGCCAAATTTGCATCCAAGGCCATGGCATCTTCTGTAGCAGCAAGAAGACTTTTATGGCTCCGAAATTGGCAGTCGGAGTCACGCCGAAAATGGAAGCTGGCTTCGGTTCATTTCGCAGGCGATAAGCTTTTTGGCGATGCTTTGGAACCTTATCGAAACCAGAGATAAACGTAAAATTCTCTCTTCCTCTGGGAAGAAAGCCGACTATCGCCCTGGTCCTTATTGCCCTCCTGCCTTCCAAGCGGAGACCTCATCTCGCTTCCCCGCTCTCACAGGCCATCCTCCCAACGCCAAGATCAACGGGCGGAAACATCTGGCAGGCAACAACCTTCTACTGGTAAACGGCCCTTTCGGGGGGGGAGGGGGTCGTTCCTTCCTTCGCTCTAAGTAATCCCTCGTTCTCCCCATCCATCGCCTAGCCTTCTTTGCCTCCAAATGGGAGGAGTCAACAACGGACGCCTGCGTGCTCAGCACTATTAGGTCAGGATTACAATTGGACTTTTTAATGCCCCCCCAAAAAAATTTTTTTTTGATCTGTCTCTCGGGACATTTCAAGGCAAGACCTCATGAATCAGGCCATTCAACTCCTTCTTGAAATCCGAGCTATTCAAACCTGTTCCCCCCTGTCAATGGGGACGTGGGCTTTATTCTCGCCTTTCATCGTTCCCAAAGCCTCAGCGGGGGTAGCAAACCATCCTGGATCTAAAATTTCTCAACCAATTTGTAAAATACAGGCGATTTAAAATGCAGACTCTGCATTCTATTTTAGAGAGCGTTTGGGAGGGCGACCTCCTCTCTTCCATTGATCTCACTGAGGCTTACCTCCACATCCTAATTTGGCCTCATCATTGCCAGTTTCTCTGTTTCTGTTATCAGAATACCCATTACCAGTATCGAGCACTCCCCTTCGGCCTCTCATCGGCTCCAAGGGTCTTCACAAAGGTTCTGGCAGCATTGGTGGCATCTCTGCGTTCTATTCCAGTGAGGATCCAATGCTACTTGGACGACATTTTGATTCTTTCCTCTTCCATCCTTGCAGCCCATCGGGATCTGCAAATTACCCTTTCTATCTATGCTGCGAGAGAGCCCAGCCCTCCCTTGATTCGTCCGGAGAGGGTAAGACATATTTCTGTATTTATTTTGGGCTTTCAGAGACACCTTTCAGTCTGTCAAGTATCTTTGCCAAAGCTGGGGTCTTTCCTGGGGGCTGGCTTTTATATCTTAGTATAGACTCAGCTATGACATCATAGGAAGGAGTCAACCCATCCTGGGCTCTCTCGCAGGATAGATAGAAAGGGCATTCACGGTAACTTCTACCAACGCCCATTCTCACCCACGACCAAACTGCTACACTTGGGAGCAGTCATTGACACCACTTTGTGCCAGGTTTTCTGTCTCCAAATCGTGGAAAAAGTCTTGCAGAGATCATCAGCCAGATTCAACAACAACAGACTGTTTCACTGTCACTGCTGTCCAAACTACTGGGGAAGATAGTCTCCTGTATTGGCATCGACCCATGGGCATGGCTTCACTCCCAATCGCTCCAATGGCTCCTGCTCCCCTTTCAACCAGCAGGAACCAGCCACTCGTCAATCAAGGTCCTGCTCTCTCAACAGGCCCGGTGGTCCCTCAATTGGTGGCTCTCCCCGTCCCTCTGGAAGGGGTTCCAATTCAAGGAACCAGACAGGCTAGTAATCACCACAGATGCCAGCCTTCTGGGTTGGGGCTCCCATATGGATGGTCAGATAGCTCAAGGGGTTTGGTCCAGATCAGACAGCACCCATCCCATAAATTGGTTAGAGCTCAGAGCTATCTCTCTGGCTCTCAAGCATTTCAGAGCCTCAGTGACTGGCTCCCATGTTTTCGTGTTGATGGACAATATGGCCGCAAAGGCACACATCAACAGACGGGGGAAACAAAACATCCAAGGCACTTATGAGGGAGGCAGAACGTTTGGGGTTATGGGCAGAGAAACACCTGTCAATCTCAGTGGATCACTTTTCCCGAGTTGACAATTCCCAAGCCGACTGGCTGAGCAGGAGTTTAGTCGACCAGGCAGAATGGTCCATTCCTCCATCTCTATTCAGGGATCTTTCCCTCAGGTTCGGAACTCCGGACATGGATCTCTTCTCCACTCCTCAAAATGCCCAAGTCAACAGATTCTTCATCAGGTTTCCTTGCCAGGGAGCGGAGGGAACCAATGCTCTTCGTTGCAAATGGCCTGTGGGTCTCAGGAGGCCCTGGTTTGCGGATCTGGTCAATCTGTCTGTGGCTTCCCCTTGGAGGATCCCGGCCCATCTCATCTCCCTGCACCAAGGGGCCCTGATCCATCTGGAGTCCCGGTGGCTGAAGCTGACCACGTGGCGCTTGAGCGGCAGCAGCTAAGGGAGGCTAATCTCCCAGAGGGGGTTATCCTCACCATCCAGGCGTCTCGCAAAACTTCTACGAGGCACCTCAATGATGCCACCTGGAGGGTTTTCTCCCAATGGTGCCTCAAGGAGGGTCTCTCTCCTTCCTCAGCCCAGTTGGCAGAGGTTCTTAGATTCCTTCAGGATGGCTTGGAGAAAGGTTTAGCCCCCAATACCTTACGTCGCCAGGTAGCAGCTCTCTCCTCAGTTCTTTCATGGGATTCGCTTCCTTCCTTGTCCCATCACCCCTCGGTCAGGAGATTTTTGAAAGGGGCTTCCAACCTACACCCCACTGTGTTGCACAGGTATCCTTCATGGGGCCTTCACTTGGTTCTTAATGCCCTTACGAAGCCCCCCCTTTGAACCCCTTAGAACAGTGTCTCTCCAATTCCTAACTCTAAAGGTAGTTTTCCTCGTTTCTATCAATTCAGCCAGAAGGGTGTCAGAACTGGCCGCCCTTTCTATCAGGCAGGATCTTTGCATCTTTCACAATGATAGGGTTGTTCTCCGTCTGG
Organism: Notechis scutatus; assembly: GCF_049901735.1. Classification (NCBI taxonomy): domain Eukaryota; kingdom Metazoa; phylum Chordata; class Lepidosauria; order Squamata; family Elapidae; genus Notechis; species Notechis scutatus. The sequence continues at coordinate 77,565,594 of NC_142010.1, read as the reverse complement.
ACCCCTCCTTTATCCCAAAGGTTAACACTTGGTTCCACCGGTCCCAAGACATTGTGTTACCTGACTTCTGTCCCCTTCCACACCATGACTTAGAGCGCAAGTGGCACACTCTAGATGTCAGAAGGGCTCTTAGAATTTACATCAAGCGCACTTCCTTTTAGAAAGACAGAAGCCATGTTTGTCTCCTTTTCACCTTCTCACTTGGGGAGCAAGGCTTCTTCCCCTACTATTAGCAGGTGGGTCAGGACGTGCATCGCACAAGCCTACAAAGCGGTGGCTCTTCCGGCCCTGCCGTGCTAACAGCGCACTCTACCAGAAGTGTGGCCATTTCAGCCGCTTGGGCCACCCAGGCATCCTTGGAAGAGATTTGCAGAGCGGCCACGTTGGCATCCCTGTCTCCTTCATCAGACACTACCATCTGGATTCCTTTGCCTCGGCGAGAGCGGCCTTCGGCAGATGGGTTCTTCAGCGAGTGGTTCCACCGTCGGAGTGATTGGCCGGACGAGGACTCGCCCATGGACATGCAAGCTTTTGTATGTCCCATCCTGGGTTCTCGCTGCAGCATGGAGGAAAATGGGAGTTGGTAAATTTACCTGTGAACGCCCTTTCTATCTATGCTGCGAGAGAGCCCAGCCCCTCCTTGTTTCATCCGTAGATGGTAAGGCATGTTAATGTATTGGATTATTTGCTTTCAGAGACACTTCTTCAGTCTGTCAAGTATCTTCGCCAAAGCTGGGGATGGCTTTTTATATATACAAGTACAGACCCTGCTTAATGACGTCATAAGAAGGAGTCTACCCATCCTGGGCTCTCTCGCAGCATAGAAAGGGCGTTCACAGGTAAATTTACCAACGCCCATTCACCCCCACTGCTGCTGGCCTACGTCCTGGAGAAGCCCACTCAGGCAGTGGTTCCTCTGACATTTCCCTAGTAGTCTGTTCTGCCATTCAGTGAGGATTAGCACAGGGCTTCCAAGAGCTCTTTCGCCCTCTGGGGGCTGAACAAGATGGGTTCCCCAATCCCGCTTTAGGGGCCCCACCTAAACTCAGGGAATTCCCTAGACCTCAGGAGGTTGGTAGGCCCCCTACTCAATCTGATTGGGGGGATTATGGGGAAAGGAATTACTCACTCCCCTCAGAGCATAGCCACTCCTCCGGGTCAGAGGAGGAAGAGGGTGAGATCAGAGATCCATACATGTCTGAGGCAGAAAGTTTCCTCCAGGACCAGCCCCCTCTCAATGGAGGCCTTTAAGCCAGCCTCATTTAAACCCCTATTACAGAAGGCCTTGGTCACTGCCCAATTGACCCTGGAGGAGGTGGCACCTGAACCCCAGAGGGATCCTTCAACCCAAGGGGATATTCTTTTCTCTAAACCTGTGGTCCACACAGAAGTTCTTCCTTCTCCTCTGTTATTTTTGGACCTTGTTAAAGAACAGTGTGCCACCCCTGCTGCTGGGCCTAGACTTTCATCACACGATGGCCTCTACTTTTGTGGTCCCTTCAGTGGATGCTCCAGTAGTGGCCTCCTTCTCCTCCTCTGGCACCCCCACCAAACCAGAGGACGTGCTCAAGTCTGAGGACAAAAGATCAGAGCAAACGATCAAATGTAACCATCAGGCCTCTGCTTGTGCTGTCTGAGCATCAACAGCAGTGTCATTTTTTACCAGAGCCTCACTCCGCTGGCTGCATCAGTTACAGGAGCGCCTTCCTCCATCTGATTTTAGATCTCACCAAGATCTAAACAAAATTATTGCAGTGGCTGAATTTACAGTGGATGCCACTCTGAATTCAGCAAAATTCACCTCCAGAGCCATGGCCTCTCATTCACAACTGGACAACTACTTTGGCTCTAGAACTGGCAATCCGAATCACGCCGTAAGTGGAAGCTGGCATCAGCTCCTTATGAGGGTGAGAAACTCTTCGTTGAGGCCCTGGATCCATATTTGATCGAGACCAGGGATAAGAGGAAGGTCCTCTCCTCGACAGGTAAGAGGACGGATTACCACCCAACCCCTTACTTCCGTCCCTCATCTTTTCGGGCCGAACCTTCCCTTCGTTTCTCCCATCATCAGAGGGCCTTCCCTCAACACCAGGAAGAGCACCCTGAGGCGAATAACTGACAACAGCACCAATAAAAGGGTAGACAGCCCTTTCAAGGAGAAGGGGGCCGTGACTTCCGAAGCTCCAAGTAAATGCCTGTTCCTCCCTCCCATCGGAGGTCGTCTGGCCTTCTTTATCACCAGATGGGATGAGTCTACATCAGATGCCTGGGTCCTCAATACAATCAAATCGAGTCTGCAGCTAGAATTCCTTTCACCTCCTCCAGAGCATTTTGTGACTTGCCCCGTATCAAGGGATAGTGCCAAAAGGGCCCTTAGGGAATCGGCCATCTAGCATCTTGTCGATATTAGGGCCATTCAACCAGTTCCTTTGCACCAGCAAGGGCGAGTGTTTTATTCCAGGCTTTTGTGGTTCTAAAAGGCATCTGGGTGGGTGGCGTGCCATCCTAGATCTGAAGTTTTTAATCAGGTTCATCCCATACGGGCATTTCAAAATGCAGACCTTGCATTCCATCCTAGAGAGTGTTCAGGAGGGCGACCTCCTCTGTTCCATAAACCTTACGGAGGCCTATCTCCACATTCCTACCTGGCATCATCACCGCCAGTTTCTTCATTTTTCCTATCAGTACAGGCATTTCCAGTACTGGGCCCTTCCTTTCGGGCTGTCGTCGGCTCCCAGAGTTTTCACCAAAGTACTGGCGGCGTTGGTGGCTACCCTTCGAGCAGTTCCTGTCAGACTTCAGTGTTACCTGGATGATATCTTAATCCAGTCCACATCACACCAATCTGCCCTAGAATCTCCCCTTGGCTTATAGACTGCTGGGAAAGATGTTCTCTTGCATTGGTATTGCCCCATGGGCAAGACTGCACTCACTGACTCTTCAGTGGTTCCTGCTCCCCTTTCAATGAGCAGGCACCAGCAACTCTTACTCCACGGTGCAGATCCTCTCACAGGTTCTGCGGTCATTCCGTTGGTGGCAGTCTCCGGTGCTTTGGAGGGGGCATCCATTCAAAGAGCCGGACAGGTTGCTGATCACAACAGATGTCAACCTCCAGGGCTGGGGGGACCGTGCTGGACAGCGAGATGGCCCAGGGACATTGATCATTAGCAGAGGGGTCTTGTCCGATAAACAGGTTGGAACTCAGGGCTATCCTTCTGGGTCTCAAACACTTCCATTCAAGGGTGACGGGGGCATGTACTGGTGATGACACAATGTGGCAAAGGCACATGTCAATAGACAGGGGGGAACAAAGTCCAGGACTTTGATGAGGGAAGCCGAATGCCTAGGGTGTTGGGCAGAGGGGAACCTTCTGTCCATCAGGGCAGATCACATATCCGGGGTCAACAGCTCTCAGGCCAACTGGCTGAGTCAGAGTGTGGTTGACCATGCGGAGTGCAGCCTCCACCCCTCTGTTCAGGGAACTATCCATCAGGTTCAGCACTCCCTCTGTAGACCTGTTTGCATCTCCCCTGAATGCTCAGGTAAGCAGATACTTCACTCAAGGAGTGGAGGGGGCCAAAGCGCTTCAGAGCAGATGGCCCCCAGATCTCCTCTACACCTTCCCCCCTCTTCCGATCATTCCGGCGGTCATTCAGAAGATGTTGGAGAAGGCAGAGCTGATTCTCCTGGCACCTCATTGGCCCAGGAGACCCTGGTTTGTGGATCTGGTGAACCTATCGGTTGCCCACCATTGGATAATCCCGGACCACAGGGTCTTGCTTCTCCAGGGACCCTGGTTCATCCGGAGCCACAATGGTTCCACCTAATTGTGTGGCGCTTGAGTGGCAACACCTGAGAGATTCGAACATCCCAGATTGAGTCATCCTCACTATTCAGGCCTCACGTAAACCTTCCACGACACGCATTTACGATGCCACATGGAAGGTTTTCTGCCAGTGGTACCAGAAGGCGAACCAGATTCCCACCACAGCATCTGTAGCTGATGTTATAATGTTCTTTCAGGACGGGTTGGATAAGGGGTTTTCACCCAGTACTCTCAGCCGCCAGGTGGTGGCTCTATCGACCATTATCCACTGGGATCATTTTTCATCCCTGTCACATCACCCTTCTGTACGTAGGTTCCTGATAGGAGCCACTAATATCTGCCCACTGGCGATCCACAGATATACCTCATGGGAGTTACCCAAGCTGCTTGCAGGTGTAAACAGAATCGCCTTTGAACCCTTCAGATCAGTTTCACTTCAGTTCCTAACTTATAAGGTAGTTTTTCTGGTCACCATTACCTGGTCACCATCACCCTAGGAGGGTGTCTGAGCTTGCAACTTTATCAATCAGGGAGGATCTCTGTTCCTTCCATGACAACAGGGTGGTCTTGCATTTGGACCCCACCTTTGTCCCTAAAGTTAATCCCTGATTTCATAGGGCCCAAGAAATCGTGCTACCAGATTTCTTCCCTAATCCTACTCATGTAGAACACAAATGGCATAAGCTAGACATTAAGAAGGCTTTACATATTTACATCCACCATTACTTTCCCTTCTTCCTTGCTGCTGCAGCATTTAGAGCAATGCCACGGTGTTTGGCGCAGCCACGTGCGGCCAGCCAGGGCTCCTCCCTGCAACGGGAGCCCGGCGGAGACACTCAGCTTCAGGCGCTCCTGTCGCCGCCTTCCCTTTGCCTTTGAAGGTAAAGCCAATTATTTTAAAAACGACGCCCTACTACAACAAAGACTCCCCTGCCCGAGGGGGCAGCCCAACCCCACGTGGGGAGGCGAATCTCCTGGGGCCGCAGCACAGGATCGGCCCACCTCGGGAAGTGCCCAGCTGCCATCCCTGCCTGGTGCCAGGCAGAGCGCAAAGAGCTTCGACTGGGGCACCCAGCGCAGCTGACAGGCGGGCCCTCCTTCCCAGCAGCAGAGCTCTCGCCAATGCAGCCTCCCCGCCGGACCCTCTGATCATCCTGCCAGGGCCGCACGAGAGCCGTGTGGGCTGGGCAGAGCCAGGAAAGCGAGCTGCGGGTGCGCGTCCGCCTGCCAAGCAAAGGAGCCGGGCCGACCTGAGCTTGGCTTCTTTCCCAAGTCCCTCCAGCGCGAACCCGAAGGGGCCACCGGGAGAGGCTGCCCGAGGCAGTGATAGCGCCCACCCGTCCGCGGACAGGGAGACGAGGTGATGGCAGCGCTGCTTCCCTGGCCGGTGGAGAGAGCCCGAAGTCGCCCATCCTTTCACCCCTCACCCAGCCCGTCCCCGTCCCCACGCATCTCCAAATGCGCCGGCAGCTCCAAACGCTGCAGCGGAATGGGCATCAGGCAGAGGCGCTGACTCGGCAGGGCTCAGCTCGGAGGCGGACCCGGCGCAGGTCGTCGCCTTGCCTCCCTGTCCACGGATGGGTGGGCGCTATTACTGCCTCGGGCGGCCTCTCCCAGTGGCCTCTTCAGGTTCGCGCTGGAGGGACTTGGGAAGGAAGCCAAGCTCAGGTCGGCCTGGCTCTTTTGCTTGGCAGGCGGGCACGCACCTGTGGCTTCCTTTCCCGGCTGTGCCCAGCCCGCACAGCTCTGGCGCGGCCCTGGCGGGGTGAGCGGAGGGTCCAGCGGGGAGGTGCTCGCTGCCTTGGCAAGAGCTCCGCCGCCAGGCAGGAGGGCCTGCCTGTCAGCTGCGCTGGGCGCCCCAGGCGAAGCTCTTCGTGCTCTGCCCGGCGTCAGGCAGGGATGGCGGCTGGGTGCTTCTCCCGGGATGGGCTGATCCTGCGCTGCGGCCCCGGGAGATTCGCCTCCCCACATGGGGTTGGGCTGCCCTGTCGGGCAGGGGAGGCTTTGTCGTATCGGTAGTAGGGTGTCATTTTTAAAAGAATTGACTTTGCCTTTGAAGGCGAAAGGAAGGCGGCAACAGGAGGTCCTGAAGCCGAGTGTCTCCGCCGGGCTCCAGTTGCAGGGAGGAGCCCTGGCTGGCTGCGCGTGGCTGCGCCAGACGCCGCAGCGTTGCTCTAAACGCCACGGCAGCACGGGGAGAAGGGAAAGCAATGGTGGCGGAAGGTGTCCCGATACAAAGTGCCCCACCAACGCCAAAGTCAACGCAGGCAGCACCATATCCGGGTATGCAACAAAACTACTTCCTAACGGCAAGCCACCCCCCCGCCATTCCTCCCCATTTTGCATGTTTAATATAGGCCTTAATTTGGGGGGAGGGGCTTAATTTGATTTTATGCCGATAAAACATGCTGGGCCTTCCTATTGGTGGAGACCGTATTGTTGGAGAAACATGGTATCAGTATAGGATGGGAGAGGAACAGTTTCAGAAGTCAAGTATCAGGGGAGTTCAAATTCAGTGTTTTAGATGAGTAGGCATAAGGTATAAATTTAGTGGAAAGCAACACCAAATCCACAACCACTATCTCGGCACTTTTGAGAGATCCACACCTGGCTCCCTCACAAGAACATCTGAAGACCTTCACCTGACATGACTGACACCTCTGACCCCTCAAAAGACCCATCACTATATCCTCACCTGACTTGACCCTCCCATCACAAGACCTACTGACCACACCAAACCCTTATAAGCAGAAGAACACCAACACATTAAGTGACATTCACTAAATTCTGCTGAATATGTAACCTAGCCTGGTATCAAAACGTTCATAAGCCAGCCGTCAAGCTTGGACTCTCATTATTTCATGTTCCCTGGCATACAGTTGAAACTGCAGTTTATATTCTGCTGTAATCTTGTTTAAATTTGCAAATTATTAATTTGTTGTCTGGTTGTCATATGCAATTCAACATTTGCAAGACATTTTAGTAATTATCATCAATGGATCGTTGCCTTTGATGCAGGGCATAGCCCACTAGAGACTACTGTTCTTTTCAGTGACCTTGAAAGTTATCTGGAATGATTTGTAGAAAATCTTGCTGACTGACTCATCATAAATAATTCACGTGGAAAAGTGAAGCTTAGACATTGATCCTGCGCTCCTTCAAACTTATCTGGCAAACTTCCAGGAAATTGAAGGAGTATTGGTTGGCCTGCAGTCTGTTGAAATACTCTTGAATGAGACAAACCTTGTCCAGTTGCTTTGTTAGTTTTGCACAGCATTGTGAAGATTTGCCATTTGTACATCTAGTCGCAGTTGGCTTACCTAAGGATCTGCTACCATCTACATGATCACAGAGTTCAGTGCCTCTCTGATTACAGAGCAGCGAAACTTTGAGCCTTTCAAGGTATGCCATGTCAAGAATCAAACCCTCGTTTCACCTCAGTTGTAATTCACTGCAGAGTGGTTAGGACAGATGGTCAGGAGCTTGCATAAGAATTTTATTCCTTCCAAGCATGATAACACCGCTGTGAAAGAAAAGCAAGTTTTATTTTATTTTTAGGCTTCAGGCTTCATGTATGATTCTAGAAAGGTGCTGCTTTGTATTAATATTTTTTCCATTGAACTCCCTCCCTCAAAAATAAATTTGAGGGAACTTGATATAAAGGCACTATCTTGCAACCTCCCACCAATCATTGCCTTCTGATTGTCACTTCACTATTTAACCTATTAAAATTATTTTGAATTGTCCTATTATTACTATTCCATTGTTTTCTGCCATCTACAAATTCGGTAAGCATTCGCTTTATCTCTTTCACAGTATTAATAAAATATTAATCAAGATATTTCATGTATATAAGACTGGACTGAATCTTGTGACTATTCAATATCAATAGAAGGGAATATTTGTAGGTCAGGATTGAATTGTGGGATCTTTGGTTCTTATTACCTAACTAGGTGATATCATTACTGCTAGTAGGGAGTGGGGCTTGCTTTTATTTTATATATTAGCGGCTTACTAGTGTTGGGAGTAATCTTGGTGATTCCTTGATTGGGCTGTTTACTGTTAGCTTGTTTGGTAGTTCCTTGTTTGGGGTATTGCTTGTTTCTTGATTGTTCGTCTAGTGTTGATCTCTACTCATCTGGGTGTTGATCATTGGTAGGGAGATATTTTGGTCTTTTTGTTTCCTTTTCAGCTTTTTGATGGTTTCTTTTCAGTGGTGTGTAGATTTTGCTTACCTCTTGACATTTAACCTTACACAATTACTTCTCCCAATTTTTGTCCCTGTGCTTTAATATTCTCAACTACATCCTCCATATTGGTTAATAGCAAGAGCAGCTGTTTTGTGTTTGTGTACATTTGTGTGGTTCATTCTCCGAAGGAAAAAGTTGTCAAAAAGTCAAGTTAGAAATTTCCTAGAAGCTCTGTTCTTGGCAAGGTTGTCTCACAGCAGATGTCAGAATAAAGTTTGGCTTTATCACTTACTGAAGAACTGCATTTTCATACTGGAAATATCCTTTTTTGTTTTTTGGCTAGGCAAATAATAGTACAGGTTATTTAACATTCAAAATTATGACAGAAGCTATCCCCACAAGCTACTTATGAGCCCATTTCAAAATTATGATGGCTGCAGCACACGTGCAGTTGTTTGCCCTTACGACCCACCACATGGTTGCTGCAGCACCCTCCTGCCTCTCTGCCCCCACCCCACTACATCAGAAGCTTGCAGAATTTGGGCCTTCTCCCCACACACTCATCACACCCCACACTTACCTTCTGAAGCTCTCCAGATCTCATGTTATGGAAAGAAGGGAAGCCATTTGTCCCCAGGCTATGCTGTAGTGACTGGAACACAGACGCCATTTTGTGGGCAGGACAAAAAGGTGGCATGCAAAGAATAAAGTCACCCTAGCACTCTAGAGAGCCTTAGAACTCTTCAAAATGTAAGTTCTGAGAAGGATGTTCTGCCTTAATGGGCTGAGAATCAAACTTAAGCCCTGGCAGGACCTGATGGGAGTGGGAAAAGACCTTTCGGGACTCAAAGCTTAGGAAGTGGAGCACAGGGCATCTTGAGGGTGGGGGAGGCTTTGGGATAGCCAGGGCAACTGGGCCTGTACTAGGCCTTCAATAGCCTCCCCCATCCAAGAGGCACCTCACACTCCCCTTAAAGACCCATAGATTCATTTTATGTTTCACTGGGGAGAGCAGGAATGGGACATTGTTAAGCAATATGTTTCGCCTAACGACTGCTGCAACGTGACAATAATGAGCAGGCTCCATTACAGTCAGATCTCAAGGACTACCTGTATAATAAACCAAAACAGTTTGGCTTTATTCTTTTTTCCACTTATTTTAATTGAAATATATAGTTTACAGTAGTGGGCCGCAACCTTTTGGCACCAAAGACTGGTTCCATGGAGAAAGGTTTTTCCCAGACCAGAGGGTGTGTGATTTTATGTGCTGCTTGCATCACAGGATTGGGGCTTTCCTTGTTTACGTGGGCCAGGTGCTAGCATGTTGCGGATTTGTGCCAGTCCAGGGATTGGGGGTTGGAGACTCCTGTTCTACAATATTACTGATTCCATTCATTTGAATTGTTACTATGCAGATATGCTTTTGTTTAACATTACAAATTCTGCCTTTAAAATTTCCCTTTGAGCAAATTGTATCCTTGAATTGCAGTATTCCGGTCATGGAAATTACCTTAGCTATAACCAGGCCACTGTTATATTTTTAAAATTATACTTGTATAATTATAATAAACTTAATGTATATTTATTAAGAGTTCAGACTCATCCTGTTTATTTCCTATGCACAGTATAAACAATAGGTGTCAAACATTGTCCAATAATGCTCTTCCTGATCTTTTATTGAATAGTTTAATAGGCCTGTTACAGCACTTCCTGGAATAGTGTACAAGTATTTACTTGAGGTTATTATTTCATAGTTTTTATCTATAATGAGGCTCAAGATCTAGCTTCCCATTCTAATTGAGGCTCAAATTATGACCAGTTTTCTTAAATTACAACCCATTTTGTAACAACACCAGTCACCCATATAACTTGGAAATGGTCCCAGAAACTTTAGAAGAATGTTTGGTGAAAGAAGTGTATATTTCTGCCCACTTTGGAACATGAAAATGAGAGTTGGGTACATCGAGTAAAACATAAAAGTGAGTTGAATCTATGGGAGTAGATTATCTCAGAAGTATGTATGATGAAACAGATAAGGTCAAGAATGAATGGGTGATTAAGAAATGTGGATTGAATACAAAAATGTGTGACTGGTATATAAAAAACATAATAGGCCTTCTAGTCCCTTGGCAGGAGACCATTCTGAACAAATGGCTGTCCAACCTCTTCTTGAAAATCTCTAGTGATGGAGCACAAAAATGTACATTCATTTGGATTAGTCATACACAAATAATGAGTCTGAAAAACCTCCATCATGTTTGGAGTCGCACTCTCCAAAAAGAGAAAGGTGAAAATTTTGGACTTTGGGAAGAAATGTCAAAAGAAGTCTGCTCTTCTAAAGGTGGAGCCAATGACCACAGAGGAATGAAAAGCTGGCAAGTAGAATGGCTCTTCAAAATTCCTCTGTGGATAAGGAGAGGACTTGAGATTGCCCACAAGTGCTGCAGACAATTGTTCCTCATGAGGAGACTGCGGGACAAAAATCTGCAATAGATTTAATGCTCTGGGTGATGAGAGAGCAATCATCTTGCTCAAATGGGCAAAGTACCTTCAAATACCTTTTAAAAAAATAGGTTCACATGCCTCTTTTCTAATTATTTTTGGAAATTGCTTTTAGTCAATATGTTTTATAGCACTAGACTATGTTTGATGAGTTTTATAGCACAGCTTGAGTTTCCTTCTGTCATTAGGAAAAAAATGTTTTAAATGCAAGTTTAAAGCCTTAAACAAAAATTTGGAATAAACAGCTAATGAATTGGGTCCAGATAAATTTAAAATAAGATTTTGAAAATAATTATATTTTCAGTAGGAAAATGTTCTTCTTTTGAATTCTTAAAAAATGGTGTAAGATTTTAAAAACTAGACACTAGAGGGAACTAAAGGTTACAAATTTAAAAAGAACACTTAAATTCAACTTATAAATACAGAATGAAGCAATATATTTTAACATTTGACATATTTTTTGATAATGAACCTACCATAGAAGTGTCTTTTAAAAAGTGTCTGCCTCTGTAGATAAGACTGTGTTTAAAAGACATTGAAGAAGAAGTTTTAATGAACAAGATTCAGACCTACTTGAAAGTGATTTTAAAAATGACAGGCAGCAACAATGATATGAAAAATATGTTACATATAGGACATTCAAAAGAAACTGATGTCTGTTAATAATTAAAAGAGATATACAACATAAACCAAGAGAGTGGCTTGGATAATTTTCCTATATTGGCTTTACAAAAGAGGCTTGTTTAAAAGGCTTTGAAAAAATTTATGATAAGGGATAAGAAAAAGGAAATCAAGTTCTAGAACATTATTTGAAGGGACTAAAGAAGGGACTGTTAAATATAAATGGAAGGAATATAAAGATAGCTTCTTTGATTAAACTATATATGATGTTATCTCTGGTAGTGGTAACCCTTAATGGACTTTTGCTGACATCAGGACAGAAATGACTTTCACTGTAGTAGCCCTGGAAATGAAGTTTAGTGAAAGAGTTAGTCAATATTGCCAAAATAATATTTTATTTTGAAAAAAATATTTTTACATGTGCAAACATCCTTCATTTCTCTTACTGCAGAATGTGCATAATATTTAATCATGTAAGTTAAAATAGTTCCTTGAAAGAAGCATTAATTCATTGTATTTCTGTGAAGATTGCAAGTCTAAAAAACTAGGATATTTATACTGCTAAACAATAAACTAACTTAACTTTATTTTTCTTTCAGCAGCTCCATGAAACTGTAAAAAGGAAACTTGATAATTCTGTTTCACCTCAAAATGGCGACCAGCCAAATGGCTTTGGAGACATATTTCCTGTGCCCAAGAAATTATGTCATGATGGTGGTCTTGGTGGGTTGAGTGGCTCCTCCAATGGAATACCTCCTGTTTCCCCTCTACATCAGCCTGACAGCAAACCTTCCAGTGGAGAAAATTTACAGCTTAATGGAAAACATTCCATAAGCCTAGAAGGAATGAGCAAAAAAGATCTGCCAGATTCTAGCCTTCAGTTGAATGGAAGCAGTGATGCTGATGACTCATTTGCTATGGTTATTAACAAAGAACTCAAACAAGAACCAGATGATCTCCCTTGTATGATTACGGGACCAGGAAGTTCGATATCGCAAAACAATTTGATGTCTGATCTTAACCTTAATGACCAAGAGTGGGAGGAACTAATGAATGAACTAAACAGGTCAATGCCTGATGAGGATATGAAAGACCTATTTACCGAAGACTTTGAGGAAAAGAAAGATGTTGATCCTTCAAATTCAACTGCACAAACTCCTTTACCACAAGATATTATTATAAAGACTGAATTTTCCCCGGCAGACTATGAACAGGAACAGATAGGCTCTCCACAAGTCAGATCTACCTCTACTGGCACATTTATTGGTACATCTTCTGTCCCTGTTAGTGCTGCTTCTCCAGCAGTTAGTAATTCTCAGACAATGTTTCAGCCTTCAAATCAGTCCATGTCTGAAAATCCCAACCAGTCAATAATGCAACCAGCAAGCCAGGCCCAAAATGTTCAGAGGCCTCTATCTAATTCATTGTTATCTGGACAAACTACAGGGAGTGCCAAAGAGATGTCATCTGCTAAACAGCTACAGCAAATAGCTGCTAAGCAAAAGAGAGATCAATTGTTGCAGAACCAACAGCAGGTCCATCCATCCAATCAAATGTCTAGCTGGCAACAATCGGGACCTTCTCACAGTCCATTGGCTGTCCCATTCACTATGGAAAATCCAACTAGCCCTTCTGTTTACCAGCAAGACTTCAGTAACCAAAAACTCCTGATAACCAATATGCCAAACAAGAGTTCTCCTAGGGCAGGAGGTAATTATCATGGTGGAAATATGCTAAGCCATCAGTCAAGCAACATAAATCAGAATTCTGCATCTAATCAAAACTCTGTGCTAGATTATGGGAATACAAAACCTCTTTCACATTACAAAGAATGTGGGCAAGGAATCACAGTATCCGGACAAAACAAGTCTTCTATGTTAGCATATCTTCAGCAACATCAGCAGTCTACGCTGCCTCATATGAGCGATGAGCAGAGTGGGATATTTGTAATGAAGAAGACTGGAAATATTGCTTATAGGCCTTTAGTACCACACAATCAGGTAAGTATTTCTAGCAGCCAACTGGGTGTAGTAAATGAGATTTTAAGAGGATAATGGGATTACTAAAATCAACCTTTCACTTAAAAAACAGCATGTTTTATATATCTTGTTCTTTTAAAAAGTTTGAACTTTTCATGTTACTTAAAGTTACTTAAAATACTTTCTCTGTATGTAGTTTTTCTCCTTTCTGAATTGTTCTTTCAGGATTAGTATACAGTTCAAAACCTGTTAACCAAGACGCAATGTATATTAAGGAAATTTCTTTTTTTTTCTGATTTTTTTAATATAAAGATTATTAGTCTTGTAGAAAAACAAACTGAATCTTGGCAGTTGATTATAGTTTTTATTAATTGTAAAAAGCTCAATATATATGCTTTTTATTAATTGTGGAAAAACTCCATAGATATGACCATAATCCTACATGGGTCATTAAATGTTATTGATGAAGTGAATGTTCAAGACCAAATGAAATTTAGGGCAGGGAAACTATTTCTGATTCAACTGCTATGAAATTTCATTAGATACGTACCTCTTGTCTACCTCCAAGAATGAAGTGCTTGTGGTAATCAAGGAAATGTTGAACAACATATCCATGTTTACCATCTCCTATTGAATGACACACTAACATATTTGTTGTTATTATGCATGTATACTTCTCACATAGCTCACTTTCCTGTTCTCCAATTGTCCTATAATAAGATAACAGATAGGCAATATATAATATTGGTTTCATAATATTGTACTAAATCTGATTAACAAAAGAAGAAATATACACAGAGAGAGACATACTTGATTGCATTAAAAGTTAAATAGGGAAAGAAAAAGAAGCCTGAAATATTCCATGATGAAACAGCTCCAAAGAGTTTGCTTCAAATTGCTAAAAACATTCCTATTTCTTATCTCTCTGACAACAATAAGACTAAATCAAATATTGACTGACAATAAATGTTAATAGACCATTTCAGCAAATAAGATACATCTTTCCAGATGCTGTACTTACACCGTAAGGAATGTTGAATGTGACCAAAATGCAGTAAAGACTAGTAATTTAGACTATACTTTTTCTGACTTACTAAAATAATATTATATGAAAGCTTCAGTCTCCAAATCCATGATGGACAAAGGAGATAATATCTGTAGCCTGACTTGTAATTTTTCTGTCTTAGTCTTTTTCTGTACTTTGCATAAAATTACACAATAGCATAATACGTATGTAGGTACTTAATTCCTTATTATGACCAACTAACTGTAGATATTCCCTTAAAAGGCCATACAACTAAATTTTTCCTGGTGTGTATCTGTATCCCATGTCAAATTTACAGTAGATAGGATTGCCTTGATTTAATTTCTCAATTTTCACATTCAGTATCAATATTCACTGGTGACTTTAATGATGGGAATTAATACATTGTTTTCTTCCCATTATTAATGCCTAATTTTCTCTCCCTTAAGGATGACCTCATGGAAGGCTAAAATCTAAAGATAATGGAGCTTAGTTCTTAGTTTTGATAAGATTTTATTTGTGCTTATTTAATGGATTATGCCGGGTGACTTAAGAGCAAGCTTTTGATTCAATATTATGTAGCAAATTCTGGAGGAAAGTAATCAGAATGGCAATTTAAACCTATTCTGACCCAAAAGCATGCCAAAATTTGATGTATTCTTGCCTGAGTATTATTTAATTTATATATTAATATCAGAGTTGGGATTTTTGCTGAGTCAGAAATCGATCCACCATCTCTTGTCCATTGTCCCACCACTGTTCTCCTACATGTAATTTTATCCCCAACACTGATTTAGCAGTTGTTTTTATCCTACAATGGATCATCTCATGCATTAAAGGGTCAACAATCTAACTGTAGCTAAATATCTTCTGTATCTATGCTTCTGTATATTAGAACTGATCCCTGAACAAACAAGTATCCTAATACTTGCAAAATTTCAAATTATAGGGTCAAATTATAGCTTTCACTTGAGCCAGCGAAGGAGCTGGATTCTGGAATTCTTTGTTCCAGCCAGAAACAGAAATCAAATTAAATGCCCATTGCTAAATTCGAAAATGAAATCCATCTTTCTCAACATGTAATGGTAATTAATGCATGGTAGATTCTCACAGATACCACTCAAACAAAGTTATTTAAAGTTATTTCTTGAAAGTACATAAAGAAATGTCAATAGAAAGAATTCATAAATAAACATCAGAGTTAAATTATCTTTAGCAAATTTCTCTTACTCTAAATATTCAAGAAATGCTAAACCATTTGTTTACCTAATCTTTCATTTATCTGCCATAACCAAGAAATAATTTTTATACTAAGATCAACAAAACAATCACAGCATAACATAAAACCAAATATTTAAGCATATCAAAATTATTACTAAGCTAATGGAATTAGTCTGATTTACTCTCACATACGATAACAAACTCACATAATGGCAAAATTAAAAGGGAGAACATTGCATTCTTGATATGTACAGTCATAAATTTAACAAAGGCAACCACATAATGTTACCACTAAATTTAGGAGTAGAATAAAACATTCACTCAAAATATTAAAATTTGGGGAGACCCAAGGTGAATCAAGGTCTGCTTCAGAAACCAATTAGAAATCTTATTTCTCTGTATCCAAAACAATTGATTTTGTCCAAAGTAGTTGCATCAATTAAGAATCTAATATTGATTGTGAACAATTTCTGCCTGAGTTGAATTTTTGGAACCTGTACTCTGTGGGTATTCAGATCTTAACCATATTAATGTACAATTGAAATAGCCAGTTTTAGGATGGACGTAGTATTATCCTCATTAAAACTAGAGATAGGAGTCTATTTGAAAAGTTTCCGTTATTTACGTTTTTTAAAAAAATCCTATTGAAAGAGTCTATCTACCACACGGAAGCTGATCTTTATTGAACTGCCTGTTACAATGAAACCTCTTCAGATTGCCTCTAGGTGGCAGCTCTTCTGTATAAGCCATTTCATACACCTTGGCTCATTTCATTTAGAAACAGAGTTATGCTAGATTATATTTTTTCATGAATCGCTGTGTAGTAAGTAGTGAACACTGAAGAAATTTTCCTTTATTGTGGTCATTAAAAATGTGGAGATACTGCTTTTCTCAAGTGATGTCCTTATTGCAAAGCCAATATCTGTCTCTGCTTTTATAGGATCAAAATCATTCTGCTGGTGTTCCTCGCATTCCTGTTTCTGTTCCTGTCACTGGTGTAAATGCACAGCCTCCCAATGTTTCCATGGCAGGTAACCATGGCAATGCAGTTTATCTCAACAGTCAGCAGCAAGCAGCTGTAATGAAGCAGCACCAGATGCTACTAGATCATAAGCAGCAACAAAAGCAGTTGTTAATAGAACAACATAAACAGTTTCTAATGGGACAGAGGCAACTTCTTGCTGAACAGGTAAAACATATTGTTGTGACAAAGATTGTGCCAATGTAGTGGAATATTCAGTACTTGATTATGTTAAATAATCAGGTTGCATATTATGTTTACCATGAGAGTAACCTATTACTACTTACTGGAAATTTTGTAGGATTCCCACTCACCCCTCTAAACACATGCCCTTAATTCAGAAAGGATTAGGAAGATTGCATTCAGACATCCTTGGAGATAGTTACTCATTATTGTGAGCTGCCTTGAAAATTGATCTAAACAGAAAGTCAGGATAATGGCTACAGGATCCCTCTTTCCAAAATTTAGGGATGAGTATGGATCCTTATCTGGCCACAGTTGCACATTTCTCCTGATAAAGGAAGTGTTAAGAAACAGAAGAAGAAACTTTAAGAGTGAACAGTTCAAAAACAGCTTAGGACAACCCTAATAAGGGGCAGGAAGGGAAACGATGGAGAAAGGAATGGAATGGGACAATTCGCCACTGACAACTCACCTTTGCCAATTCACTGCTGCCAAGACACCACAGGACAAATCAACACAGCCAATTTGTCGTGGACAGCTAGAGAGAGAGAGAGACCCAGTTGAGCGAGCAGGTAGGCAGAACGCAGAGCGACAGCGATGGCCAGGAGTTTTGGGCCAAAGGGAAAGATGGATGGGGGTAAGCAAAGTGGCGGTCAGGGGTTTCCCCATTTTTACACATACATACCCTGCTGCTGCTCTACCAAGCTCCTGGCCATTCAGAGT
This sequence comes from Notechis scutatus, assembly GCF_049901735.1. Classification (NCBI taxonomy): domain Eukaryota; kingdom Metazoa; phylum Chordata; class Lepidosauria; order Squamata; family Elapidae; genus Notechis; species Notechis scutatus. The sequence goes on along the minus strand of NC_142010.1, from coordinate 77,548,304 downwards.
TTGGAACACATGGCGGCGGCAGCATTCAGGCCATTTGGTGGCAGTAAAGGCCAGGTGTGTCCCATTTTCATACATCCTGCTACCACTGCCAAATGGCCCAAATACTGCCACTACCAAACTCCAAGCAGCTCAGTGTAGTGGCAGGAGATATATGTGAAAATAGGAAGCCCCCAGTCACCACTGCTCTGCCCATCCATTCATCCACCCTCCAGTGGGAAGCCCCTGGCCATTGCTGCCACCCTGCACTTTGCCAACCTGATCGGTCACCCACCTGCCCAGCTCTCCTTCCAGGGAGAAGCCCCCGACTGCCTCTCTGCTCGCTTGTCTGCCCACCCAGTTCTCCTTCCAGATGCCCTGTGGCGAATTGGCTGTGTTGAGTTTTCCTGCGAAAACCTGGTGGCTGGCCGCACTGAGTTGTCCTAGACCTGAAATGAATAATTCACTGTCTAGAATGCTGAATAAGATTATTGCAGATGCTTTTATTGCAAAATCTGCTGGTTCTTCCTGATTTTTCAGATGGACAAGGAGAATCATAATAAAAAAAAACAGATTGATTAAAGTAATAGTTGTTGAGAAAGATTGCCAGTACCTAATTGTAATCCCCATCATCTATCATTGTGTTTAGAAAGAGCAAATACAAAATAATAGGGTATGTAGACAGTTCACAGTACCAGACGTTCCAAATGTAGTAAACTACAGTACTAATGCTTCTGTTGAGCCGTTTTCTGTGCTTCTGGTCTGAAACCAGAAGCTAATAAGTCTCATTTGAACATTGAGTTAAAAAAGAATGTTGGAAGAAGGCAGTGACAAACTATTAATAGAACTGCATGGAGGAAGTTATTCCAAATGAAGCTTGACACAAGGACTGTTTACATTAATTTCTTCACATTAAGTATATTGTCACATTTTTTTTTTTACTCAGAACATTTTCTGTTCACTTTTGTTTTTGGTGTTTTAAAGAGCACACATTACATTTTGCATATAAAGCATATTTTATTTTCTAAAATTGGTGTTATATTACAATCAAAGCAGTGGTTAGTTGGTTCAACAGTAGAATGATACATCCGATGCTTTGTATGGAGAATTCTTATAACCTGGATTTCCATTTTAGGAGAAACAAAGGCATCATCAGGAGCAACAACTCCAAAGGCATTTGACACGACCACCTCCTCAGTACCAAGATCAGACACAAAACGCATATCAACAACAAGTTGGCCAGTTCCCAGGTAAAGGGGGATGTGGGGTTGAACTATGAAGGACTGGGGTGGACATGAGCTATGTTTAAAATGCTCTTTTGTAGTCAAAATATAGTCTTGTACTATTATTTTATTTATTAAATACTTGTGCTATTATAGTGTGTGATTCCTAATGATTGATAATAGCTACAAAGTAGAAATTTAAAGTCTCCACAATAAAATGCAGATTAATTGTTCAAGTTAATAAAATCACTAGATCAATTTCACTAGATCTAAGCCAGCAAGCCCTGCAGATTGCTAGAAACTACTATATTGCATGTTGCATATATAAAATGTTGCATCAAATATTCTAAAAATGTTTAGATTGATTTTTAAAATCACTAATGTTGGTAATCTTATATTACAGGCTCATCTCCATCAATGACAGGGGTAAATAATTTAGGCCAGTCCAACTCCAGCAGTCCACGAATGTTTTCTCAGAATCAGAACATGATTCAGATTGGACCAGGACACAATTCTGTCTCATCAATCAGCAATCAGCAAGATCGAGCAGTTAATCAATATACTGGTCTGCAGACTATTCAGCGAGGTAATTTATACAGCATGGCATCTGGTATGACCCAGATGGTTCAACAACATGCAAATCCAACTGCCAATGGTCAGGCACAGATGCCAAGACAACCCGGTTTGGCTCAGGGCACTGCTCTTCCTGCTGGATATGGACAGAACACGCTAGGAAATCCAGGCATTTCTCACCAACATAATAAAGGAGCGCTAAACGCTACATTATCCAAGCCTCAGATGGCAAGAATGCCAGCAATTGGGGCCCAAAATTCATCCTGGCAGCATCAAGGTATATCAAATATGAACAATCAGGCTCAACGAAATAATAGTTTAGCAATGTTTACTGCCAGCTCCACGTTCCATATGCAGCAGAAGTTGCCCAGTCAGCAGTTTGCCCAAGGAATGCCTCAGGTAAGTCTCAACACCAGCAGGACAATAGCACCCATGAATTCAGCCGTCTCTGGACAGATACTGTCACCGTTAGGGGCCCAGCAGCGGACAAACCCTCCTACTCAACAGCCAGTCCAGTCACAACAGGTCTTGCCAGGCATGAATCAAACTGTCCCAGATCTGACTTTCAGCCAGAATCAGAATCAGCAGCTGTCCAGCAGAACCAGTCTACACTGTACTCAAGGTTATCCTGTGAGGACAGCTAATCAGGAATTGCCTTTTGCCTACAGTAACCCATCTGGAGGTAATGGACTACAGAACTTAACTGGGGATACAGACCTCATAGACACTTTATTGAAAAACAGGACTTCAGAAGAGTGGATGAATGATTTGGATGAGTTGTTAGGGAATCACTGAAATGAGATTTGTTTGTTTGTTTTCTTCCCTGAGTCATTTTTTTAAATTACAAATTAACTTTGGACCAAATACCTGTGCCATTGAAAACTCACAGGCTCTAGTGGGAATGTATTGGAGTTGCTTCTTTCTGGGTCTAAGAACATGAAAAAAGATGCACCAGCTTTCTAGGAAAAAATGTCATTTCTGTAGTGTGTCTGGAACACAACATATGCAAACAGTTTGGTGCGCACCCCAAACAGCCCAGCAAAAAATGTAACTTTTCCCAGTGTTTTACATTTGAAGACTTAAATGTGAACCCGTGCAGTTGCAGTGCAGAAAGTAAGCCAGCAAGAGATAGGCTTTAAATATTCAGTGTTAAGGCATTCTTTCCTACAGATAGTGCTAGATAGACTTCTTTATCTTAATTTGGATCTCTAAATAGTAAAAAGTGCCACCTTTATTTTCAAGGAAAGGTTGTGTATAGACCTTGTTCTTTTTGGAATCCTCCTTAGTTTAGGGAAGATAATGTTCTAATCAATGTGTGCCAACATTCTTAGCAAACCAGATACAAGAATTCACAATAACTGATAATGGGTTTACTTACTGGAGATCCTTAAATATTACGACATTTCCAGCAGCAGGTTGCTGTAGATCTAAACTGGGGAACTGGTCTTAATTGGCTTATGGCTTACTGAACAAAGCAATTTGCACTCTGCTATTGGTGGGGAGGGGGGTTCTTTTTCTTTTTTTAGTTATTTTTTTTAATTGGAGAAAGACTTAAAATCAAGTGTGTGCACTTTTTTCTATCTCCTTTCCTGCATTCATTAAAGTTGGACTGATCACACCTCATTTTTCTGTTTGATTCAGAGGGCATTTATACTTAGCAGTGTTTTTGTTTCCATGTGCATACTGTACTATGTGGATAGGATGATCTAGTCTTTGTCAAGCAGGTGAAACAAGTCTTATGCCTTGGGAGTTATGGACTGAAAATTTTGCAATAATGGCACAGGAAGATGGGGGCACACTATACTTCTTTTAAAAATTTAAAACTTGTGAGACCCTTTGGGGGAAATGGTGATTGAAGCTTTTTAGAAATATAAAGATTAATCTCCAATGAAATAAATGCTGCTAATTCATCATGTTCCATGGAGATACTTTCCTGGATGTGTAAAATTAGTTCCTTATATGGCAAGGAAAAGAGAATTATTTTTTAATGTGTTACCAAAAAGAATTTCTGCTTGCCAACAAACCACCTTTTGCCTTAACCTTTAGTTATAAAGGTAATCAATTTGAAAGTTGTTTTAGATACCTCTCTATTCCTACTCGGGGTTTTGTTTTGTTCTTTAATGAACAGGGCTACTTACCTCCTGTTATAAGGGATCTTAATTTACTTCATAACATTTGCAACTGAGAATCATAGAATTTCCTTTGCCTCAGATACGTTCAGGAAAGTTTATAGAGAATCTGGGATATTTTGGACGGGGGAACAGTGAGATTAAAAAAGATGAACAATAGGAAATTATTTTACTGTATCTGCAGTGTTCCTCTCAAATGTGCACTTTGGAAAACAATCTGCTTTAACACTACTTTTAATTTAATTTTCCCGTTCGTTTCATTGTATATGGTTGCCATCCATGATCAAGATTAGTATGCCTTGCTAAAGAGATGTTTGTGTTTTGGGGGATAATTGATGGGGGGTAATGGTGAAAACTGCATGTTAATGAATGGTTCCACTACTGATATGTCCAAACTGAAGCAAGTTGCATTGAGTGTATATTTTTAAAATGTCATTTTATAATAAGAGTTGCTTAATTTAATAATTAAAGTATAGGTGTCACTATATTGTAAGTAAATTAGATTAGAGTTAAATTTACTAATTTTTTCCATAAATCAGCAATTGAGTTACATTTTTCAGTGAATTCAATTCAAAGATTTGATCCAAAATGAATGTTAGCTGGAAAACATTGTAATCTTTGTAGCTGCTTTTTTGACCATGGAAAAATTATTGGGGTCTGGGAAAAAGAGATTTGAAATGGAGATATATTTGTTATATGTTTTGGTAATCTTGCACCAGTGTGCCTTCCTTTTGTTTGTGGAGGTACTTGGGACCTCATATTTCGTAATTATTTGAGTTCTTCTTATTTCTTCTTTAGGTGCAGAAAAAAGTTTTATAACATTCTAGCTTAATTTATCAGAGAAAATCTTGGTGAGAAGAAAATGGAATGGACATTTTGTGTTTCAAGTGCTAAAGGCAGATACCTCCGGTCTGTCTTTGTTTCGTTACATAGGGTTTTATCAGCTGTAGCACACACAACTATGTATAAGCCTCCTATTGGTTTTTAGGTATCCTGGATTACAACTCCCATCGTTCCACACACAGTAGTCCTGCTGCTGGACTGATGGAAAATTGTAATCTATAACATTTCAAGAGTGACAAATGCCTTCTGGTGAAATAAATCAACTGGAAGTAATTTTGGATTGACTCTGCTCTTTCAAAATTTAAAAAGAATTTTTAAAAATTCTTAAAATGTAAGTCACGTTATATCTTCAACTTGATTTCAGTTTGTTGTTGCTTTCAGTTGATATGTAACTGTTTTCAGATTTGAACATGTAGCATAATGTTAAAGAGGTAAAAAGTCCCGTGCAGTGATGCTTGAACATGGAAGCTATCTGGGACTAAGTGCAGGGCACTCCCCATCAGTCACTAGTAGCAGTTCATAAATGAATATCTGCACTTGTGCTTTCTATTTGCTGCAGCTTCAGAGCAATAAGACGCCCCCGCCCCCCTCAATTTGCCTGGTCTGTTGCCTCAGTTTTATTTATAGGCTGCAGTCCTGGGCTGGTGAAAAGGTGTGAAAAAAACCATACCTGTCCAAGATTCCCACCCACCCCCACCTTCCTAAACCCCCGCAAAATGGAAAGGGTGCTCAGTTTTTCTATTCTACACATTTTCTTTGTGTAAATAAATGTTTACAGTTTTATATTAAAGACTGAATAAGAGTTAGATCTTCTGAGTGTATATTTTTTACTTTTTATAGATTTTAAAACTATAATTCTTTATATATATGTTGGGGGCGGTTATACATTTTACATTTGTTTAAATGGTGAACAGTTCAGATTTGATGCTAACCCTTTTTTTTTTTTTTTTTGACATTGAGATGTATAAAGAGTCCATTAATCCTATTTTTTTTTTCTTTAACTGCAATTATTGTGGCACACCAAAAACCTTTCACTTCTGTTATGTCATTATTAAAAAAATAAATATTTTGCTAGTGTACTGAACATATCGTTGTGAGGTTTCTTTTATAAATATCCTGAGATGAATATAGTTTCTATTATCCTTGGAACTGGTATGGATTCTTTCTTGGTCCTTTCTTTCCTTTATTTCTGCCAGAAGCCAAGGTCCACTTTTTTCATTCCAAGGAATACCCTGGCTCATCTGAAACTGAAAGATGCTGCAAGGCCAAATGTAGAGCATTGGCTTAAGGCCGTGATGGCAAACTTATGGCACGCGTGCCACAGGTGGCACGCAGAGCCCCAGACAAACTTGCCTTCACTGCACATGCGCGTGCCTCCCAGCTGATTTTCAGCCTGTTTGAGGCCGTTTTCTCCCTCCTGGAGGCTCAAGGGAAGCCTCTGTCACCTCAGGAGGCTAAAAAATGGGCCTTCCAGAAATACCGGGAGTGCCTGTTTTCAGCCTCTGGAGCCTGGGGGAAGCCATTTTCGTCCTCAGATGTTTGAGGGAAGCCTCTGAGCTTCGGGAGGCTGAAAAATGGGTCTTTTTATTTAAAACGAGCAAAAAATGGTTTTTCGGCCTCCCAAGGCTGCAGAGGCTTCCCTCAAGCCTCCAGGAGGGCGAAAACAGCCTCCCCTGGGCTCCAGAGGCTGAAAACCGGCACTTCTGGTATTTCCGGAAGGCCTCTCGAGGCTGCAGAGGCTTCCCTCGAGCCTCCGGGAGGACAAAAACTGCCTCAAATGGGCCAAAAATCAGTTGGGAGGTGCGCACATGAGCAGTGCAGGTAAGGGGGCGGGGGTGTTGCATGTGCAGGGGGCATTGCATTGTGGGTGCCGGTGCACGCGCTATCGCGCGCATGCGCACTTTCGGCACACCACAACAAAAAGGTTCATCACTGGCTTAAGGCTTCCATTTGTCGTGTATGCATTTCCATGTCAACATTATGTATATATTTTAAATTGTATTTTTATTCTTTAACAGAGTGCTAGACAATGATTAATGCCAGTTTTATATAGCTTTGGCCATGAAAATTAATGCAACAGTTTTGGAAAAGCCTTGTCTTTCTTGCATATTTTTTTTAAAAACTACTTTAGAATGTAAGGGAAGAAATAATCAGAAGATAACTGTAAATGAGAACTGGGTGGTTTTTTGTTTTGTTTTCTCGGAAACAAACTGGCTCTCATTTTAACCTTCAATTAATCTAGAATGCAGCAATTTGTCTTTTAGCTGGCACCCATTGCTACATGCATGTTATACCTGTGCTCTAAACCAGGGGTCTCCAACTGGTAGTCTGTGGACCACTGGTGGTCTGCGAGAAAATTTTGGTGGTCCCCAGAAAAATTGTTTGCATTTTTTATATTGCACTAAATCAGGGGTCCTCAAACTACAGCCCCTGGGCCGGATACGTGCAATGAACATTTGTTTTGCTGCAGTCTCCCCCTTTGGGGTTTTTTGTGCGGGTCGAAGGGGGGGCAGAAATTTCAACTTGGGGTCTGCTTCAGCTCCCTGGTGCGGGCTTTGGACGAAGGCTGGAGGGAAGTGCCGCTGGTGGCAAAGAGCCAGGAGGACTGCATCATGGCCTGGAACTGGTTGACCATCTAAGCCCACTGAGCCTCCTGGCCTTGCACTCTCACAGGTCTTCCCTCTGCTTGGAAAGCCTATGCTTGTAGTCCTCAGGTGCTTCTCCTGAGCCCCCTTGGTCAGATCCAATTTGAACTGAGCCAGCTGTTTTGCCAACTCTTTCTCATGGTGGCTGCTTCCTGTTGGGGCCTGGCCGGCAGGCTAGAAGTAGCTAAGAGGGGAAGGGTGAGTAGAGGCCAGTGAGGCGCCCCTCAATGTGAGTGACATCGAGTTGGCTACGCCTACCCAGTTACATGATCACCTGGCCACGCCCACCCAGCCAGTCATTAGGCAGATCATATTAGTGGTCCACGGGATTTAAAATTATGAATTTAGTGGTCCCTGAGGTCAGAAAGGTCGGAGAGCCCTGCTCTAAACTCTGTGCTGGCTTCCATTTAGACTCCCGATGCAATTCAATGTGCTGGCTGTCACCTCTGAAATCAAATCACATGACTTGGCATCAGGGATCTACAGGACTCCCAACTGGAATTGTAAACTCAACCCAGATGTCCTAAAAGAAACTTGGTCTCCCATTTCTTGAGGTATGGGCTGGAAGAGCTTAGGGACAGCTTCTTGCTAGCAAATGCCTGTATTATGAATATTCCCCCCTCCCTTATAAGTTAGATTGTGCACCCCATTCTGACCTTCCCATTCTGACACTCCTGAAAAATTTTGAGTATGCAGTACAGCTTGTACTGTACTTTTATCCATTATTTCCTGTTTCAAGCTGTGGGATAATGTTTTGCATCGGAACAATGAACAATATGTACTATTTCTTTTTTCTTTTTAAATTTTATTGGTTTTTAAAAACAAACATAAACAAACAAAACATAAAAACATCAAGCTATCTTCCATAGGTGTACATACAGTATGCCGGTTGGTTTACTAATTGTTTTGTGCTTCCATTTCGTAGTCTTCAATCACAATTACATTGCATATAATCTCATATTGTCAATCAAAAATTAAATACCTTAGTATCATTATTAATCAATCATTTGACTATACTTTTATTCATTCATGTTTTACAAGATAATCATAATTTACTTAGTTTATTTTATAATAGTTCATATTATCATCCCAAATCTATCCTAAAATCATTTTGTAGATATAATAAGAAAGAAGTACATCTTTATATATTTATTATTTTCTAAAAGTCTACATATTTCATTACTGTATTTTATTGTCTAACCATTGATAGAAAAGATCCCAAATTTTATAAAATTGTTTATCCTCTTGTTCTCTAATTTCAAATGTCAATCTACTCATTTTAGCACATTCCAATATTTTCTTAATGATTTCCTCCTGTGATGGTATTCTCATTTTTCCAGTTTTTATCAAATACAATCCTAGCTGCTGTTAATACATTTACAATCAGGTATTTCAAGTCTTTACTATATATTTCAGGTAAAATTCCCAATAAAAATATCTCTGGTTTCAAGTCTATATGTTTTTTTGTCATTTTTTCCAACCACATGTGGATTTTAGTGCAGTATTTTTTAGCATCCGCACAAGTCCACCACATATGGTAATATGAGCCAGGTGTCTGATGACATTTCCAACATTTTTCGGATTTATTCTTGAACATTCTTGCTATTCTTGTCGGGGGGGAAACGCCACCTGTAAAACATCTTATACAATTTTCTTTATATGCTGTTGACATTGTCATTTTATAATTTTGAGACCACAATTTTTGCCATTTCTCTAAATCGATCCCATATCCAAAATTCTTCCCCCAAGCAATCATAGTTTCTTTAACTTGTTGTTCTTCTAGTTTAATTTCTAATAAATATCCATACAATTTTTTAATCACCTTTTCATCAGTACCTGTCAAAATCTTATCTAAGTCAGTCAGTTTATCATAGAAACCTTCTGTTTTAGAATCTTTATCATACCTTGAATGTATTTGCACATATGAAAATCAATTCATCTTTATACCTTGTTCCTCTAGTTTTTGCATAGATTTAAGTTCACCCTTTTCATTCAATATTTCACCATATCTAACTGTTTGTTCCTTTTTGTATATTATAGGATACGAAAATGCTTCAATAGTCGATAACCAGACTGGAATTTTCAAATAACATTGTCTTTTAATCTTCTCCCAGTTTAACCACAGAGCCTCCCATATATAATGTCTTCTAAAATACCCCTGTGTTTTAGTTCCTTTATACCATAAAAAAGCATGCCACCCCAACAACAAATCATGTCCTTCTAATGTCAACAATCTAGTATTTCTTAGTGTTATCCATTCCTTAACCCGCATCAGATTTGTAGCTTGGTAATACAACTCCCAATTAGGCAAACCAAATCCTCCTCTAATTCTAGCATCTTGCAAAAGTTTTAACTTTATTCTCGCTTTCTTACCTTGCCATATATATTTCAACACAATTTTATTTAAATCTTCAAAGTAGTCTTTTCCAAGCCTAATTGGAATTGTTTGAAACAAATATAAAATTCTGGGTAATATATTCATCTTGATTGTTGAAATTCTCCCTATTAGTGACAGTTGTAAATTTTCCCATTTCACCAAATCTAGCGCTATCTGCTGTTTAAGTTTAATATAATTATTCTCTTTTAATGTACTACATCTTGCTGTCAAATATATCCCTAAGTACTTAATCTTATTCATGATCTGAATTTTCAATAGGTCTGCCAGTTCTTCCTTTTGTCTTAATAGCATATTCTTTGTCAAAATCTTTGTCTTATCTTTATTTATTTTCAAACCAGCCACCTTTCCATATGTCTCTATCTTTTCTATCAATTTTGATGCTGTTTCTAAAGTGTCTTCTAAGATGAAAACCAGATCATCTGCAAATGCTTGCAGTTTAAATTCTTCCTTTTTGATTTTCATTCCTTTTATATTCTTTTCATCTCTAATATTTCTGTTTAGCACTTCCAAAGTTAACACAAACAACAAAGGTGATAGTGGGCACCCTTGTCTTCCTTTTCTTATATTGATAGAGTCTGTCAGTTGTCCCTCTATCATTACCTTTGCCGTTTGCTTATAGTATATAGCTTCTATTGCTTGAATAAATTTTCTAGCAAAACCCATCTGTTCCAACAATAATAACATGAATCACCAATTCACATTATCTTATAATTATATATGCCTTCTGTGCATCTAGAAATATCAGAGCCATTTGTTTTTCAGGATGTGCCTCGTAGTATTCCAAGGTGTCCAAGATTACTCTCATATTGTCTTTAATTTGTCTCTTTGGGAGAAATCCATTTTGATCAGGATGGATAAAATTATTTAAATATTTTTTAAGTCTTTCTGCCAATATTGAAGCAAAGATTTTATAATCTGCATTTAGTAGAGAAATGGGTCTATAGTTCTTAATTTGTAATGGGTCGGCCTCCTCTTTTGGAATAAGTGTAATATAGGCTTCTGACCATGATTTAGGTATCTTCTTCTTTAACATAACTTCATTCATAACTTCTAGCAATGGAAGATTCAACGATTCTTGTAATGTTTTATAATATTCTGCCGGAAGTCCATCTGGGCCTGGTGCCTTTCCATTATTTTGCTTCTTGAGTGCTTCGGTTAACTCCATCATCGTTATATTGCTTTCTAACATTTTTTCAGTCTTTTTAAGTATCTGAGGTAAATTAGCATTCTGTAAGTACTGTTTAACTCTTTCCTCATCAATATTCTCTTGCATATATAATTTCCCATAGAAGTTTCAAATGATTTCCTTCTTCTCTTTTGCTACCATTGCCATCTTGGCCTTGGTCATCTATTAATTGCAATATTTTCCTTGATTCTTTCTCCTTTCTCAATTTGTATGCTAGCCATCTACCTGGTTTATTTGCGTCTTCAAAATAGTTCTGTTTAACACCTCTAATTTTCTGTGCCAATTCTTCTTTCTCTATTTGACCCATTTTGTGTTTAATTATATCCATTTTTAGCTTGATGTCCTTTTTCTGTGGCATTTTCTGTAGCTCTTTTTCAAGTCTTTTATGCTCATCCTCTAGGGCCTTAGAGGCTAGTCTTTTCATAGTATTCCTTTTCCTTGTATAGTCTATTAGCAAGCCTCTAACATATGCCTTCATTGTATCCCATAGATTCTGAATTGATGTATCTTCTTTTTTGTTTTCTCTAAAGAAAAAAGCCAATTCTTTCTTTTTCCTCCACTGTGTGAAGTTTTTTTCCTTTAAAATAGTATTATTTAACGTCCATCCAGATCTTCTTTTTTGTCCTTTCCATTTAATTGTCATTGGATTGTGATCTGCCCAAGTACTTGTTTCAATATTTATTTCTTGAATGTTAGTTATTAATTATGTTGACATCCATATCATATCTTTTCTGGACCATGATAAGTGTCTATTTGAATAGAAGGTGTATTGTTTAGTTTTAGCATTTCTTTCTCTCCATGTATCTTTTAAGTTTATTTCATCTACCATTTAAAAAAAAGATTTAGGGAGAGTCTTTCTGTTTTGCTTTATTGTTTTCTGTGCTGTATAGTCCAATTTATTGTCTACAATTCCATTAAAATCTCCCATCATAACTATATTAGTATAGTCCAGTTCGATTATTTTCATATGTAATTTTTTGTAGAATTCTTCTTGTTTGTCATTCGGAGCATAAATTGCAATCAGGAGTGTTTTCATATTATTGTCCATTATTTCCACCATTAGTATTCTTCCATCATCATCGGTATAAATCAATTTTGCTGGGGTGGTCTCTTTAATATATAAAACCACTCCTCTTTTCTTACATTGTGTCAAGGAAGTAAATATTTTCCCTAATTTTGTTCATAAACAATATGTACTATTTCTATTTAGACCATTTGTATAACCACCTATCTTCTGGACAATATGCAAAAGATGAAAAGCAAAAAACCATAACATAACATAACATGCAAAATAACCCACACCCACATCTAAACTATTCCATTTTCAAACCATAAAAACAAATTCACCACCAGGGCTGGTTCAAACTCCCAACCCAAATGCCTGAGGGAACTGCAGCTGAGCCTGGAAAGGGGCTGAAAGGGACCCCCTGACAGGGGTCCATCCTTGTGCTCCTTGATCTCTTGGTGGCTCTTGAGCAGCGTATCCTTCTGAGCTAGGAACAACTTCCCACCCAAGAACACTTGTCCGTCTCTTTTTTGTATGCATAATGCATGCCAAGGGCCACAGAGAAAGTAGCCACTAAAAGGATGGCATCGCAAAGTGAATCAAACTTTTTTCTTTTTAATCCCTTGGAAATTTTAAGGCTTAAAAACCTACCAATGAAGGAGAATATTTGCCGTTTGAAACGAGGAGTCCTTGGTGCTCCCTCAGCTTGGTCGTTTTCTTGCAGACATTTCCTCACCCAAATTAGGTAATATCAGTGCTAGTAAGGAATGGGGTTTACTCTCAGTTATATATTCTAGTGGCTTGCCCTCTCAGTGTTGGTGGGGATGGTCTTGGAGAACCTTTGGTTGGACTGTTTACCGTTAGCTTGTCTGACAATTCCTTGACTGGGTATTGTTTCTCTCTTGATTGTTGGTCTGATGTAAATCTTGGTGTTAATCATCTGGGTGTTGATTTCTGGTCAGGGGTTGTTTTGTTCTTTTTGTTCCTTTTTGGCTTATCTTCTTTTGCACAGTATCTAGACATACATCTACATACCGTGCAAAAGAGATTATTAACAAGCCACAAAGGGAATGAAAAGCCACTAGAATATAAACTCAGAGCAAACGCCATTCCTTACTAGCACTGATAATGTTACCTAGTGTGGGTAATGAAACATCCGCAAGAAAACCACCAAGCTCAGAGAGCACCAAGAACCCCTCCCTTAAAAAGATGTAAGGTATTTTACCCCTTAAACCCTCCCCAGTGACACTGCTGGTGCTGAGAAAGCATGACCAGTGTATCAGGTTTTAATTAAAAGGAGTAAAGGAAGGAAGGAACACATGTGAAAAATCCCATGCTATACTGTCAATTTCATGAATTAATAACAAGTATTCCTTGCTTCTCCTTTCAGAAGAGAGTCCATTTAAATATTCACCAAATCCTTGTTAATTATTAACTGCTACAAATTAACCATAGATTGTTTCTTCCAATGTACTCTTAGCTAGAGTTTTTACTTGAAGGAACCATAACTTGCTCTTCATTTCCTAGAATTCCAACTGACTTCAGTTGGAACCAAAAACATTTTAATTCCGACTTTACACTTCTTAGAGAGAAAACTCCGGATAACAACATGTACTATTACTTTTCAGCTATTTTTACACTGAGGTTCATTCTGATTCATTTGCCAGCTCAGTGAAACCCACAAACCCAACATTCAGTCTCCAAATTGTTTATTTGTGATGGTCTGCAGAGCCTCACGCACAAAACACATTAGCAACATTTTCAAGGTGAAAGACTTCCTCTGGTAACCAAATACAAGCTGTATCTACTTTACAAGAACAAAGGGACTCTCATTAGAAGCAGATAATTGGCTACAAGTAAGGTGTCCAGCAACTCTGTACTCAGATACATTTGAATCATGGTAAAATAAGCATACATATTAGAAAAATATGTACCACATTATAGTGGTGGACTTGTGAGGACGCTAGAAAATATTGGACTAAAATTCGCATGTGGTTGGAAAAAATGACAAAGAAACACATAGACTTGAAACCAGAGATCTTTTTATTGGGAATCTTACCTGATACATATAGTAAAGATTTGAAATACCTGATTGTAAATGTATTAACAGCGGCTAGGATTGTATTTGCTAAAAACTGGAAAAATGAGAAAATACCATCGCAGGAAGAAATCATTAAGAAAATATTGGAATGTGCTGAAATGAGTAGATTGACATTTGAAATTAGAGAACAAGAGGATAAACAATTTATAAAATTTTTTTTATAAAATTTGGGACCTTGAAGACAGGAGGGCAGCCCGGCGGGCGAGCGGAGAAGCGAGCGACGCAGGGATTCTATCAATGGTTAGATAATAAAACACAATAATAGAATATCTAGAATTCTAGACTAAATATATAAAGATATATTTCTTTTTTTGATATTATATCTATACAATGTTTTTAGGATAGATTTGGTATGATTATATGATTTGTTATAAAATAAACTAAGTAAATTATAGTTATCTCACAAGGTATGAATGAATAAAATTATAGTCAAATGATTGCCCAATAGTGATACTAGGGTATTTAATTTCTGATTGATAATATGAGTTATTATGTAATGTAACTGTAATTGAGACTACGAAATGGATGCACAAAAAAATGGTAAACCAACCGACACACTGCTTGTATATTTATGGAAGAAAGCTGGATGTTTTTATGTTTTGTTTGTTTTGTTTGTCTTTAAAAACCAATTTAAAAAAATTCAAAAAAGAAAAAGAAAAATATGTACCACATTTTTAAAAATCTACCGTGCTAGGCACTAGGCCGTGCAGAAACTTCTCTATTTTTCTTGACTCCCAAATGATAACATGGACAACTTACATAATTTATGTAACTTGCATTAAAAAAATGATGTAAATGGTATAAAGTTTGTAATTGTGCAATTAACAAATTATGCAAATAATGTCAGTAATAGACATTTTCACTTGTGGACATTCTTGTTTAGCAGACCTTTTTTTCTCACCTTGTCTATAAAATCAAGATTTATGGCATTGATCAATTCCATATATTAAGGATATACCTTGAGAAAAATATTTAACAACTGTTACTTTTTGTAGAGCAAAGGCGGTATAATCTATGAGTCTCCATGTTATTGAAGAAGAAATAAGTGAGAGGCAGGCATATTTAATATACCTAATTAACATAATTCAGCCCTACCATTCCATCTTTCCTTCTTTCCAGGCAGATAGACACATTCTCAAACTCAATGTGTCAAGTTATTTACCACTTTCCAATTTTTGTTTTCTAAAGACACTCTGATTTGGCTAACAAGAATGGGATTAAATTCACTGCTTGCATAGAATTTACTGGAGACTATTTAATGCGCAACACAAACTTGAGAACTTTTCTGTCCAGCTTCTTGCTAAATATATGCCTTTTTTTGACCTTTCAAGACAGTCAACTTCGGCCAGCAGTGATGGCTTCGCCGTCCAACAAAGGATGGGCTAGAAAGACGCATAGGATTCAGAAGCTGTCTCATTAAATCATTAAAGGTATAGTGCTCAGTTGCATATTAACCAGCATTATATTAAAAAAAAACTGAACAAAGAACCTGAAAGGCACTAGGGAAGACTCCGTAATAGTTATCCCTACTGAGGTGTTAAATGAATATTAAATGTTTTTTTCCAAAGTGTTAAAATAATTTTAAGAACAAAGACTCTTTTTTCAAAGCAAGCTGACCTTATGTAAAAAACCAGAACATTTAAATATGTTGTTCCAAGGGTTATGTAAATTTGAAGACTATTTCTTGCCTGTGCCTTTCAATTACTGATTAAGTGCTCAAACTAGTATCCACAGTTTAATGTGGAAGATTCAACTTCCTTAATAAAAGTTACATTTCACATGGAGCACAGGTATAAGGACCAAAAGCTTTGAGAGAATAAATTGTTTGTAGTATTCCTGGATACACAAAGATGAGCCTTAAATAAAACAGCAGAAATTACAAAAGTAGCATCAGAGGAGACCCCAGTTAAAGTGAGAGGCTAATGTTCCTTTAGACAATTAGGCAATTTCCTCACCTCTGCCAATGTATATAAGAGAAGGGGAGGAGGAAGACCAAACTAACTTTGGGAAGTGACACAAGTGAAAATGACCAAAGAGGAAATTAGATCAAGCTGTGTGGAGAAACACCAATGTTTCTCTGTGGTGTTTAACCATCTTCAGGTCATTCATAAAAGAGAGACAGCACTTCTTAGTCATTCTCATATTCAAATGTGTATATTCTGTCTTTTCATTCCACCCCTGCCACGCCAAACCCACAGACTACTTTGAATGGAATTTGCATTGCTTTAGCCAGGAAGAATAACAAGGTTAATGTGGGGGAAGAGTGTTCCTTATCATCCCCTTTGCCTGATTCCTCAACTTCCTTTGTGTGATTGGTTGAGCAACTATGTTCCAAAAGATAGCATAGAAATGGACCAGTTTTTGTAATCTGCTCCATAAAAAGGCTACTTATAAGCAATGTTATAAAATGTTCAGATGATCACTTTTCCCAGACATGAAAGGCCCAGTTGCAAGAAACATTTGCTTTTATAAGACCACAAAGCTTATCTTTTCTCCAAAGAAAAACATAGTTGATGTACTTGTTGGGATCCATTTACAGCACCAGCGAGCAAGGAGTTAACTAACCAGCCCTTTAAAAGAGGAAATGAAGGCGTCCATTGTCTAATTATACTGAAAGCACTGCACAATTATGACTAAAAGCAGAGAAGTATCAAGGAGTGTCTAACTTTGAGCTGGTTTACTTTCCTGGTGCCTTTTGAAGATTTAAGATGTTGCACAATATAGCTCTGCTGTCCACTGTTACTGTTTTGGGTGTGCTGGAACAAGGTAAGGGATGCATTCTGCTGTTACAGAAACAAATTGAACGTAGCTTTACACACTGCAAAAAAACAACAACCCTGGGTTGTTAAGCTATGAGATGTATATTGTATAAGAAATTTAGCAGTAGGTTAGCCAAAGAGCCAAAATGATTTGTGATATTCTAGTAAGTCTTTTGTAAAGTAAAAAGTAGCTCATGGTTCTTTTCAACTATTTGGAGGGGCAAAAGCCAAAGACTGGGTTATAGAAACAGTGATTGTGTATTGCCAGTAGTAGAGATGTTTAGTTTGTCTAGTACGAGAACAAAAACTAGAAAAAGAAAATACTTCTCCCAAAATCAAGGGAACATTTTGCTATTAAATGTAACCTTATTCCATAAAGCACTTCTTGAGTTCAATGGGACACAATTTAAGCAGGGGACAAGCCCCAGAAGATAAACCAAACTATTGTACTGTACTCAGTAAGATAAACATGACTTTTTGTGTGAAGTTGAGATGCGAAAGCCATCCTTTGCTTGCAGCCTCTCTCATATTGCAGAATGTTTTTCTGCCACGTGCTCTGTTTCTCCCCATTGCCCATTTTATAACTGTCTCACTCCAATGGGACTAGCCTGCCCTACTTGTGCTGGCAGAAGGGGCATGCTGTGGAACCCATCAGTCAACTTCAGCTGGTGAGAGGTCCAGAAGAAGAACCTGTCCTGCTATGGATTTTGCCCTCTGGAACATCATGGTCCCTGAGGCGACATCCGCACCCACCCTTTTGGCCTTCTGAAAGGGCATGAAGACCTGGCTGTGCCAAATGACCTGGAGCTCCAATGGGGATGTGGCATTTTGGAGATGGCTAATGGGGTAGATAACACCCCAGTCACCCCACCTCCTCCCTTCCTATCCACCTTGGTCAATTTAATTTTAATTGAATTTTGAATTTAAGATTTCTATGTATTGCTTTAATGTTTTACACCATAGTTTTATTGAATGGTTATATACTGCTTAGAATCACCTTTGGTGGGATGGGCGACATATTTAACAAATAATTTTATGGAATCATAGACTGGAAGAGTTGGAATTTACCTTGGAGATCATCTAGCTCAAGTGCCTAATCAATACCAAAAATCCATTGCCAGGGCATTCCTAGCAGAAAGCTACCTAGTCACCCACCATTTAAATGCCCTGAGGAAAGATATCACCACCTCCCAAAGCAGTCTGTTCTGTTGCCAAACAATTTAACTGTTTAGCATTTATTTTTCCTGCTATCTAGCCAAAATTTACTTCTTTATAATTTAAATCCACCCTATTCTGTACTCTGAGTACTTCTGTCCCATTTTCTACATAAGAACTTTTCAGTTATTGAATAACTATCAAGTCTTCACACATTCTTCTCTCCTGAAAGATAAACATCCCCAACGGCTCCTCTTGAGTTTTTCTGGCCAGGTTTCTTTCTTTTTTTTTTTTAAACACATTTTATTAATTTTAAAGACAAACAAACCATCATTAACCATTAAATACACAAACCTTTTTCCATTATAAATTTTACAAGTCAAATAAAACATTATTTAATACAACATAATTCTATTTTAGACCATTTCCATATGAACATACAAATATCTCTTATCAAATTTCAAGGTATTTCTCTTTACTCTTATTCAATTTCATTATTATTATTATTTTTCTCTATATTTATCCAGTTTATAATTATCATCTCTTTCTCTCTGACTTGATTACCCTTATTCTCATCCTACATTCCTGCAAGGTTTTATTAATTCTCCCACATACATAAACACACAAAACACAAAAATATAAGACATCTTTTAGGAAAGTAACTTGGCCCCAGATACCTCTCTCTATATGGACTTTAATTAAGTTCATGCTCATCTTACATGCTATTACCTATTTTATTTACCATTCTATATCTTCTATATTAATTTCTCCACACATTTCACTCTTCTTGATTCTATCTTATTTAATTCATTTTAATATAAGTCATTATATTTGTATCTTTTGTCCATTCTTTATTATCCATTTGTCTCATTCCCTATAGTAAAAAGGAAAAAGAATTTCTCCTGAAATCACTAATCAGAGTATGATGCCTTTCTATCATTACCCTAAATTAACATTTAATATAACACCTAATACCCAATCTGATTCTGCTTGGTACATTCTATCTACTAACTTTTAAAAAGAAAAATAATAAATCCAAAATGATTAAATACATAGTTAAATAATAAATCTAAATATTGAATCTTATAACATTCCAATTATCTTTTCCAAAAACAAATGCTACAATAATAAGTTTATAATAGCATCAACACCATAGTCAATTAGACTCTTTAATTAAACTCAATATTCTAAACATTCCCTTTAATATTTTATTAGGTTTTAAAATCAATCATTACTAAACATTTCAATATTTTAATCTCTTATTAATTCTTATAACATTCTAATTTTCTATTTCTAATATAAATGCTACAGTACCATCTTATGTACCTTGCAGAATCTTTTTTTAAAGAAATTTTATATTACCCTTTGTCCCTAAAAAAAATTCCTCTTTTCCCATCTTGTTTCAAAGATTTGTGGCTTTTTTCTGCCTTCTCCCTTCCTTTCTTCTCCCACCAGGCCTTCTTACCCCCCCCCCTAGCCTCTGCCTTGTTAGCTTCCCTTCTCTGTTGTATTCCTTTTTTCTTTTGTTTTCTAACATTATATTGATTTTGCATCTTATTTTTCTCTTTCTTGGGTGTTTTTTTAAGTCTTAAGTCCTTCATTTTCCTTCCTCTCTTTCTCCTTTCTTTCTTAATTAAATTTTGAGATTCATTAAAGATGGCTTCTTCTTCTTCTTCTTCTTCTTCTTCTTCTTCTTCTTCTTCTTCTTCTTCTTCTTCTTCTTCTTCTTCTTCTTCTTCTTCTTCTTCTTCTTCTTCTTCTTCTTCCTCCTCCTCCTCCTCCTCCTCCTCCTCCTCCTCCTCCTCCTCCATCTGTTGTTGTGTTTGTTGATAGATAGCAAGCGCCATTTCTAAAAAGAGAAAAGCTTCTTTCACAGCATCCTTGCCTTCTTTTTTTATTTTTTCATATTCTTTTCTCAGTTCATCAACAGATAAAGCCATTATAAATATTTTCTTTTCTTTTTTTCCTCTTTCTTCTTAAAACAACCAAGATGTTTCAAGAATTAGAACAGTCCCAAAGTCCCAAAGTCATCAATCAGTCCAAGCCAAAACAAAGTTCTCACTTTCTCTTCCCGGGGTAATATCAATTTAAAAAAAAGAAAAATTTGTTGATTCCATAGGGAAGGAGAGTAAACTTTCCTTTCAACACCTCAAAATTGCCGCTTATAATTCTCTTCTGGAAAGTATCATTCAAAAAGCCATAGTTTTCAGGATGTTAAATGTGTCTTAAAGTCCTGGGTCAGCCAAGAAAAACTTTCACTTCAAAAACTTTCTCCTCTTCCTCCTGCACATTCTTACCCAGCTGCCGGCTTCTTTGTGGCGGCCATTACAGACCGCCGCTGCACCGTCTTGAGAAAAGGGGGTTTTGCCGGCCGGGGAGGGGGTCTGCAACACCCCAAACCCCTCTCCGGATCCCCCCTATCTTCAGCCACCCCTGCAGGGCAGCCTTAGCCTCCAAACCCATCCGGATCGGAGGCACCAAAACGGCTAGCGCCGCAGGGATCGCGCAGTATCGTGAATCCCTGCCGCTAGCAAAGCTGACAAACCGGAAGCCCCCTGGCCAGGTTTCTTATTGTCTTGGTTACTCCTCTTCTGGACCCACTCCAGTGAGTCAACTGTTCTTCCTAAGTTGCTGGACCCACAACTGGCCCTAATATTCTTGGGGCTGTTTAACAAATGCAGAACCAAAAGGACGAAGAACAACCATTTTTCTATTGCCCTTTCTCATACTTGCCCTGGGCAGATTACAAGGCTGGTGAAAAAGAAAAGATGGAAGTTGTGAGGAGAATATTGGTTTGGGACAAAGTTCCTTAAGTGTGCTGTGTTGGTGCTTTCCCTTCAGGTGACAACCAAGAGGAGGTAATAAGGAAAGCTGTCCTGAAATATGCTATATGTTTCCTACAATATCTTGGCAGACTTCAAATTCAATACAGCAATTGATCCATGTGTAACAATGTATTTGATATCCTTTGTTTCCCTTCTTCTTGCATATAACAATACTTTGTCTAACATTTTCTAGTGTAACTTGACTCTGCACATCACAGTAAACAGCAATTCAAAACATATTAATAAAATGCACCTTTAAACGAAATGTTCGTTTTTATTTGGGTTTGAATCTGGGGTGGTTTTAATACTCAAATATTGCACTTTTTTTAATGCTATGGTTTTAATTTCCATTTGAGGATTAAAAATGGAAAGTAGTATAGATCATATCACACTATAAATTTGTGTAAGGCTGCAAATTACAACTTGTTTTCTGGCTTCTGTTACGGATTTTGATTTCAGCATTTTACTGGAATGTTTTACTGACTGACTTGCTATTTAGAGGTCACTAAAGGGTTTCTTGCCACTCCCAAATGGTTGGAATGCAATGCTGGTCTTTTAGAATTGCCCCCAGTCTGAGGAAAGAGTGCAGATTTTAAAGGTGTGGAGTCAAAGCTTTGCAATTTGTTCCTTGCAGTTTGTTCCTACAATTTGAATATTAGCATATGAAGTGGTTAGGTAAAACACAAACACACACTTGGTTTAACATTTCTAGGGACACTTTTGTCAGTATTTTTGTCATGTTTTCTTTAATTTTTACTTGTGGTGTCGATATATAATATTTTTTTAAAAAACACATTACATTAACCCTTTAAAATGGCATGTTTGTGGGCTCTAGGGGTGATAAAATTGTTTTATTTTTGTTTTATTTATTTCAAGTGTTTCTTAAAGGCTCCACAACTATTAGCTATAAGGCTATATGCAAAATAAATATGGTCTTTTAAATTTAAAATATAAAAATATAAAATGAAACATTGAAATAGATGCCACAATTTTTTTTAAAATACAGCAGAAATAAAGTTAAATAACATCATAGGACAGCAGCAGAAAAGAGAAATGACGGGAGAGGAAAGAGTTTTCAGAGGTGGGGGTGGATGAGTTTCCCCACTTGGGAAGGGATGGTCTCATTGAAGGTAATCTTCCACTCTTGCTCAACACAAGAGTCTGGGGCTCTAATCTGTCAATCATCTTCCTAGCCATTGAAGAATCTGCCATGTATGTCCCCATAGCAAGTAAGCCAAAGCAAAAGTGCCTGATGTAGTGGTGAAAGCACCAGACTAGAAAGTGAGAGATTATGAGTTCTAGTCCCTCTTTAGATGTGAAAGCCAGATGGGTAACTTTGGGCCAGTCTTTCTCACAACCCAATCTACCTCACAGGATTGTTGTGGTAGGGAAAATAGGAGGAGGAAGTACTAGGTTATTCAGTTATTTGTAAAAATAATAAAGGCAGGATACAAAAAAAAAAAAAGCCCACTTCCTTCTTCTGACCCTGTAGTCTCTATTCAGGGTAGAGTTATTGCTACTAGATGGAGATGAGATTTACTGGCCAGATGCCCTTCCTGACACCTACATGGGAGTTCGCAGCAGATATTTTTTTTATTCGCACCTTAGGAGAAAAACATCTGCTGCTACCTAGGATTGAACCCTCAACCTTTTGAGTTGGAGGCAAGAGTCTTCACCACTAGGTCTATAGAAGTAAATAGAATAAAATGTGCACAAATGTAAAATAGAATCCTTTTGCAGAAATGTGGGTACTTTGACCACTTGAAGGTAAACTTCTGTCCATCCTATTAATGTTGAAAGGGAAGAAGAAGCCGATAAGAATCAAATGATGTCTGGGGGTCCTTCTGAGGCTTTCTTGGGTTCTGCTTTTGTGTATTCAGTGTGAGCAGTGTTTGCTGATACAAATGACTGAGCTGTTTTCCTTCACAAGGAGAAATAATGAGCTTCTCTTTACCTTTTGTTCACCTCCAGCCTATTTTGCCATTCAGGTGATCGTCTTTCGGAGGAAGTTCAAAGTCTCTCCTCCCATCATTTCAGGCCCACCAGAATTTGAAAGGATCTTCAGAGCACAGTAAGTTAAATTCTGTTTTTTTAAAAAAAAAAAAGAATATGTGTTGCCTTTGAAATGCATTTAAGAAGAAACAATCGAAGTATTCCCTTTCAAGGTAAATGATGTTATGCAAAGTTCATAAAAGATGGAAAAACTCAAATAAGATGAAATGAGGAGAGGGAGAGAAGGAAGCATAACTAGATCTAGTTTATAGTAACATATTTGCTACAGCTTTTCATGGTTTTCTGACTTGGTGACTTCATGCTTTTTGTTCTTTAAAAGTACTCTTTTTTCTCTCTTTTTTAGGATTTCATCCACTCCATCCAACTGTGATTTTCTCAGCTTTCTTCCTCTCAATCACTTGACTCTCTCTTCATATATTTCCTCTGTGGTTTGATTTTCATTCGTTCTGTCTGTGTGGTAAAGCCACGTCAGATTTATTTTTTTATTACAAGGCCTTGCCACTACATTCAACTTCCTTTCACTTTTCTCATGAATTTATTTTCAGACCGCAGTTTTGAAATCAACTTTGGGCATTAAAATGTCACCCTTCTAATTCTAGACCAAGGGGAGGATTTTGACAAATATTGGTTATGTGGAGTAATTGGGAAGTCTGGGGGATGCCTCTGGCCTCTTTCACTATTTTGGTTTCCACAAATGTGTTCAAACTGTGTTAGAGTATTGCACATTCTAAGCAGAAAATGCCCGTAACAATTCTCTCTAATGACATAAGATGAAACACAATGTTCAGAAGTTTAGAAGAACAGAGTTTGAAGGGACCTTGGAAGTCTTCTAAACTCAAGCAGGAGACCTATTACCATTCCAGACAGGTAGCATTCCAGTCTCTTCTTAAATGCCTCCAGGGATGAAGCACCCACAACTTCTGAAGGCAAGCTGTTCCACTGGTTAATTGTCCTCACTGTTAAGAAGTTTCTTCTTAATTTCAGGTTGCTTCTCTCTTTGATTAGGTTCCACCCAATGTTTCTTGTCTTATCTTCTGGTGACTTTGGTGACTGCTATGATGTCACCCCAGTCCTTCTTTTCACTAGAAAATGTGCTCCTTCCTCACATTTTCGAGAGAACATAATTTCAGAAGCAAAGCTTTAGAGCCAGTCTAGTTGCTAAAGCATCAGGCTAGAAACCAGGAGGCTGTGAGTTCTAATCCTACCCTGGCAAGAAGTCTTGCAGGAGACTTTGGACTGGTCACTCTCAGCCCAACCTATCTCAAGGGATTTTTGTGGGGAAAAGAGGAGGAGGAGGAAGGAATCTTAGGTATCCTCGCTGCCTTAAGTTAATCATAAAAATAATAACAGTGGGATATAAATAAATAATTATTCAAGGCATGTTAAAGCTTGTCATGAGTGGCTAACGGTAGCTGTCCTGCCTAATTTCCGCATGGCTGTAACTGTGTTTGGTGAGAAAAGGTAAACACATAAAGGTTCTCATAACAAAAAGCTGTTTTGTGATAACTAACTGCAGTCTACACATTTCAGGCAAACATCCATCTCCTTTCCAAAGTACCAATGGGGGAGGCTGATTTGCACTGACCAAAGAGAGAGAGGAAATGAGAGCGTTGTTTTCAAGGCTGTGGCTTTTTTTCTTTTTCTTTTTGCTAAAATAACCTGCTTTCCATAGCTTGTTCAAAATATGGGATGTTCCAGATAACCTGCTCCAACATGGGGCAGCCTTCAAATTTCCTAGCCAGCATGACCTCTGCTGGGAATTCTGGGAGGTGATGCCCACACATCTGGAGGGTGGTCAGGGTGAGAAACACAGCTCCAGACCCATCAAGTCAAATAAAAGGGTCCAGTTCCTTGCATCTGTTCATAAACAGAAGCATTTGTTGTTTGCTATTGTGGGAAGAAAAATCCGGTCCAGTTCCAAACCGGGAGAAAGACACTAGATATAAAATCGAGGCTGGCTGGTTGGAAAGAAAGGCTTCCAGAAACTTCAGTGACAGCAGCATGTTTCTGGGGTGGCTCACAATGGCTGAGTGAGTGGATGGGTCTTTATAGGATTCTGGGGTTTTGTGACTGAGATGCTCTAACACAGGGGTCCCCAACCGCCGGTCCGCGGACCGGTACCGGGCGGAACAAGCCTTACCGGGCTGGTTGCTGGGCGCCGCCATCTTTTTGGTAAAAAAGCAATTTTTCGTCAAAAAGATGGCGGCGCCAGCGCTGTGAGCTTTTCCGGGTAGAAAGCCATTTCTACCGAAAAAGCTCACCAGAAGCGCTAGCGCCGCCATTTATTTGACGAAAAATCACTTCCGTGACGTCACCGGAAGTGATTTTTCGTCAAAAAGATGGCGGCGCCCAGCTGACGCCGGAACCGACGCGGCGCCAGCTGACGCGGAACCGGGCGCGGCGTCGAAAAGGTTGGGGATCCCTGCTCTAACAGCTTTATACAGTATAGTGAGCCTTGTGTCTTTTACAAGCCTTTTGGCTGAAGGTGTTTTGTTTATGAATAGATTGGCCCAGTCTTTCTGAATAGATACAAAATCTGCATTCCTAAAGGCCAGCCTCTTCAACCTCTTACAAGCTGTTTTCCTATGGCAGGAAAACTGGGGCTGCTCTCTGCCTTTCTTAAGATTTTTCTCCGTTTCTCCTTTGGGGAAATATAATATTCTGCCTCTTTTAATATTCTCTCAAATACGAGGTGGGGGGGGGGTGCTTCCCACACTATTAGGGGAGGGGGGACTTCCCACACTAGCTTTAAAATCAATGGACTGAATTTTCAAACTACTATCTTCTGATTTTGGCTCTTCCAATGAGAAGTGCACTTACTAATTATCTGTTTGAATTATTGCCACAAGATATTTCTAAGATGACTGGCAGCTCCAAAATGTGATTTTGATTGGTTCAAACTGCTGCCAGAGGAAATATATATTCCATTTATACTGAGTGAACTGCACTGACTTCTTGCTGATTTCTTGACATCATTTAACTTGCTATTAATCCTTGCAGTTCATCCTCACTCACAGATCAGCTGATGAAGTTCTGTTTTCATCTTCCTGTTTTGTCATTTGGTTAGGGAGAGCTTTTTCTTGGAAATACTTACACTTTTCAAACTTACCCTCTAGGACAAGTTACTTAAAATTGTTTCACTTTTCTTTGAAGGGAGAAAATGATCAAAAGGTCAGATCAAGTCAGAAAATGAAACTCCTTCTTTTTTTTTTTTAAAAAACAAGTTTTATTAATTTTTAAAACACACAAATTATCATTATTCATTACATGTTTAAACCTTTTTCCCTTGTAAATTTAACAAGTCAGATAAATTATGATTCTGTTTTAAACCATTTCCATACAACATACCAAAACCTCTTATTCAATTTCTCTTTACTTCTCTTTACTCTTATTCAATATCATTATTATTATTTCATCTGTTTCTTTCTGACTTAGTTACCATTATTCTCATTCTATATTTCTACAAGTTTTTACCAATTCTCCCCCCAAAAAAGACATATACACACAACACACAAAACATAAAAAAATATCTTTTTGGAAAGTAACTTGGACCCAGGTGTCTCTCTCTTCATGGACTTCAATTATATTCATGCTCATCTTACATATCATTACTTATTTTATTTACCATTCTAAGCCTTCTATATTAACTTCTCCACATATTTCACACTTCTTAATTCTACCTTAATTAATCATCTTAGTTTAAATCATTATATTTGTATCTTTTGTCCATTTTTTATCATCCCTTTGTCTCATCCCTTATGAAAAAAAAAAAAATCAGTTTCTCCTGAAATCATTAATCAGAGTATGATGCCTTTCTATCTCCCCCCTAAGTTAATCAAATTAATCTTTAAAATAATATCTAATACCCAATCAGATTTTGCTTGGTACATTCTATCTAACTAATACATCCAACACAATTAAGTGCATAATTAGAGAATAAATCCAAATATTAAAAAGAAATACTATAATAAAAATTTTATAATAACATCAATACCATAATTTTATTAAACTCTTTAATTAAAACAATATTCTAAACCTCTCCTATTATTAAGTTTTAAAACCAATCATTTTTAAACATTTTAACATTTTAATCTCTTATCAACTCTTAAACCATTGCAATACTACCATCTCATCTTATGTACCTTGCAAAATCTTTTTTTTTTTTAAAAAAATTATACTTTATCCATTATCCATAAAAAATTCCTTTTTTCCATTTAATTTCAAAACGTTGTAGCTTTTCTCCACCTTTTCCCTTTCTTTCTTTTCCCAACAAACCTTTCTACCCCCCTTCTTCTAGCCTCTGCCTTACCGGCTTCCCTTCTCTGTCGTATTTCTTTTCCCCTTTGTTTACAATCATCATATTGGTTTTGCACTTTATTTTTCCCTTTCTTAAATGTTTTTTTAGATCTTAAGTCCTTAAATCCTTTAGTTTTCTTCTTTTCTCTTCTTTTCTTTTCTTTCTCTCTTCCTTTTTTCTGGATCAAATTCTGAGATTCATTAAAGATGGCTCCTTCCTTTCTTTCTTGTTCCTCTGCTGTCTTCATCTGTTGTAATTTTTGTTGATAATTAGTAAGCGCCATTTCTAAGAAAAGGAAAGCTTCTTCCACACCATTTCTTAGTTCCTCAACAGAAAGAGCCATTATAAATCTTTTCTTTTCTTTTCTCCTTCTTTCTTCTTACAACAACCAGAATATTCAAAAGAAAATAAAAAAGATAGAACAGTCCCAAAGTTATCAATCAGTCCAAACCAAGGCAGAGTTCTCACTTTCTCCTTCTGGGGTGATATCAATCAAAGAGAAAGAAAGTCCATAATCTGTTTAAAGTCTTGTTACAATATATTCTAGTCTTCAAATCCTTAAGGCATCTGCTCCAACAAATCTTAGCATACAAATATTTTCTTTTTAATCCTCTCTCTTCCCACTCATCGCTTAAAACCAATTTCCACCTAAAAATAGGTTTCTTAATATCCAGTTATTTATTCCATAGGAAAAGAGGGAAAGCTATCCTTTCAGCACCTTCAAGCAGCCGCTTTTTTCCTCTTCTGGCAGGTATTATTCAGAAAGTCATACTTTTCAGGAATTTTATTAAATATGTCTTAGAGTCCTAGGAGCCAAGAAAAACTTTCTCCTCTCAATCACTTTCTCCACTTCCTCCTGCGCATTCTTACCCGGCTGCCAGCTTCTTTGTGGCGGCCATTACGGACCGCCGCTGCACCGTCCTGGGAAAAGGGGGTTCTGCCGGCCAGGGAGGGGGTCTGCAGCACCCCCAAACCCTTCTCCGGATCCCCCTACCTTCAGCTGCCCCTGCAGGGCAGCCTAGCTCCGTACCCGGCTGGGTCGGAGCCCCAAAAACGGCTAGCGCGGCAGGGATCGCGCAGCTTCGCAAATCCCTGCCGCTCGTGAAGCCGACAAACCGGAAGCTCAGAAAATGAAACTCCTTCTATCTGATCTATTGCAGCTCAGGTAGTATTAAATAAGGTAGGTAGGAGGCCATACATGGAAGTGAGCAGTTCTGCTTCCTTTATGCCAATGTTGGAACAGAAACCAGCTTCCCTTATTCACCTACAAGATCCTCCATGCTAGACACCATGATCTTACAGACATATCACTCTCCCATATAGTGGTACCTTATCTACAATTGAAGACTCAATTTTGAGTGCCTTTGACATGCTTTGGCAATAAACTCTAGAATATGGGATTTTAAAAAAAAATAATAGAACCTCCTCCCCCACCATCCCCAACCTGCAACAGCTAGGGAATACCATCTTCAAATGGGCTACAAATGCTTACTTTGTTATCTTTCCATCAGCAGACAAAGCTCATTTGATTTTCCTTCACCTTTTAATTGCCTTGTATGCAGAGTATTTTATTCTTGTGATGCTTCCTTGTAACTATTTTTGTTGCCAAAAGAGACTCTGCTACAGAATGATAAAGATTAGAACCAATTACAAGCAATTCCTCTTCAAAACTTATCTTTTCTATAAAACCCCTGAGGCAAATCTACAGTTTCTATGTAATTATATCTCAATACTGTAAATCAGGGGTCCCCAACCCCCGGTCCGTGGACCGGTACCGGTCCGTGGAACATTTCCTACCGGGCTGCTGGTTTGCTGGGCGCCGCCATCTTGTTTGACGAGAAAGTGCTTCCGGGTGAGCTTTTCCGGTTGGAAAGCGGCGTTTGGGTCCTGAAGGAATCCTCGCGCCTTAGTTTCATCGAAGGGGGGGGGGGCTTTGAACGAAACTAAGGCGCGAGGATTCTTTCAGCACCCAAGGCAAGGCGAGCCGAGCGACCGTCCCGAAGCCGTCCCGAAGCGAAGCCCATCAACAAAGGTACAAAGGAGGAGTTGAAGGTGGCGGGGAGAAGCGGGGGATGGCTGGCTGGCCGGTCGCTCGGCTCGCCTTGCCTTGTCATGCGTGCTGATGCCGGTACCGGGCCGTGGATCATTTTGTGATGCCGGTACCGGTCCACGGCACAAAAAAGGTTGGGGGCCACTGCTGTAAATATCACATCTTCAGGTTTTTTTAACCTCCATTTCAGTCCCATTTTTTTCCTTGTCTCTATAATTTAGAATGTAAGCCCACTCTTAAAAGGAAAACCTTTTATTTCTATAATCAAAATGAATTTTCAATTGTTACCACCCACCGGGCATGCAATTCAGCAATAAGGATACAAGCATAGTGATTTTTTTTTTTTTAGACTGGAACAAAAAAAAATCCACTTTTCAGAAGTAGGGAAATAATGCATGGTTGCAAAAATATTGTGGCTGCAAAACTGCATAGAGGAAAGTGTGTACATGTGTTTGTCTATAGTGGTTTGAGATGAATTTGTGATTGGATGCAGAAATGGGCTAAAATGAACATAGAGGTCCAGAAAATGAGAATCGGAGCAAATCTGACAGATTTATTCAGTCCCAATTATTTTTCCCCATCAAGTGGCAATCTGATTGTTTTCTTCTTTGTTTTACCAGAGCAAACTGTTCAGAATATTTCCCAATATTTCTGTCCCTGTTATGGGTGGCTGGAATCTTTTCCCATCAAGGTAAGAAATAAAATCCTAATTCAGAATTACTCAACTGCAATGTCCTTTCTGCAAGTAAAACTATGGAATAATAAGTGAGAAGCTGGAGAACGTTTTAGAAGACCTCCACAGCTTTTTTTGTTTTTTATTGTTAATGTTTATCTAATGTAACTGCATTGTAAATAAAGAGTTAAGTATTAAACGCTGGTAGCTGGGTAGAGTTTTAATCAAGGCAGGCATCGCGCTTGCAGTGGTAGAGATGATGTGCCTTGGGTTTCCCTGGAGTATTTTCTGTATCTACTACTTTGCTATCACCTGCACAAAGGCTCCCACTTCTCTTGTTTGCCTCAAAATGCTGTGGGGCATCTATGGCAATCTGATGCTTTCCACTGTTCATCTAAAATGCACCACTTGTAAATGATGTAACAGGCCAATACACGTGATTAGAGTTAGTCCTCAACTTACGACCACAATTGAGACCAAAATTTGTTGCTGAGCAAGACATTTGTGAATTTTTTCCCCATTTTACAACCTTTCTTGCCACAGTTGTTAAGGGGATCAGAGAAGTTGTTAAGCTAGTAACATGGTTATTAAGTGAATCTGGATTCCCCATTGACTTTGTCTGTCAAAAGATCACAAAATGGGACCGCATGATCCCAGGACATTGCAACCGTCATAAATGTGAGTCAGTTGCCAAGCACCTGAATTTTGATCATGTGAATATGGGGATGCTGCTATGGTTGTAAGTATGAAAAACAGTCATGTCACTTTTTTAGTACTATTGTAACTTTGAACAGTCACTAAATGAATTGTTGTAAGTTGAGAACTAATTGTATGTGTGAGATACTATTGCTATTGAAGTATGCAGTTACTGTGTCTTGCTATACTCCCAGATTTGTCAGAGGTTTCATGAGAAGTTTGGGTAAAACAGATCCCATTTGCATCAGGCTAGTGTAAGGAAGAACAAGCACTATAGTCTATAGGCTCAAGCTACATGGGAAGCCAAGAATTAATGCTATTGCTTCTTCCTAAAAATCTTTACAGTTGTGCTAATATTTAATGGGAGGATCTAGGGGTGAGATTCAAAGTTTTTAACAACCAGTTCTGTGGGCGTGACTTAGGTGGTGGGCGTGGCTTGGTGGTCATGTTATTGGCTGGGCGTGGCCAACTCAATATCACTCACATCGAGGCACGCATCTCCTCGCCTAGCCTCTCATGACTGTGGAGATGCTGCAACAGTCGTAAGTGTGAAAAATGGTCATGTCACTATTTCAGTGCCATTCTAACTTTGAATGGTCACTCCACACAAGCAAAGTACCAGCAAAGGAGGGGGGAAAAAACTCCAGAGAAGTTCCAGAGACAGGAAGTCTAGTCCTGCCAAGAATGTAATAAGGGTTAACGGAGAGGCACTTTCTGTAAGCAACAACAGAATGTTTCCTTCCTGCCTTCCTTACAGGATTAGCCCAGTTTCTTCTAACAACTGGTTCTCTGAACTAGAATGTTAACAACTGGTTCTAGCGAATAGGTGAGAACTGGTAGAATCCCACCCCTGGGAGGATCTAGATAATAGTACTTCTTTACATGATTTAATTCCCACAGACCTGGCTACATTAAGTCTTTCAAAGCAAGCAGCAAAGCAATAACATCTTTGGTGTTTTTCTTTCCAAATATGTTTATGATATTGGTTTTGTTAATGTTTCCCCCCGTCTCCCTAATTTTTCAGAAAGGTATACTTCCTAGAGTCACTTTGGCAATTGAGACAGTTTACAAAGAAATTAATTAAAAAATAAAGTTGATAAGAGAAATTGTGATTTAAGGTTTCTTTTATTAATTTGTCCTCAGTTGTCATAACAGATCTTTTTTAGGGACTTAGAGATCTTTTAGTGACTTTTGCAGAATTTTACTGTATATTTCATTGTTAAGGCAAGACCGGTGGGAGTCCCTTTAAACTGTGAAAGTGTCCGCCACCCCAAGTAGCTGGTGGATGAGTATCTAAGCAATTTTGTTTTTTGGCTGGGGAAAGACAAAACTATCCCCTTCACTGTGTGTGTGTGTATATTTAGTAGTGGTAGTTATGCCTCCCTTATCACTCCATCAATGCAAAAATGATTATGTATCCCAGCATCAGTCTGCAAAACTGATTTGCTGTATTTGTGTTCTGCCCTTGAGTTGCCTCAGGAAAAACTTTTTTTAAAAAAAAAAAAAGCCCTTCCTTTGTTGTATTTCTTATTGAAATTAGTATTTGATAAACTTTCTAAGTACCTGATTACTGCTTTCTCTGTAGTTTTGGCTGCATTCTGTGGACTAATTTACCTGTATGCCCGCTATCAATACTTTAGAGGATATGCACATTCTGCTGAAAGAAGGTGAGGAATCCTTGTGTGAAATACCTCAAGTAGGTTGTCTTTCAGACGAGTAATTTTGTTGATGTTCAAACTAGATTTTGTAGCCTTGAGAGCAACACAGATCCATCTCTGCTTTAGGCTAAAGGCAGGTAACACAGTGTAAGATGTTTTCCAGTACAAAAACCATCCCTTGCATAAAACAAATTAGGTGGATTTTCCCCCCTCCCCTAACTTCCTGTCTCCTAATAGCCCCCAGGAATATATTAATTTTATATTTAACCCCATGAGCTCTCAAGGAGTATAGATTTGACAAAGATTAAGCACTTCGTTAATAATTAAGACAAAGAAAACACAGCATCTCGGAACATCTCTTTAATTGCACATCAATGGTGGGGAATTTGGCCCCTTTATGACTTGTGGACTTCAACTTCCTCAGGAATTCTGGGAGTTGAAGTCTACAAGTCATAAAAGGGCCATAATTTCCCACCCTTGTTCTATATCATTTCCCCCTTATAATGTTTTAAGAAAAGAAAAGAAACTGCCAGAAACTGCCTATCGTTCTGTGGTTAGTCCTAGAAGATAAGGTGCATTTCTATAATCTAGGTCACGGGTCGCCAACCTTTTGGACCTCAGGGTCCACCAAACTCTTAATTTTAAATCCCGCAGACCAGAGACCCTGGGAAAATAAAAGAAAAAGTCGTCAAGAAAATTCCCCACCCCGTGTTCCTACTGATCGATCGTTCTTTATTTGGGATCGCAGGATACTGTCTCCAGCTCTGTTCTCAGGGTGGGTGGGAGAGAGAGAGACTTTTGGCTTCATGCAAGGAAAGCAGCAGAAGTCTTTCTTTCTCTCCCTAAAAACTCCGCCAGAAATGAGTCTTTGCTGGCGCAGCCTCTTGGAGCAGGATGCCTTGCAGGGTTCCAAAGACTCATTTCTGGCGGAAAGACAGACTTTTGCTGCTTTCCTTGCATGCAGCCAAAAGAAGAAGAAAGAAGCAGAAAGAAGCAGTGGCCAGGCCAGGCACATGGGGAAAGTTTCCCCCTCCATCCTTTCCCCCCTCCCCTCACTACCTCGTGTTGTTTGCAATGCGATGCAAGCCTTGTGTTCCCACAGGCCATGTGGGCGGCACAGCCCTGTGTTCCGCGCAGCCTGGATGAATTGCTTTGGGAGGTGCTTTGGGGCTGACATTTGTCTGTGGGCCACCAACATTTTCTCATGGACCACCAGTGGTCCCCAGCCCACTGGTTGACGAGCACTGATCTAGGTAGAATATACCATGTCTGGTGAACTTGGAAAGACAAATGTTTGGACTTGAGAGGTTATTTTGGGAAAAACAATCAAAGCCGAGGATGTGGGTTCAGTTTGACTGTTACCATCCCACAACACTACTAGTTGCAAGTCAGTCAGTTGATTTTGCTAAATGGCATTTTTAAAATCTTTCCCCAGTAATGCAACTCATATCTGCAGGGTTTGTCTCAGTCTATTTACCAGGTTACTATGGAAGTTATTTGTGAGAACACTGGCATTACTGTGGCAAAAGCCAGCCTCAATTAATTCTAGCTGTTTTTTTTTTCTCTATTTGCACAGATTGGGCCCCATGTATTTCAGCGCTGCAGTTCTTTTCATTCTTATTGGCTTGTCCATGGTGGGATTACTCGTCCATTTTGTGCGATACTTCTGATTTCTCAACAGTGCTTTGAAATCCCTTTCAACTGACAAAATACTCAGTGATTTGCGCCTTAGTTGTCAACTTTCATTTCTCCTTTTTTCCCCTCAAATTAAAATAGTTTTGCACACCAGCCTTTTCAAGCTATAATTTTATAGAAATGTATTTTAGTTTTCTGTTAATGTTTCCCCATAGTGGTATTGTTATATCTATTTCCTGTGGTAAAAAAAAAAAGTTAAGCTGTAACAGATATACTTACAAGGTAAAATTCTGAATAATACATGATATACCATTAGGCTAGTCTGATGCTTTGAACAAGGAACGTGAGGTATCAAGGTTTGGATTTAGTGCTGTTGGAATCAAAGGCTTGTATTAAAGATGTTACGCTCACGTTATACTGGAAGACAACCAGAATTAAATTAGTCAAACTAATTTGAAATGATTGGTTAGGAACCATGGATGAAACTGAGGTTTCTTTTAAAGAACCCTTATTGGGCTTTTCTCAGAAAAGACACATCCAGTTGCAGGAATTGGGTTAGATATGAATAAGCTGATGAAAAGGTTTACTCTTTTATTGTAGTTTTCAATTATTAAGCTAATTTTGTCTTCATTATAATTCTAATTGTTTTCACCTCACAGGAGGTTGGTAGTTCAATCCTAGGTAGCGACAGATATTTCTCTCTGTGGGTGTAATGAGAAAATATCTGCTGTGAGCTCCGCATAGGCAGTGGGAAGGGCATCTGGCTCAGCTCCATTCAGTCGCCCCGACCCAACACGATGAAAGGGATTACGGGGTCATTAAAAGAAAAAGAAAATCTACTTGTCCTGATTTTATTCTTTTCTCTCTCATTTCCATATTGTTTGAAAAGAGTTAAAAGAGTACCTATATTTCCCAATCTTTTAACTATAGCTCCATCCCACATACTAGGGTGGATCCAATCTGGTGAAGGAAGAGTCAAGTCCTAGGCGACACTATTATGGAGTGACTTGGGGCTTCCTTATCCTCTTTACTACCATGCGAAGTTGGAAGAAGTCATGGAAGTTCACAATGTGGTGAATATACTGATGATCTCCACGTGTACATCTCCGTTTTGGGCAAATTGAAGAAGCAGAAGGTATCCTGTGCAGTGCCTGGAGGCTGTCAGGATTTGGATGCGGAGAAACGGGCTCACAATCCATCAAAACATCTGCTAATTTAGAAGCCAATATTTTCTATGTAACATTTTAAAGCTTATTGAAGTTAAACCACAGGGAGAACAGATGGGCAACTTGAGAATCCTGCTGAATTCATGTCTATGGTGATTCTCAGTCATCCAGGTCATGGTTGTCTCAAAGGTGCTTTTCAAAAGGCAACTAGACTGGTTTTGTTTTTTCCATGAAGATGCTTCACTTTTCATCCAAGAAGCTTCCTCAGTTCAGAACCAAAGTGAACTGAAGAACTGAGGAAACTTCTTAGATGAGAAGGGGAAAAAAACAAGTCCAGTTGCCTTTTGAAAAGCACCTTTGGGACTCCTGAAGATATAGTACCCTCTAGAGGAGCAGTTGGATGCCATGACTAAGAAAACCGTTGCTTAGCTTAAGCTAATGTGCCAGGTTAATGGAGGTCCCACTGGAAGATTGGCAAGGTAGAAATGAGTAGCAATGTGTGCCAAATTCTATATTTTTATGTAATAGCTGCACAGTGAGATGCATTTCAGTATTTGGCAGACTAGATCAGTTAACTTCAAACTTCAAAATTCTGATAGAACTCTCTGTTCTTGGCTAGAATAGGTCTGGTTTAAAGTTCCACTCTACAAGGGCTTCTGATTGGTTTATATACAGTAGATCATAGGTAATAATCACACCTTTATACAGTATGTCTGCTCATCTCTGTCAAGAACAGTGTGGATTGTTGTATCTTATCTGATTGTCCACCTATCCTTACCAAGAACAAGGAGAAGTTTGTCTTTTATCTTCTCTTATCCTTGAAAGGCCACACTAAGGGAAAGGAGTGCCTTGTTTACATCAGGTGAATCTGGGAGTTAATGTACATTTGCTGACCTGGAGAAGTTTCCTGACTAACAGCAGAAATGCAAGATTTCTTTGTCTTATATATTAGTATTATGCTCTTTGTAAGTTGTATTTGATCGTTTCTTCCTTTGTTTTTCATATTGCCTTGAAATAAAACCTTGATTACCTATATTATGTCCTTATTTCCCTTGAATCCACAAGTAGATGCAGCTCAGAGTAGCCACCTTCCTGCAATAGGATGTATGGGTAACCCTTAGCAGTCAGGACTGGAATACCGATCACTGAGTGATGTGGTTGTGAAAGCAACAGCAATCCCAGTTACTGTCATAACCCAGAGACTATGTGGGTCATTAAGAGAGGATTCAACTGAAATCCTAGGAAAACAGTGCTGCAGGAGGGTTCTGCTGAACATGGGTGAGATGGCAGGCACTTTGGAACATGGGTGGGTGGGTGGGGGGATGCTGTGGAATAGAAGATTCCTGGGACCTCATCCTCTGCAGAAGGACTCGGGAGAAAAGGGGTAGGGTTGACTTTGGCCTTCCCTGCTGGTTTCTCCTTTGACTCTGCTTGTGGGAAGCTGTCAGGGAAGAATGCAAATGAAGATCATGTGGCTATAGCTCACTAGCAATATTGTAATCATAAATTGGGCACCTGAGTGCTCAGATTGTGATTATATAATTGGGGGGGACTTTGCAGTAGTCAGAACTCCCGATGACTAGACATAAATCCCCCTTGCTCAGCGCCATCATAATTAAACAGAACTGACATAATCCAAGGACCAACTTTAGTGAGGACAGCAAGTCATAGTCTGGTCATCTCTTGTTTAAATTACTGTAATTCACTCTATCCAGGGTTGCCCTTGGCTGCTGAGCAAACATCAGCAGGTCTAAACTACAGCAGCCCATATTTATATTGATCAGTCCTATTACTGATAAATCACACCACTGAGTATCTGCTATAAAGGATATAAGCATGCACGAGCCTCTGATTTATCAAATCACTACCTGCCATTTGTATGCTACCTGCCTCTGTTTATATTTTCCCTTTCATATCTATAGTTTTGAGGCCCAGAAGGCTTTTGGAAATAAAAGTGATGCTGGAAGATAACGGCGTATTTTAGGACATGCCAGTTTCCTATTTCTTTTAATTAAAATAATGTCTTGGAAATATAAAATGTCAACTGAAACAGAAAGACTAGTGAGTGGCCTAAAGATGCCTAAAAATATGCTGATATTCCTCCAGTGCTAAGTTGGTAATTGTACTTCTAGATCTTTTTGACAAATTGGAGAAATCGCTAGATTCAGACAAAGTTAAGTAAGAATTTTAAAAAATAGCAAACATGAAGTTGCAGTTCTTCTCACAAAATATGTTCCAGGTCTTTAAAATCTTACCGAAGAACTGAAAAATGACCAATATAAAAGATTTGATAAATTATAGGCCTGTTAGATTGCTTTGCTTAAATTGGTTGAAAAGAGTAACTTTAGTAACTTTCATGTCAGATAAATGTTCTGCAATTCAAGCAGAAAATTTTTCCCACTGCCCAATACAGTAGATAAGATGGGCATTCAGTTGGATCCAGCAAGGCTGCTAGTTATGTAAGATTATGCAAGTTCATGGCCTAGGAAAGATGAAGGTGAATTATAAATTATAAAAACATTTATTAGGGGAAAAAACACCTATCTTCTAGTTTATAATGGGTATTTTTAAGGAAGTAAAATGCCCAGTTTTGGTATGCTAATATTCTTCGTATTGCACAGACACTGGCATGCAGAGAAAATGGCTAAGTTTTGCTTTTAATAGAAGTTTTCCCCCTTGCAAAAATATCTCTTGGCTAGCTATACCTTCATGCAAAAAGACAAATCATTCACATACTTATAATATACCTGCAAAATATTTTCAGTTTGTCAGAGTTATCTGCTTAAGGAAAATGCAGTAAAACACTTTCTACAGTGTACCTTTATATATATATGTGTGTGTGTGTGTCTGTGAGTGTATGTGTATTTGCACACACACACACACACACACTCTTGAAAAAAACCAAATGTATCCCATAATAAAAAAATACAGCACATGAAAGTAGTATAATGCATTCCAGTGTATAGTTAAAGACATCGGGTTTTTGCTTTAAACTCTAACCCCTATCCTTTGAGAATTGACCAAAAGTTTTCTTCTTTTTTAAAATTCACATCAACCAGTACATTACAGAGAGATGGATTTAAAGGGGTAAACTTTGTACTGATTCCCAAGGCATGAAGAGACTGGAGAGTTTAACATGATCTGTATTTATGAAAGAGGCAGGTTCAACCATGGGTGGCTCTTGCACGTTGTTGTTTTCTTTTTCTATCCCTGCCATTTGCCACCTCTGCAATTTTTGAGAAGGGTCCTCCTTTGCATTTTGTTTTCAGGTGTGGACACAGCAAAGGTTACTTGAAAAGTTGGAGGTCAAGTATTATTATATCTTGACTGTTTTCCATAAGTGCTCAACTGTCAAGTTTCCCTTTCGTTCGCTTCACATTCCATAAACCTGCACTTCTAAATGTACCTTTTAATGATACATTCTGGATTAAATGTTCAGGGAGGAAGAAAGAAATATAGGAACAATATGGTTCTTATTCAAGAGAACAAAAAACAAACCTTCTACACTGAAAGTTCATCCCTATGTTTCTATGTTTGTGTTCTAGCTGCAAAGGCAACTGACTGTAAGGTAAGCCAGCAATGGTGCTTCTTGTAATAGAGTCTCAGCACCTATGTGTGAAAAATTCTTCTCTTCCTCATTTAAGAATGGTAAGAAAACTCCAAGGTTCTCCCAAATTTCACCACAAGATTTTTCTTCCTGTTCTTGGGGCAGGAGGTGCTCTTTACGGATCTAGCTTCGCTTCATTAGTAGCCCACTCATTCTGATGCATCTTCACTGCCTTAGAAGAACAGAAGAGCTAGAAAGCCATTGGATATGTTACTCCCTGTATCTTCAAGATCAGTCTGCTTTTTTCAGGAATATCTGAAAGTACATGAATAACAAAAGAAAGCTGGTCAGAATTCAGCCAGTCAGCATTTGGGCTTATAAAGGATCTCTCTTACAAAAGAGTAAGTTGCATAACAAAACTACTGTCCAAACTACAAGTTATCTCTTTATGTATAATGTGAAAGGATGTCATTGTCTGACAGAGTTCCATGGTTACTGTAAACCCTAAAATAGATCCAAATACTGCTTGTTTACAGAACATGCTGAATCGTAAACTATGATTACAAGCCACAGTGGTTATGTTCATGTAACCACCCAAATGAAACACACAATGGCTTAATATGATGCCCTGGTTTACTTAACTTCTTAAAATATAGTGTGTTGCTGACTTTCCTATAGTTGTTGTTTAAGTTATAGGGGTGGCTCTTAAATTTTATTGTATTAAACTTTATGGTATCGTGACTATAACAACAAAACAATAATAGACTATCCAAAGCAACTTGGTAACCCCAAGTGTTATAATCATATTACTGATATTATTAGATTCCCAATAGCTGTTGAAAGAATTAAATCTTCTCCAGCTGTGTGGGGTGTTTTTTTTGCATGCATTCCAGATGCCAATTCCTATCACCCCAGTCAGCTGTCTGGATATAAGGGAATTGGAACATTGCTAGGAACAGCGGGAGGGGAAGCTGCTGTTGAAAGCCAAGTAGCCTCTGATAGCATGGCAGCTGATGAGGCTGCACCTAAGAAACGGTGCACTTCCACGGACCACAAACTACTAGATATAAATGCCACATGGAGTGAGCAACCAGATTTTTGTCCTTGAAGACAATATTTTTTCCCGCCATGTTCCTGATTGGCAATTTAATAAGAATCTTCAAAGGTCAAGAAATGAAGGCGGGGGATGTTCTTGTAGACTATAGTCATCATGACCCAATGGCTTCAGTGACTTCATTGGATGAAATGGATCTTAGGACACTCCTTCTAATCTCGAGCAACAATCTGGAGAGGTTTTCTTGGAAAGCAAAAGAACTTTCTAAAGCAGCAACTGGATTCTTTTTGCAGCAGGCGGTTAGCAGGTGTGTCAATTTCAGGAGCTTCCAAGGCCAGAGACGGGCAGGGGGAGGAAGACGGGAAAAGAACTACCAAACAATGGAGGAAAATGTGGCTGAGGTGCCAAGGCAAAGGGGACAAGAGGCTTCTCCTGGGACACTAGACATCTTGTTCTCCACAGAGGTAGGGACTTGGTGTGTTGTGGCTCCGAGAAGGGTCTGCCTACTACTCCTGCCACCCTATGCCTTCATATTGGTGAAAGTAGCTGCCCAGCAAGAAGTAGATCAGAAGTGATTGTGAATGTGAGCATGTTATTTCTACCGGCAGCTTTCCAAAGTAGTGACCTCAATATCATGCTCTCTTTCTGGCTCCAAAGAAGTCCCCCTTTCTCCTCCCGATCAACTCTATAGCACAGGCACCTCCCCTGAGAATCAGAACTCCGGGGAAGCTGCACTCCCAGCCTTTCCATCTTTCAACTTCTGGCTATTGGCAACTGGGACACCACCCCTCTAATTTGCTCGTGACCTACACTTTAAGAATCCCTGGTTTATGGCATTGTATGAGTAAATGTCCCATCTGGTAGACTTTGCTATTAAATCTTTTTTCATAAATTATGCCTGTGACCATTCCAGGTAGGCTGCATTTTCTAAGATAAGGAAACCAGAAAGATTACATTTAACTGCTTGGAGATTCGTATTCATAACCATTTAAAGGCAGAAATAAAATCTATGAATGCACCAACCAGAAACGTCTACCTACAGCTGTGAAGAATGTCTGTGGACAAATGTTATGTACCAGTTCAGTACACAGAGTTAGTTTTCAGTTACTGATGATAACTGGGGCCAGAATTTCCATTGCTAAGTGACACGGTCATAAAATGCAATATTACCTGACTGCATCATTTAGCTACGACAATCCCAACACTTCCCATTGCTGTTATTAAGCAAGGATTGTGGGTTGTTAACTAAATCCCAGGCAGCTTACAAGAAGGCTAGCAGACAGACAGTGGTGGAAGAACAGTGGGGTCGGGAGTTGCTTCTGCCAGCTGAGGGAGGTTGCGAAGAAGAGTGACTTGTTACTTTCCCTGCCACGTTCCCCATTAAATAGCCAGCAAGGAAAGTCACAAATGGCAATCACATGATGCTGCAACCATCATAAGTGCCAGCTGGTTGCCAAACATCCAAATCACATTCATGTGACCATGGGGGTGCTGGGATGGTCAGAACTTTGAGGACTGGTTGTAAGTCTCCTTTTCTGGAGCTGTCATAAGTTTGAACAGTGACTAAATAAGTGGTAACCAAGAACTATCTATACACCCCGGAGACAATTGCTCCAAGTACCCACAGCAGCTGAGGCCTCCATGCGACACCACAGCTAATGTTATGGCCAGTTCGCAAAACCGCCGAATCCCACCCCTGGCTGACCCCTCCCACCCCGCCCCACCCAGGAGTCCCCACCCGGCCCATTCTGGATGTGAGGTAAGTGCAGAGCTTTCGTGGAGGCTCAGGAAGAGTGAAAAACCCAGAAGTTCCAGAAGGATGGAAACAGGCCTGGCGGAGGCCGTTTTTGCCCTCCCAGAGGCTTGAGGAAAGCCTCTGGAGCCCGGGGAGTGAGAAAATGCTCCCCTCCACCGTGGTGCAGGAGGCCGACTAGGCCACGCCCACCCAACAACCAGGCAGAGAACTCATTGCTGAAAGTTTTGAAGCCCACCTCTGGGTAGAGATGCAATTTTAGAGGCTTTGGTGCATGGCTGGAATGAATAAACAATTCCTCCTTATTGTGCAGTCAGGTAAGGCTGCAACTGAAAGGACCCTGTGGGAGAAAACAGTGTTTGTACCCTCCTCCTCATTTAATAGCTTGACCAGAATGGCCAATTACCTCACTCAAGATTATCCACACGGGAGAGTCAGTCTGGATGGAGAGTCGTATTGCTTCCAGAGGGCCAAAGGAAGGGTCCACTTCTCCTTCAGCGATGCCCTTTGAAAACGAGCCTGTGAGAAGACAGACAGCAGGACTTTAGCCAGATATGAACTCTCTATGAACCTGTTCCAGCATAAGTAGCCATTCTTCTATATCACTAGGCAGGTTTTGGCACTTCCATTTCAATCAGTCTTGGGCACAATTTTAATTATGAAGCCACCATCTTCCTCTTTGAAGAAGAACTATATCAATATCTGCAATGGCTGGAGTTGATGTTTCCTTTATTTTGTCATGATGGACTCTTAATACTATGTTCTCTTTTTAAAGAAAATCTAGATCTCAATCAATTGTAATCCAATGAAGAGATTGTTATTATTAATTACTGTGTTTGCACAGATGCCATAGTGTCATGGGTTAGTGTTAACAGAACACACAGCGCCCTGTGACATTCCTCAATAGGTATTGCATGTTGTTATGTTAACTCACAAGTCCTGAACATTATCAGCTATATATCGCAGTTTAGGCAAAAAGCTCCCCATTGGGCTGGATTACAGCATTCTTTCCATCGGACCCCTTCCTTTCCAATGACTGCCAAACAGGTGACAGTGGAGGTAAATTTGTAGATGTGCTGTACAACTGTGTCCTTTATAAATGCCAAAAGAGGAAATGTTACGTAAGACTTGAATTTCTAGTACACTATATCTCAAGAGAACCTTTGCAAATGACAGATTTCTAGAGGTAAAAAGAACCTGCAAACAAAACAGAAGTTAGTCTGACAACATTGTCTACTGTAATTCCCCCCCCTGCCCGCCCCCAAAAAGGCTGCAGGCAATAAAGACACAGCAAATGTTGTCTACTGCAACGTTTTCGATCAGACAAGTGCTAAGGGATGGGTGACTATGTTTACAAAGCCTTCCTAGTTGCCCAGAAGAGGGCACTGCTTAATCACTTGTCACCATGTTTCCTTTTGTTCCTCAAGGCCCTTTTGTAAAGGTATCTCTCTCTCTCTCTCTCTCTCTCTCTCCCTCTCTCTCTCACACACACACAAAGAGAAAATGGGGAGGTAAAAAGGAGTGTTAAAATGGCATCCTTTTAGATACATACTTTAACCAGCATCAGTTTGTGTTGTTACTGAGTGAGTGATGTTTGAGCAGAGTTTTATTGGGTAGGGTATGGAACATTAAACAATTAAGAGAGAACAAAAAGTGAAGAGAGTAAAGGTGATTAAAAATGGAAAGCTTGCATGTAAATGGATTGACAGTAATGAAGAAATGGGATAGACTGAAGATGGTAAAGAAGTTACAGGCTCACACAAGAAGACAAAGAACAGACTGGACCTGGCCTTGGACCCAATTGGGAGGCTGTACAAGCACACTGAAGTTCTTGGATTGCACTGAAATTGGCAACAGACTGATGGCCAATGTGGTGAAAAGACTCTTTACTCCTTAGGAGTAAGCCACAGCTCCTGGGTGTAAGTGCCTGCAGTGCTTGCTAAGCAAAAAGGCTGTTCCAACTAAAGGGCTATGTGGGGGTTGGAGAAGGAGATAGCAGATACAGGAGGATAGCAAAGAGAAGTCTGCAGAGGAAGTGCCTGTTGGAATTACTCCTAATAGGCCTGTATAAACAGACTCCCATGTTTTATGCTGCCTGGTCAGGACTTGGCTCATTTTCCAGGCACAGAATAGAGCTCGTTCCTCATATTGGAAGCCTTACTTAGAGGAAAGGAAGGCGTCAGAGACTTCCCAAGCAAGGAATTGCCTGCATGCCAAAACAACCAGACCCAGGAACTGTTTTTCCCTTGTGCCAGCGCTCTGCTGAACATCTAATTCTCACAGTACTGTTTTATGTCTAAGTATATTTAGACTTAGAATAAGTTTATTGTCACTGAATGTTCACTTATTGGCATACATTAAAATGAAATTTCATTGCATACAGCTCTCAAGGGGTCTCCACCTCCAATAAATACCACATAAACATGACAAAATAAATAAAGCATATACCCACATATATTACATGACACAGAGAAACAACACAGTCTAGTTCAGATGTATACATGTACATGGCAAGAGAACAAATCTTGTGAGTTTACCAGACGGATGGCATAGGCCATAGGGAACATGTTTCCCTATGTCATACGGTTATAATATTATTATCCTTGCCATCTGCTTTACCACCCTTTTATTGCTTTCATTATTATGATTATTATTATCACCCTGTTGCTTTGCATGTACACTGAGAGCTTTTGCACTCAGTGGATGCAAGGGAGTGGAGACAAATTCCTTGTGTGTCTAATCACCCTTACCAAATAAACTATTCTAAAATATGTGCACAGGTGAGGTTGGAATGTACATTGATACTGTTGGTGCAAGAGGAGGAGGAGAAGCCTCAAAATGCTGCTGCCAAACCTATTTACTTCCTGGGTTTTGATACTTTCTTTTGAGAATTTAATTTTGAGTTTCTGGATTGGACTACTGATGCTCCAATGAGTCTTTTTCTCTCTCTGATAAAACCCCTCAATCTAAGTGCTTACAGGTCTGGGTAGAAAAAACTATAGTAGGTTTTCTACATTTTTAGAGAATCCAGTCTTTGCTTTCTGTTAGTGGGCAGTTCCCCAGCTCTCTG
Source organism: Notechis scutatus (assembly GCF_049901735.1). Lineage (NCBI taxonomy): Eukaryota > Metazoa > Chordata > Lepidosauria > Squamata > Elapidae > Notechis > Notechis scutatus. Next base: position 77,503,873 of record NC_142010.1, on the reverse strand, counting down.
TCTACAAGGGTCTCTGCCACAATCAGGAATGATAGATCCCCCCTGGGTTCCTTCTCTTATAGTATGCTATCAGCAAGGACTGCTCTTTTTTCTTTGGAACTGCATTATCTTCTGAAATTCATTTTGCTCCCTGTGATGTCTTGAATTTCAGCTGCTGCAATAGCCACATTGCTCAGGCTAGGGAATAAGGATGCACCTGATCTTACAAGACACCTCAGTGATGATCAAATGTCATGTTCTACAGGTCACTGGATTCAAGGGCCCCTATGCGAGCTTGGGCTGTAAAAGCAAGTGGGGTTGCTATACTGTTCATCCTGCTGCCCATTGGTGCCCCTTTCTGAACTCCTAGGTCTTATTACTTGGTTGGTGGTAGAGTATCACAGCTGTTGGTTCTGAAGGATTTCAATTGCCATGCAATGGAGTAAGGGTAATTTAAGGAGCATGCAGTAATTGATGACCCCTATGGCAACCAGATGCTTGTCTCAGGTGATTTCAAGCAATGCACACACAATGGTCATATTTAGATCTACGGTTTACTTTGGAACAGTTGGCATGTGATCTCAAAATGAAGGATATTGTGATTACTTGTCTATCATTGTCATAATATTTGTGAATGAGAGCGAGGCTTAGTATTACCTGTGACCTCCATAAGGATAGGGGATTGGTTAGGATAGTCCACCCCAAGTGTTTAATGTATCTTATTGGTTTTAAGCAGGTTGCTTGCTGACTTCTAGACTATGGCGCTTCTGAGGGTGCTGAATGAGACTGCATCTAAGCAGACTCTGTCTGTTGAATGCAGGGAGCACACTGATATATAGCAGAACTGATAGTTAATTGCCATGGCATAAATCCAAAGGTGAATAAAACTGAGCAGGCATATAACCCCAGGTTCATACCTGTATTGTGTTGATAAAATTGAGGTGTCATTATTTCCCTACATTTACTGCACTGTTAGAATGTTGTACAGCAGCTCTGTTGGTGTCCTTTTCCCTCTAAGGGAAGGACATGGATAAAAGTTGCCTGCAGGCTGTATGACGTGTCTGTATAACATTTTGCTGATTAATTTACCAAGTCTGGAGTTCAATGAGGTATCTAGAGTAGCATATTAAAGGTCATTTGGGATTCATTTGAGCTTCTGGTTTTTGACAAAAAGGGGGATAGGGCATGCTGTAATATAAGCTCAGCCTCTTGTGAATTGGATTCTTGCTCCACTTTTTGCAGCCAGGGTAAGAGACAGATTCATGAAGTGATGAATTGTTTTTTGGGAGTGGAGATGGTATTGACTAAAAGAAGCAGGGGTGCCTCCTGGAGAAACCATCTTTCAATCTAAGTATCTCAGACCTCCTTTGCCTGGTCTGCAATCTTCCCTTTTTAGAAAATGTTTTGGAGATGTTGATGTGATGCCTGTTAAAAAGGCTGCTAGATGAAGCCAATTAATCAATCTCTTCTGAACAAGATTCAGTTACGAGTATTGGATGGAAACTGCATCGATCATACCAATGCGTGATATTTATCAGGACCTAAATGAGGCAAATACAGTCTTCTTGGTCTTGTTCATCCTCTCAATCATGTTAATGGTCTGTTTCTGGACAACCTGGAAGAGATGCACTGTTTTACAGTGGATCTGATCCTTCCTCCTGGGAAGTTCCAGTTGGTATCACAATGGGATGAGTGGTTGAGCACTTAACTCCTCTTCTGTGGAGTGCCACAAGGTTTAGCTGTCTCATGCATGCTTTATGACTTATACATTAAAACATTGGGACAGATACAGAGGTGGTATTCAGCAGGTTCTGACCAGTTCTGGAAAACTGGTAGCGGAAATTTTGAGTAGTTCGGAGAACCAGCAAATGCCACCTCTGACTGGAGATTTTATAGTATCCTTCCCCTGCCACGCCCAACAAGCCACGCCCACAGAACCCGTAGTAAAAAAATTTGAATCCCACCACTGGGTCACAGATCATATGTTGATTTGGGCTGAAGAAGTATCAACATGTTGATGACACCCAACTATATCTACATCGCAGGCTGAATTAGAAGGGCTGATGAATCTTCACCAGGGATTTAGAGACTGTAAAAGATTGCACTGGAAGAACCAAGTTTAAATATTACAAAATTGGCTGTTGAAAAAACACTGGTCTCCTTTTCTTCCCCTAATGGCTAGTGGCTTCCCTTAAAGTTCATAATCTGGATGTTTTTCTGGACTCACAATTCCTCCTTGATCAGTAGGTGGACTGATGGTCAGGAGAAACCTAACCAAATTTGGCTGGTGTTCCAGTTGTGACCTTTCCTGGGGCAGGAAATGGTGAAGATACTCACGGGCTCATCATCCTGATGTACGATTACTGCAATATGCTTCACTTAGGTCTCTTTGCAACTACTTGTAAACTGCAGCTCGAGACGTGAGAGTTGGTCTACTATTATAACATTGATTTTGTACTTGCTGCATTGGCTGCCAAAAGATTTCAAAGAACAATAAAAAAACACTGGCTTTTACTTAAAAAGCTCCATGTGGCGTGTTCCCAGATACCTAGCAGATTGTTTCATTTGAATTGAATCTGCCCACTATCATTTGCTCACCAGGAAGTGACAGATGTGGGATCTCAGGATTAAGTTTTTGGGGGTTTGCACTGCCCCCACATTGGATATCTTTAGAAGGACTGTTAAAACTGAACTCTTTTCCTAAGACTTCTGGGGCCCATTTTTAACAGTTGTGGCACACTTTCTCTTTTCTTAATGTCTATGAGTTGTTGAGCTTGTTGTTAAAAAATGATTATTAGAAAATCTGCAGCAAGGTAGCTTATTATTAGATGGATAACTAAGTACATGTTTAGCAGTGTTGCAAGGGTTTATTGTTTGTCTGTTTTACTGTGAGGTACTCAGAATCATTAGATGGGGCAATATACTCAATACTGATAATGAATTCATTTTTTTCTCACTCTAAATGCCAGGGCAATTAATGACAAATGCTAATGAATTCAGAAGAAGCTTATCTTACCTCTTCCTGGCCATCACACTCTGTATTTGTGTCATATGAATAGCAATAAAACCATCTACAGTCGGCAGGGTATTGTTGGACTTGAACCAGCAATTTACCTATCTGTATGTAGCCATCAGACGTCCTGTGGTACTTGAATGCTGTTGCTCTTCCCTCCTGCAGAGCTTCCTTATCTGACTGGAGACTCTGTTCAGGGAAACAGACAATCTTTGCAAAAAGGCAGCTATAAGGATTTAGGAAGCCTGCTGTGTATACAGTGTGAAATGCCGTGACAATAAATCACCAGGCAATACTTATGGCTTTGGAGAAAGAGAGCATTATTCTAACAGTCAGTGTCAGAAGAACTTTTTATGCCTTTCAAGGACTCATAAAAGACGACTGAAGGATACAGAATAAGGATCAGACTTGAAAACCTTTTTTCTCTGTTATAGGCTATGCAATTTACGTTGAGAATAATGAAGCAGACTTGCTTTGAGGTTTGCAATGTAGTCTTGGGACATTAGAATTTAGATTCTGATTATACTTTGCAACCCCAGATAGATAACTGGCTACAAAATAATAATCTGCCTTATACTCCTAACAATCTATGATGCCTTCAACTTTCTAATCAGATAACCTATAGTCTTTGACTTAATGATCCCTTATTGACCATTTGAAGTCATGAGGTACCCCTCCCCCCCACCTGAAGTAGTTACGACCCAATTCTGAAGTTCCAATGGCTGGGCCCTCTCTAGCGTCATGTGATTGAATTTTGGGTGCATACAAACAGTCTGCATTTATGCCCATTTGCACCATTCTGCAGTCCCATGAACACAATGACACTTATTTCCAGATTTGGGCAAAAATACCCCATAGCAAACAACATGTTAATTTAACAATCTTGGATCTGCTTGATGCCCAAGGCGATTCAGAAACTTTTGAAGGAGAATAGTTTCAGAGTTCCATCGTGGAGCTATTTTGGTGAAAGTGCTGGCCTAGAAAGATCTGAATTCCAGGCCTCCCTCAGGCCTAAAAGCCATCGTTGGCTCAATCTCTCAGCCCAACCTACATTGCAGGATTGTCAATGTTGTGAGGAAAAAAGGAGGAGAAAGGAACATTGGGAATGTTTGCTGACTTGCGTTGATCAAAATACATAAAAAGGCAAGATAAAAATCTAATAATAATAATCAACAACACTATACTCAGCAAACTTACATCAAAGGGCAAGACTTCCACTGTCGTGTTGAATAATTTGTCTTCAGGGTGTTCAATGTTGCCACTACGGAAGAAAAACCTGTGCAACAGGAATCAACAATGATTGCAGAGCCCTCACAGTGGTAAAACATAAACTTCATCTCATCAATGACTTTGGCTAAACTCAATAATAACCATCTCTGTAAAGTATTTTTGAGAAAGAAAAGTACTATACAACATAAGCATTATATGATACCAACAGTTGCAGATCAACTATTTGTCCATTCTCACAAATTAAACACTGTACTGCATTTGAAAAGATCTATTAGCAGTAAGAAGCACAAATATCATGATGAAAGTGACTTTTTCAACAAAACTGAAACCGGAGAAACACATTACTTGAAATACGTTCTGAATATGGGAGCACATTGGGAAGAAAAGGGCCACAAAGGGAAGTTGTTCCCACTTTTTTAATTTATAGAGAGAAATTTAATTCAGAGAAACTTAAACAAATGGATTTCTAAAAATAACGTTAATATTATTCCTATAGTTCCTGAAGATATAGTTTAAGCTGCAGACAAAGATAGCAGAGAAAGAAGCAATGCACACCAGACACAAGAATTGAGGAGAGATGCTGTAAACATAATGGAATTAGGCCAAGACAGGGGAAAAGAAGAGGAAAGATATATATTGCTGCAAATGATAGTCAATACCATTGTAGTGAAAATTCTTTGAAAGAAATGTTTTTGCAAATGCAGGAGCATGCACAAAGCACTTCTCTTTGAATCAATAGGGAAGCTCCAATTTCCTCCAAGCTCATAGAGCTGCTTTCCATCTGCTTGCAGCTGTCGCTATAAGTGCACAATTCTTTTGAAGAATTTGCATATGATTATAGTATTGCAGGCTAACTTTGCCCACAGCCAAGTTTGATCCTGACCAGCTCAATGTTGACTCAGCCTTGCATCCTTCCAAGGTCGGTAAAATGAGAGCCCAGATTGTTATGCTGACTCTGTAAACCACTTAGAGAGGGTTATAAAACACTGCGAAGTGGTATGTAAGTCTAAGTAATATTGCTATCAACATCATAATCAGCATCAGGATCAACATCAAATCATCCAATCCACTGAAGGTTCAATGCCTTTTCATTGAAGGCTATGGACCATACTGTACACACTGGACCAATACTGTTTGGTAGATAGATGTTTTGTGATTTCCCAGTCTAGGGATGAGAGAGAGCAACTTGCCCAAAATCTCCCAGCCAAATTCTGAGCCTATGAGAGGACAAGAACAGAGTCTGTCTGCTTCTCCTCTAGTACCGTAATCCAAATCACCAGACAGGCTCTCAGTCCTTATACAAAAAATACAAGATGCTAAGATTGAACTTAAGCAAAAGGAAAATCTCAATCATTTAATGTCTGGCAAAATAAATATCTTTTTCAAAGAATATCTGTCCTTTTAAAAATGTGCCCTAGTAATTTTTTTTATCTGCGTGAATCTGCACCCTACCAGCGTCAACATTTTCAGGACAACACTTTTAAGATATCTGCAGAAAAAAACCCAGGAAATATATCTGTATGGAATGAAGCAACAATAACTGTACCCCATTATTCTTTCAGAGAAAGCCAATTTGTGTAACAAAATTAAAGAATCCTAATACAAGAAAAATTAATGAAGGCAATAATTTTATAACCTAAGAAGTCCAAAAGGGTAGAACAAAGGAATGCTTCTACACCAGGTATGTCAAACTCACGTTGTCACGGTGTCGTCACATGACACATCGGGACTTTTCCCCCCTCCGCTAAATCGGGCATGGGCATGGCCAGTGCATGACGCATCCGGCCTGCAGGCCGGGAGTTTGACAGTTCTGCTCTACACAAATGGAGGACTTAATAATAATTCTGCGACTTTGCTTCCTCGTTTCCTGAAAGGTTCTTGCTTCCCTGAATCCTGCATAGATCATAGGAATGGATCCTAGTAATAAGGGTGATGGATATTTCTAATTCTCCACTTTTATTGAATTGGTTGTCTATGGCCCAGAAGCCTTGTTTAGAATGGTTCATTCCTTTTTGTCACTCCCTTCCCCCAATTAAAAAAAAATCAATTTCTGTGCATATGCTTCAGTGAGAATTTCGGGCAACATTTTGGCAGTAAGGTTGCTCAAATTCATTTAAGTCATTATTCTGTAGGATCTATGGAGGTTATAGAAGTAAAGTCTTGTGACATGGCCTGGCAGGCATTGGTACCATCTTACTTGAAGGAGGAACTAATGCATCCATTATACAGAAACTCTTCCTTCAGCTGGCTGTGTAATACAACCACCATACAGTTTCCAAACTTCCTACTAATTACTTCAATGAGGGTGTGTTGCACAACTCATCTTTCTTTTTTTGGATGGGGAGAAACAAGTTGAAACTGAAGCCCAGTGAATTTTCCCAGATATCATCTGTATTTTACTCCAGTGATAACTCTGGTTCAGGTAGCATTCACCCTGAAGTAGCAGGTATATGATTTGGGGATTCCCTTAGAATCACAGCTGCTCTTTGATAGAGAGGTGGAATCTTTACCCAGCTTTAGTTGATGTACCCTTCCTGGAGAAGGTGACCCAGGCCCTTGCCCTCTCCTGGAAAGATTGGTCTCTAAAGATTATTTAACAATCACCATTGATACAAAATACCAGCCCATGTGTTACTCATAACATCTGTGTTGCAGGCACTAAATTCCTTGTGAATAGCCTTATGATACCATTCAAACTGCTGGTGTTAATTTACAAAGCCTACATTACTTGGTATTCAAATACCTGCTTGACCATCTACCTCAAAGAGCTCCTAACCACCCAGTGTGCTTATCCTAGGGGACCTAACTGTAAGTCCTTGCTCATGGGAGATTCCGTGAGAAATCTGTGCTTTTCTGTGACAACACCACCCTTCAAAACAGAGATTCTCTCCAGAGATTTGGATAGTCCCTTTGCTTCTAGGTTTCAGCAGGCTTTGAAAGCAAAACTATTTAGAAGAACATCTGAGGGCTGGCACTGAGTCTTTGGATACTATTCATATTTGCTGTAATGTTATTATTAATATTTAATGTTATTGGTTGATTTAGCGTGTTCCTCTCTGAGTTATTGTTATGTGCCCTGATTTTAATTGTGCAATGCCACGAATCTTTGGGAAATATAATAAATAAATAAACATTATTTGCTTTCTGAAGCCACAATTGTAATCTATAGTTTAGACAAGTTTCCCTAGGGATGGTACTGCTCAGCATAGTTGCCAGTAAGGCCCCATCTGTTATGAGTACTTGCCAAAATTCAGACTGAAGAATTGAAGATAAATTTAATGTTGAATAAGGCACATAGGAAAGGAAAAAGTATTCATGAAGTCCTTCAACAAGGTGAAGGACAAGAAAGGCTTCGTTGTGTTTTGGCTGTACCAAAAACAAATGTATCTTCTTAGACAACAGTACACACTTGCATTTTGGGTGAATTTTGGGGAGAAGAATATAAGGAAAAAATTTCTTGCAACATCTGAACCCTTCCTCCTATTACAGGTCTATGTCTGCCCAGAGGCTCCTGATCATGTTGGGTTAAGATTGTAGAACTTTACATACAGTTATTTTTGGATATCAAGAGCCAGACTCATTTAATGCTAAACTAGTCTCTCTCATTATATCTCATTGTTATATCTTCCAGAAGCTTTAGGGCAGTTTTATCCATCCTGGGAATCTCCAGATGTGTTGGACTGCAACCTTCACTAACTCCAAAGCTTGTGTTAGAGACCGTAGGAACAGCATTTCACCATGACTTGGGAGCTTAAGACTATACTAGTTGCTTTTCTGTACATTTTAAGCAGTATCAGTATGTGGAAAATAACTTGTGTCAGATATAATCTAATTATGAGAAAATATATGCAAGATAAAAAAAAAATCTAATCAAGGCTCCTTAGTTTCAAGTAGCAATTACTGCTTTTAGATAAAAGAAACAAATATGTCAAGCAGGAAGCTTGGAGGATGGAAAGCCAATGTGATATGGGCACCACCAACAAGCCAGATGTAGAGCTTCTGTAGTAACTTTGAGCAAGCCAACAATTTTATCATGTACCTTAAGATTGTTCTGTCTTAGGTAGTGCAGAAAGACTCAAAAGAAAAAGACAAGAGTTGGAGCATGCTGGGAAGAAACGGAATGACATGCAATCTGCTTTTCAGTTGAATTATCTTTCAGCAGAACAAGGGACTTTCAACCACAAGCTAAACTTCCCCCTTTCTTGCTTCCCAAAGCCTTGAAGCTTACCGTTCAATACGGAGCGGCTTAAAGAAGCGAAAGCGTATAAAGTCACCCGCTGTGGGAGTAAATGCCCAGAAGAAGTCTTCTCTCAGGTAGGCTTTTTCCAAGGAGAAGTGCTGGTAGGTCTTCAGGCTTGTGCTCACTTCTGCAGGAGGGTTCATGTGCTCTTTCCGAAGAGACTGCTTTCCAAAATCTTTGTCCTCAACATACAAGATAAAAGGAAAACTGAAATGATTTCCTTGAGGAACATACCCTTTTTATATTACACATCTGTGGAAAATATGATTAAGACATACTACAAAAACCCTTATGCAGAAACAAGTCCTACTGACCCGCTACTGCTTTAAATACTGTGAAAACATTACAGCGGAATGAGTTTTTGCAGTGGTTAGGTCAAATGCAGTTACATCATAGCAACAGTATGTGTTCTGTCGCGGGAAAAGATCAGACTTGAGACCGGAGTTGAATTCAGCTCTTTATTAGCTCTCAGTAACTTCAACTGAACCGGAGCCGCGGCAGCCTCTTTTATAGCGGCTGCTCGCGGCTCACGGCCAATGACATCTTTTTAAACCTCCCGCCGTCAGGCGGACCAATCGCAACTGTTGTTAAACAACCAATCGATAGGCGGCTGTGGTAGTCCAATCAGAATGCAGTATTACGAGTATGCAAATGTCTATATACAACAGTATGTTTGCACAATTTAAGGCTTTGGCTGGTTTAATCAGCATCTTCAGATTCTTCTTCCTCTGCTGTTTCCAGCCAGGTCAACCACTGGTTTACCTGGAACAAAGCTTTGCCTTTCCCTGGAAACTCTTGAGTAATATCTTCTACTTGATGCTCTAAAAGGATTTTAAGGGACAGATTTAACTTTTTTTTTTTTCAACCCAAATCTTTATGACTTTATTCGGTATATTAATTGTTTCTTTTGACAAAATCATTATCCAGCCTGCTGGTCAGGTACAAAGCCTTTACTTTGTCTTTTAGTTTTCTTCCTCCTTTGCTCTGCATGGCCAATCTATCACAAACTCATGTCTTTCTCTCTGCATATCACGACTGACACATATCCCTGCACAAAGGGTGAATTTCCGCCATCTTCGGTCTCATGAGGGCTATTCCTTTTTTCCTTTTGAGCTATCATGGTCACAATCTTGAAAAAAGGCACCAACAAGGCAGCTTGAAAATGCTTTTGATATAACATGGATGTGGGTCTGTAGAAATCCTAAACATTAACAAATGAAAGAATGTTGAAGTGTTCCTTTTCTCACAGCACTAAGTTACCACTAGTAAATGAGAAGGGGGAATTTCAGTGTATATTTACTGTTATATTTTCTTTTAATTCTGATCATGTGAACTAAATTTTAGGAACAAATATATAAATTGAACTAAAATAACTATCCCTTCATTAATTAAATCATTATACAATATAAAAGGAAGAAGCAGCACTCACGGAACTTCCCAAATTCAAGTATACGTAAGATGTATAAGCCCAATACAGGGAGTTTTCAACTTACGACCACAAGTCATAAGGGAGTTCAGAACGTCAGTTGTAAGTCACTGCAGTCATAAGTTGAGGATGTGATCAATTTGATTTTACATCTGATTTATTATGGTCATAAAGCAAGTCATTATGTTTTTTAAGCAAACCCAATATCCCAAATGGGCATTTTTTGCCAGAAACCAGCAAAAAAACCTAATAAATCATGGTCACATGACCATGGGCCACTGCAAGTGGTCATAAATGCGAGCTGATTTCCAAGCACCCCAAACACAATTATGTATGTGGGGGGGGCATGGAGTATGGCAGAGATAGCAACTCTAACTTAAGTAGCTTTTTTGAAGTCTGTTGTAACTTCAAATGGTCATTAAATTTGTTGTAAGTTGAGGGCTATTTGTATATTAGAACCCTTCATCCTCTCTCCTTTACTTTCAGACTTGATACTGTAGTGTTAAGGCTTTGACAAATGGCAAAATACATAATTAATTTATCCTAGCCCCTCTCTCTTTTCATCAAAGTGGATAAGCTCCAATTCCCTTGCCTCTTGACCTGATGCCTCTTTTTTCTTTCTGAACCATTTACAATTTGCACTATATTCTATCATTGAAGCATCTACTTTCTCTTTGCAGAATAGCACAGGTGGCCTTTACTCCTCAGGGAATAGACCTGTTATCAGGCAGCACCTGTTTTTCCAAAACAGCTTCACATATTCAAAACCCATTGCATTTTACACACAAATCTGTTAAGCTACATAAATTGTGTATGCACATGAATACACATACCCCTTATACAGATTCACAAGTAAATTTTATTTATTATTAAATACACTTATATGGCCACCCAACCTCACAATAGGTGACAGCAGGAGCACTAAGCTACATCAGGAATTTCCTGTCCTCCAGGAAGTTATTTTTACTTTCAAAACATTTTTCTCCCCCCATCTGTCTTGAAATTGGCTCCATTCCTTGACATCCAGGATGTGTAGCATTACAAGATCCTTCACTGGAATCCAGATTTAGTAAAATTTAAGCTCAAAGAAAAAAAAAATACTGCAAGTCTGCTAGTTTGAAGCACAATTGGTTCAGCCAGACTTCATGCATTCTACAATCTTCTTTTACTCCACCCGAGCCACTTTCAGCAATGCAGGGAATAAAAGCAATAACTTTTTAGGTATTTCTCACTTAACAATTTCATTTAGTTAGAATTGGGATTGGCAACTTGACTGTTATGAAAAGTGGCTGTTAAGTGAAACTAATTGTACTTCAACATTCCTTTGCTTCACACACCTGCAAAGGTCATAAGAGGGAAGATTGATTGTAAAGTTGCTTTTTCATTTACTATCATTTCCAAATGGTTGCTACATGAGGCAATCGTTAAATGAGGACTACGTATACTGCTTGAATACTTAAATAGTTAACATAAAGCAGGGGTGTCAAACTCATGGCCCGTGGACCGGATGCGTCACACACTGACCATGCCCTTTTCCGGTTTAGCAAAGGGGAAAGAAGTCCCGATACATCATGTGACGACACTATGACGACACGAGTTTGACACCCCTGACATAAAGCAACAAACATTTTTTTCTGCCACTTGCATCTCTCTTATCTCTCCTTCTCCCCTCCCTCATTTCCATAACTGTGACAGTCTCTACTCACTTTTAACTTTTGTATTTTACCAGCCAGAGAGGAATGGGTTCCTACATGTTGGAAGAGTGAAGGCTTGAAGCGGATTCTTAGGTTTGCCTTCTGTCTATCACAATGTTTCTGGGGAGAAAAACAGCACAGCAGGATGAAACATTTAATCTTTCAGTTTTGAAGAACAAAGCACAGAATGGAAAATAGTTTATTACTTTCACTTAGGTTCATCTTGTCCTCTCCCCATTTTGCATTCCGAGCCCACAGGTTCATGACAATACTAAACTGGTTTGTCCTCCTCCACTCCAAGTATAGTGAAATGTTATGAACACAAATATATTGCCCCAAAAATGAGTATCTTAGAAAATGCCTTGCTAAATTCAAATGTTAGGTCTATCTTTATTTAGGGACCCAGATGGTGTGATTGTTCCAAACAAACCTTAACTATTCCTCTCACCTGCCTTCTAAATTAATAGCTATTTTTAACAGCTGTATGGACTGAAGTCAATTGACCAATTTGAATTGCAATTAAAAATGAAAATTCCACAGAAATCCTTTCTTAAATGCTACCATAAAATTAAGATATTTTAATACTAGAATATTATTTTAGTGTTAAAAGGCACTTAAATACATGCACAGTTTTTCAGTTCAAATAGATTTCTATAAAGCTCTTAAGCTGCTGATTCACTTCTGATTTCTTATATGGATATTAAAGGAGAATTTATTGTTAATTTTCAAGGAAAATATTGTCAGGGTTGTTTGAAGATGGATAATAGAAACAGAAAAATCTTTGACATCTGTAACCATTTAGCTGGTATAGAGTCTCAAAAATCTGTTATTAATTTTTGGGATTATTAAGTAGCAGTTTTAAAAGGTTAACTATATTTCCTCCTGTTTTCTTGCTTATTTTAAAAACAATTCTTTGACATATTCTCCATTTGCCTCGTTCAAGAGATCCAAACTTCCTTATGACTGATTAGATATAAACTTTTCTACACCTTTTCCTTTTTAGTTACCTAATTTCCATACACACACATATATAAAGACATACATAAATATACAATGCACTCTAATTGACGTATCCTGTTAATTTCAATTGTTAACTTTTTTCTAGCAGAAGTTTAATCCATAAATATAAAGAATTACACTGTTAACACTAATTTTTCTCAAAATCAATCTATCAGATCTGTCTTTTGCAGGTCAAATTGAAAATATATTAGGATTTACTTTCCCAACCTGAGACTCTCTAAGTATGCTAGGAATAAAGCTGTAGAAATTTTCCAGCCTGAATTACTGGCTGGAACTACTAAAACCTGTTAGGAAAAAATCCAAGGGATATTCCATCTTTAACCTTTGATGGGGTCACATTCAAGAGTGATACACAATCTGGGGTTATTTCTGGATTCACAGTTCCTCCTCAAGATCAAGTAAAAGCTGTGTTCATGAAACTGTGAACCCTTTGCCCAGCTGCATCTGGTGCACCAGTTGTGCTCTTTTCTAGATTGGGAGGCCCTTCATTCAAGTCCTAGTCACTTCATAGCTCAACTATTACAATGTGCTCTATACAGGGCTGCCTTTGAAGACCACTGTGAACCCTCTAATGTCCAGAATGCAATGGCATGGGTAGTGGTGGGCATGACGTGGTATGCCCATGTGACACCTCTGTTGCAAATTGAATTGCTTGTCAGTCTGCTTCCATGTGTGCTGATTGTGACCTATAAAGCACTTAATGGCACAGGGCCTGCTTGTTTGGTGGACAGCTTATCTCCTGTGGTGTCAGTCAGACTAATTCAATCCAACACAGTTGGCGTGCTCTGGATCCTTTCAAATAAGCAATGTAATCAATTAGGCCCTTGAAAATGTACTTCTCTGCCTCAGCACCTGCCATGTTTAGTGACATTCCTTCAGTTATTTGGGTGGCATTCTGAAAAGACCTGGCTGTTCTCCCATGCCTTAGGTTAGGGTGCCTGTAGCCCTTGCTGAATTGTGGCTGGCTGGGTTACCCAGATCTAACATTGGTTGTTCTTGTTTGTTTCTTTTATTGTTTTCCATAATTATTTATTATATTTTTATTCAATTGGTTTTACTGTGAACTGTCTAGGTTTGGTTTATAGATGAGTGGTGCCAGAATTATTCAGTTTCAAGTTAAAATAAGTTCTTTTTGTTTTTGAATTTTACCTCACTTACCAAGGGTCTGAACATTTCATTAAAATATGCTAATAGGATTATTTTCAAAAATGGAAGACCAACTCTTATATTTGTGGGGGAAGGGAAGAATGTTGCTTCTTCATCCAGAAATACTGATATAATCTGAAATGATCAAATCATAAATCAATGTATATTACTGCTGGCTATTTCTGTGTTCAGACTCACTGCAATTACATGAAAATGTAGTCTTGACCAACTATTTTCACTCTTCACTTTCCTTCATTTCCTACCTAACCTAATAAATAACACTTGAGAAAAAAAAACGTGTATATACTATTTTTTCAAAAAGTCTAAACTGGCTTACTAAAGGTATTGCCTTGGGTTGGATTATGGGATCCATAAAGGGTGTTAATGTTTTGTTGTAATTCCATGATATGAAATCTTGTTTATAGCTGGCTGCAAGAAAGAGTGACATGCTTTTTTAGTAGTCAGAAATGAATCTTTCAGGCTTGGAGACAGGGAAACCTATTCAATATAAATGGAAACAAGACTATTCTGTCCTGGACAGAATTCACCTTTTGAATAAGCTTGTTAACCCACTAAAATCTAGTGGGTGAGTTAATCGGTATTAACTGTTAATCTAGTTAATCAGCATTAACTGTACCTTGGTTCAAAAGAACAAGATTTAGAAAAGCAGCCCTCCCATGCCTGTACAACCTGCAGTAGTTGGGATTGCAAAATCATTTCTTGCAGCTCTGTTCCGTATAAATCTCCTAATCTAACTCTCATTACTTTAGAAAATTAAAAATCAGACTTTGTTCATAAGAGCATTCTTGACTATTGCAAGCAAGTAGCTTTTGCTTTCTTGGGGATAAGTGGGACACTGCATAAACAGCAGATCTATTTTCCCCCTAGTGTTTTGTTGCTATCCTTGTTACTTGTGCAATAATGAAAGGAGTAATGACAGCAAGCAAGGGTTGGTAAACTGTAATGTTATTTTTCATACAAAAGGAACAATGGAGTTCCACAGAAGGCAAAGCACTTATCCCAAAGCTTCAGGTCAGGCGTATTTTCCATTTGGGAAATAAATCCTACAAATTACTGATTTGATGATGTTAACAGCAGGGATTTACAAGAGAAAAATCTGAAGACAGAAGTCTGGTGTGAGAACTTAGTCATATAACCATAAGAAGAAGCAGAAATCTATGTTGGAACTAGATTATATATTTAAAGAGACAATGATTTATACATTCTTGGAAGCCCTTGGAAAGTGTCATAAAGGAAAATAACTGGGTAGAAAAAAAATATGAGCTTGGATACAACACGACACTGAAATACTATCTATATTCAAGGCTTTCTAACCGAGAAAAAGCATGTAGCAACAACTCATCTCTGGCACTTAGCAAAACACAAGGCTTTTAGTCATTAGGGAGGGAACTGAAAATAGAACTGCCGATATAATGTCCTCATACAAATAAATAGCAAGATCATACATGTTTATAATTCTACTCATTATACCTAAAAAGATTAAGGAAAGGTTATTTAGTGAAAAAATACGTTGTAGAAAAAAAAAGATAAAAAGTATGGAAAATTATTACAAGAAAGGGAAAAAAAGAGACAAAATGGGCGACCAAAATTATTCTTGGGTTGAAGCAGCTCCTCCCACTCCACAAGGAAATATTACAGTAACTGAGCTCTTCAGCCTGGAAGAAAGGCAGATAATTGAAGAGACATCCAAGGTATAAAATTATAAGTGACACAGATAACACGGACAGAATTTTCTCCCTCTTTCCAGTATTATACTCAAAATCATCCCTTGGAACCATCCATAACAGGCCACAAGGACTTCAAAATGCTGTTGCATGTGTCATTATGTTGTTGTGCAAATGATGCAATTACATAATGACATCTGCTGCTATCCTATGAACAGCCATAACTGAAATTAAATTCAGGATCAAAAGAAACAGATACTTCTTTCACACAGCACATTTTTAAATCATGGAATTTATCTTTGTAACATTGGACAATCTGGTTCATTTTAGAATGAGGCCAGGCAAGTTTGTATGAAGGAATATTGAATATCGATAGCTGCCTGCTAACTCTTGAATCATAGACAGTATGCTTAGCATAATGGTGTAGGAAACCACAGTGGAAGGAGATTATTTTCCCTCAGTTCAGGCTTAGGAACATCCCAGGTGCAATAATGTAATCCAGAATGCTAAACTATTTAGGCCTTTGGGCTGATATAGCAAATTTGGATCTTATCTTAAAATTAATCCAATTCTTGTATTAAATTCCAAGCGTAACTAAATTAAAAGAATGTATGCATTTTGTTCTGTAGGAAATGCCAGGTTCTACATCTGGGCACAGGTGATCTGTAACTCTTGAAAAATTGAAGGACAGCATTTAGAGAAATAACACAAGCATATATTAGTGATCACCCCTATCTTGGTGACCTCAAAATTTTGCATTGCCTGCGAGGTCACCAAGATAGACTATGCTGAATGAGGATTAATTCAAGTCTTGTTTTCCAAAGTATACTGTACATGTATTGTCCAACTTCTGTGTATTAGCCTCTAGAATTAGCAATGTCCTTTTAAAATCTGTAATAGTCAATATAATTTTTGATCACTTCCACTGTTCATTTGCCTTCATCCTATTCAATATTCTTTCAATGTCAACAAAATAGTAGCTAATTTATGGACAATTCAGGCAAAGGAAAAAGCCTTCTTATGGTAAAGATTGCTTTAAATGGAATATAATTATATAGGGGGAAGCAGCAAATATATCATTTTTTCCAAGAAAATATATATTTGCTATTGTAATAGGGTAAATAGTATAAGATAAATGCACTGAGGTCCTAGGAGTTGATTCTTTCATTTATAAAGCAAAGCCCAAGTCCCTGTCTTTATTGTCTCATAGCCATATTTATTTTTCCCAGGACTTTTAATAATTGAAATAGTATAATTTCCTGTGACCACATGTTGTAGAGCTCTAGAAATTATTATTAAAACCTATTAAAATTGTAATAGAATATCCATAATATTCTAACAAAGTTTTAACAAATATAGCAAAGTTTTCTGCTATTCTCTTTATACCAACAGAAAAGGCTATTTTTAAAAATACTCTGAGCAGTTTCCCACAAGAAAACATCTCTAGGACTGGATTAATGGCCCATTGCTTTTGGAATTATTCTCCCTTCAACTAAAACAAAGGATGGAGACAATCTTTTTTATTTCTGTAAAATAATAAAGATAAAAATATGGAATAAGGAAAAGATTCAGTGCACATTTTAAAAATATTTACTGCATAAAACCATTCAGAATTTGACAACATTTATGAACAAACATTTTTGCATAAAAAAGAACAAACCATTTCTTTTAGTAGAGGACTAACTTACTGCATCTTTCTCTGGATTGCAAACTTTTACCCAGAGGATATGATCAAGAAGCCAATCGATGGGTTTATCCTTATAGAACATAAGTATGAATTCCACAATCAGACTCAGATCCAAGGACTTGAACATCTTTCCTGAAAGCATATTTGGATAAAAAAAAGTTAAATATAATCTTAAGACTAGCATAACTTAACATTTAATAAAACTATACTCTCTCTAGATCAACAAAAGATAACATCCTCCTTACTCTAGGAATTCTTGAAAAGACAACAATATATATACTGCATCTATCTTGATCATGTCAAGGGAATTAGGATTCAGCATTGAAACCTTTCCAAAATGCTCTAACCAGAAAAGACTTGGAACAGTATTCTCATCCAGAATGGTTTTCAGGTCAGGAAATGGTGGGGGAACAGTCCCAAGTTTTATTACATGTGTCAGTTCTTTTCCTGCCTCACAGTAGGTCAGGTTCTGCAATTCCTGGCAACAAGGATTTTACAGAAGTAGAAAATGTTTGCTAGATAAAATTGAATCATTTATAATCTAAACAACTCTATATGCGATGGTGCTGTCTTCCGGAAGTTATTTCTGCATTTTTGAATTTATAGTTTTATATGCAATTTCCCCCCACATATAGGAATTTTTGTATGAGATGTAATTTAATTTTGAACAAGATTAGGCAAGGCATTGGTGGCCAAATCAATCCAAATAATTGGCCTTTGAGCTGTATCTGCAGTAATGCTTCTTTTCACAAGGAGGCAATTCTGCTTATAAAATTGTTTCATAAGGATCAAAATTATGTCCTTGTTCAGTTGCACAACAATGCAAATGCCATAACTTACAAACAGTGGGAACAGTTTGATTCATCCATAAAAGCTGAAGATTCAGAGTAAGTTAAAATCTCTTTCTTCATATCTCCACTAATAAATATTTATAATAACTTCTTGTTCATTCCTATTTTTAACTAAACCTTCCTAGAAAGCTTTTCTACAGTATTTAATAAATCATCAATAAAAGATTTGTCACACATAAAAAGCAAAGGTAAATTAGAGATGTTAGTCTTACTGTATTCCTGTATGTTCTGAGAAAGGACCAGTGTAGTAGATGCTACTCTGTATTTCATTTTTACCCAAAGTCACACAATTGAAAGCATTCATGGTCTTTTCTTGCCTTAGCAAGCTGGGCTAGAGAAATATTCTTTCCACTATTATAGGAGCAATACAGTGCCTTGCATTAACCCAAAACAACACTCCAAGCTACAGCCAGACATGGGAAATGAGTTTACCGATAAAACCAAGCTGGGAAAACTCCAAGATCATCCATTCTTCAGAAGGTTGCTGCAAAGCAAAGTTCTTCATTGTGCTGAGATAGTTTGGCTTGGCTACAATATCATCTTCTAGCTGCATAAGAGAGGGAAATGTATAGCTGCATAAGAGACAGATCTTGAACTGAGAACTTGTATGCCACTGAAGAAAAGCTTTCTAAAAAGTGGAGACAGGAAAGATACCTCTGGCTAAAGATGGGCTCTTTAGCAGTGTTTATTTTCAAGGGATGAAGGAAAATAGCTCCATGTTGAAAAATCCCAATATGAAAAATCCCAGACAGGACACTTTGTAACCATTAAATTATTTTTTAAAATCTATTATCTGAAAGCATGTTTTGTCATCAATAGCAGCATACTGATCAGCAGGCCATTATTGGGAGGAAGCCCTAGCCTTGATTCATGATCCACTTTCTGATGAGCACGACTGATTAGTTGCTTGCCTTTACTTTGGTGTCTCCTTATCTATGGTATTGTTGCAGATCAAATTACCACAGCTTTATGATCCTGCTTTGTGTTTTATTAATACCATTTAATACTTTGCTATTTCGGTTGAGTGCCTTCTCACTTCTGTGGTTAGCAGGTACATGTTCTCAGTTTTTGGCTGTCTTCCTAATGGTTGAGCCTTTTTGTTCTTTATGTTTATTTATGCCAACTTTATGGTTACAGCTGTCATGATTAATGCCCACATATCTTTGTGGTGAAGACTGTTACCTTGAGCATATCCTAGTTGTAATAGATATGAGTCACTCCTTTGATATGTCATTCGTTTCATATGTCGCTCCTTCAAATGTAAGTTTCATTTTTTCTGCTAAGCTTAGATTTTGATTTTGATTTTATACAGATCTTATAAAAATAAAAATATGAAAAACCTTGCCTGGCATGACTGTATGTGAAGAATGGAGAAGACTACAATTCATACCCTTATCAGTACATGCTCTATGGATGTGTGCTATTGGAGATAAGTATGTTGGATATGCTATTGTGGAAAATATAGCATTCTTCTGAAACTCAGTCAGTGTCCATCAGTCTAGCTTTTTAAAAAGTGATCAGAATTATTCATTTGGGTTTATATATGTGATGTTGGCTACATATTCTACGCATAACGGTATTTACCAACATATCTAAAACTTCATGATTGTGTCTAAAAACTTCTTAAATTAATTCCCATAGCATCAGTGTTGATACGCTTGGTTTCTAAACATAATATTTCATTCTGCCATTCTACTATAGTCTTTCAAAGGTAAAAAAAAAAAAAAGCCAAACTTATATTACAGCGAGTAAATTTCATGAGGCCAATAGAAGCCAGATGGCAAGGAAAGCTCTAGATGTTCCCAAGGAAGCCAAATCAATGTTGAAATCAAAATTATCAGGCCTGAAGTAATATCTACTAGGGGCAAATGAAATAAAGGAACTAATAGCACTATTTAAACCATATAACTAATCTGCCAGCTGAAAGTGTTCTTAGAGACACAGTGAGGGACCACTATCTCATTGGTTCCCCATGTTCTAGTCCAGAGGCAGAAGCTAGAAAATGAAATTTCCCACTATTAGCAGCAGGAAAGCAGCAGTATTGATCAGAGGTACAATCAAGGAGCTAAACTTGAAGTCTTTCTACTCCATAATTACTCTGAGAAGGATTATCAGAAAAGACTTTCATTTCCTCTACAAAAAGATCCCTGTCAAAACCAGTTTCTCTGCTGCTATTAGCGTCAGTGCAAGAGTGACCTTTATTCAGGGCTCCTGATACAAGGAGAAAGAGAGAGACTCTGTGTGGACCTCCAATAATTCTGGCCCTGCTCACCCAACAATTATCCACGTAGCTGTTGAAGGGTTTGGAAAGAGCGAATCCCCCAAAGTTGGTTCTTTAAAGCTGCTTTTTCCTCTTTACACCACAAGGTACAATAACCCTTGCTCCAATGAATGGACTTTTATCCAAGAGATTGAGCAAATATTGCCTTCTAAAGTTTTTGAATTAATTTCTCACAAACCTTTGCCAGTTGTTTTGAAGCTGGATCGAGGGGAGCTACATTTTTTAAAAAAATATGGCAGAATCTAGGTTGCCTGTTCTGGGTTTGAGGCACAATATTTCTTACTTGGAAAAAAAACCGGATGCAGACATGAAACATATCCTTTGAGCATCATAAAACTTACCTGAACATAATATATGCCTTTGGATTGTGCATACATCATTAAAAAGCAGTAATCTAAGTTCTGTTTAGTTCTCCACCTACAACAGCACACAAAACAAATTACTGTTATTTTGTTGGGAGGCCAGAGGTATTTTCTGGGTAGATATCAGCTACATCTGGCAAAATCAGCCACAAGATTTTAGTCAAATATGAAGACTTCTACGGTAGTTTTATTGTAAGCCCAGAGCTATAACATTACTTTGAATTCAATTGACATTCCCATTGCTCCCATTGCTTCCCCCCAGTAAGCGATGGAGATATATTGCATCAACAGTGGGATTGTGGTAGGAGCAAAGAATTAAATATCTGTACTATGCTAAGCTTAATCATCTGTACCTCCAAAACCTGTCAAGCAAACCCAGTTATATTCATAACATCAGATGCAATTTGATGATATTATATGTTCCACTGGAGTTAGGTAAAATCACAGAAACAAATATTCACATAACATTAGAATAATTTATTTGGGTACATGAAGGTTTTTTTTAAAGTGGAAGAAACATACATACTAGCAAGCACCCAAAGATTATTTATTACACTTTTTCTGAATGCCATATGCTTTCTTCTAAACAAGTTTAAATACCCATTACAAAGCTATGTAATAAAATATAACAAGCCTTGCTAGCCTAGCGTATTACTTCAAATCAAATTGCCTGCAATTACCTGACTCTTTCTTTAGGGTCACCGAAAGATTCTCGCAGCCGGGAAAAATCTGGGTAGAAGTGTGGAGAAGGTGAAATAACCTCTAAAAGACCAGAATGTATTTCACTGGGGAATCTGAGAAAGAGGAAGAGGTAAGGCAAACAATTGTTATCTTCTGTAAAAAGGAAAATGGAATTTAACCATGGTAATGACTAACAGCCTAAAACCTAAGACATATCCCCAGGAAATATTAACAACTTTGATTTGAACAAAGGTGCGATAGGAGATGCTAAGCTTTGAAGCCCTATTTTAAGTTGGAAAAAAAAAACACATAAATAAGGATATTTATGTCCTTTTTAAAAAAGCCCTTCCTGCTTGCTCTTCTCAACTGTAGCTTTCTTGATCCACTGACCTTCAGTTTTTAGCTGCTGAAGTTTATCAAGCCAGATGGAAGCAGATGTTAGATTCTTCAATGATATTCATGCCTCTTTGCACACTGGTGTGTTTGAAAGCTTGTTGTTTCTGAAGCTGCTCTAGGATTATTTTTAATGATAACCTCTGCAGATTATATACCCATTACCCTGATCATTATACAAGAAACTAAATTGTAAGATTAGGTCATCACTTAATAGCTTATTCATTGTGTTAAATCTTTACTGAATAAATGCAAGGAAAACATGATTTACAGTATAGAGAAAGAACAAATGGTTAAATCAAGGAAAAGAAAGCACAGTCATTCAAGACTATGGCAACTCTGATTAACCTCTTATACATGTACACTGTTATTTTTTCTTCAGGAATACCCACTCAAAAGAAAAACTGGTGATGAGCTTAACCTTACTAAATATGTTTTTCTGGAAAAGCTCAAAAGGATTATCACAGTGTTTTTAGCTCAGAAAGCATTCAATTCCTACCTTCTCAACTAAATCAGACTGAGAAACCAACTTTGCATACTCCAACTGTGTTGTACTGCAATTCCCATCCTTCTAGACATTTCTCATGAAATGATAATTAAAATTGAATTCCAAACAGATTACAGAGACCAGGTTAAATATTTAGGTGTATTTCTTCTTTATTTTGTCTATTTGGCCTTTTTTTTCCTTACCTCACAGTACAGTCAATCCCTACTTACTGTCTGGTAGCCTAAATGTAGTCTTCAGTCTTTGATCTTGTACCCACCTATAAACCCAAGCGTGTATTTGGAAACTTTCATCTTAATATTTTGCCAATAAACAAACGTTTATTAACTATAGGCAGCAATAATGTCCCCTTCAGATTAGATTACCATTCAGTAATAGTTAGTTTCTAACACATCAGTTTGGAAAAACCAATAGTCTACAATCATAGGTGCTTGCTGCAAACTAAAATTATATTAAAATGATGATATATGCATGGTAACATCATGACACAAATTCCACTTTTTTGCATTTGTGCTCAAACTTGAGCACCATGTCTAATATGCACATGTTAATCTGGGAAATGAAGAAAGCTAGTGATAAGTATAGTCAAGGATACAGATCTAAACTGGATAGCTTTTGAGTACTTTATAAAAAAAATCTTTTGGATCCCAAAGTATGGAGATACCTTTTTAATTAAAAAAAATCCTAGCATAACTCAGGCATTTGGTACCTTGGTCATATTGGTTGGAAAAGGATGGTAATGGAAGAAGGAATATCTAAACAACTAATGCTCTTTAAGTTTTCATAATTGTGTAGGATATAAGGATATAAAATATGAACATTTATTAATTAGAGAACATCACATTTCAATAAAAATGGCAAACAAAACCAAATATATCTTGGTTCAGGTAAGTTCATAGAATTACATCAATATAATAATAACCCCTTGAACTCTCAAGGGGTCTGTGACTTTTTTAATGTCTTAAATATCTAATTTGACAAATGAGCACTATTGCTGAGAGACAAAGAATAGGCTGTCTACATTTAGCCTAATTAAAAAGTACAACCCTCCTATTTCCTGCTGATATTCTTGTTTAAATTAATTTTCCTCTGCAATATTTGATCTGTGACTTCTTATTGCTAATATTGTTTTCTTGCTGCACAGCAATTTCTTTTTCCTCTCTGTGTCATCTAAGACTCGTGTTTCCCCTTCCAGTGCACTTCAGCCTATTAAATTTAAAGAAGATAAAGCAAGCAATTTTACAGGGGGGAGAAAAAGCAAATTGGTAAGTTAATCAAAGGAAAAGTTTGAGGTGCTTAACCTCAGCAGGTAGTAGCATCACCCCAATATTATCTGGATTTGAAAACTAACTAGTTTTGGTTCTTGTTAATAATGAATAGGAGACCACCAGAAATAAGGTGGTTACACGTTAGACTAGGATCACGCAAAGAGGGAGAAACAGAACTATTTCTCTACTGTTACCAGGTAAATTACATACATGATGTTATCAGGAGTTAAGTGACTCAAGGTCATTTTTACTATTAATCAAAAGTACTTAAGAGAGAGTTATTTCCTTAGACCATCACATCCATCAGTGTCTATTACATATAAATTGTCTATGTTTTATGTATTTATTAAACCAATTTATATGGCCATCCATCTAGCAAATGGCAAATCTGGGTGGTGTACAACAGAGCTAAATCAATTAATAAATACATTATAAAGTAAAAACTAAACTAAAATAGATAATAGACAATGATATGTTAAAAATAACAATGCCAGTTCATCTGTCCGATGGGGTCTCCAGGCCTGTTAGCATAACTAAATCTTGAGGGACGTCTGGAAGCTCAACAGTGACAAGGCCAACCTCATCTCAGGAGGGAGAAGATTCCACAACATGGATGCTACTGAAGAAAAGGCCTACTATCTAGGATCCACCAAATGAAGGTCTCTAGGCGACAAACCCCTTAATGTGACCTCCCTGATGGATCTGGAAGGACAAGCAGATAAAACCAGGAAAAGGCAGTCTGCCAAATAACCCAGTCCCATGACACAAAGGGCTTTAAAAGTCAACACTGGCACCTACAATTGGACCCAGAAACAAACTGCTAACTAATACAGCTCATAAAACAGAAACAAGAAGTGCTCTACCAGAAACGCATGCAACTGCTTATACTGCCACATTTTTCCAACAGCTGAATTTCAGGATATTCTTCAAGAATAGCCCCATGTATAGTACATTGCAGTAATCTAACAGGGAGGTGTCCAGGATGTGACTGACTGTGAGTAGTTTCCCCTTATCTAAGAATGGGAACAACTGTTGCATAAATATGAAATTGTGCAATGGCCCTTCTAGCCACAACTGTCACTTGTTCTTCCATTTTCTTGGTAATGCTGTGCCAAGAAGCAAAACGATACAGAGAGAACAATCAGGAATTACACCGCAAAACACAAGTGGTGGGTTCTTCTATATTGAAACCACCATGCTCCCATCTCAGTTATTAAATCTCTGACCACAATGCAGAACTGGAGCTAGGTCATCTCAACTCTCTCCACTATCCTCCTCAAGTTCTGATCTTAGCTACTGCTATTAATAGACAACTTGCAGAATGGAATAGTAGTAATGAAGTCAGGGACTCTTCTATTGCCATTATCTTCTAATCTTCCTGTCCTCTGGTATCTGCAGCTAATTCCTGCCCATCATCCTTTTCAACTCTGCTAATAATTAAAATAATCCACCAGTGTCACCTTCCAAATCACTTTAAAAATACCTGGTCAAATGAAGAAACTATGACACTGGAAAAAAATACACCAAGAGAGAAATTAACTGTTAAATCAATGAGGAACTCAGGAGAAACCAGAGATGCAGATATGATAGGAGGACAGGAGAAATAATATGATCTAATGGAGGATATGGCATCAGGGAAGAGATATTGATGTCAACCAGAATTGAAATGAACTTTACAGAAAACATTAATTCACTCTGAGTTCAGGACTGTTGACTACTATCTGCCTTTCATGCTGTGATATACATATAAAACATAGTTTGCCTCAGGCTCATGTAAATCTAAGTTAGCAGCACTCGGTATATAGCCTGTAACCAGCATAAAAAGACATCTTACTTTTCCTAATAATGTTTCCTGACAAAAAGTAATGCAGCAGCAGGGAAAAGATAACTGGATTGTTCCATGACTGATGAAAACTAGCAACTGGTCTTAAACAGACCATGCAAAAGTCATTCAATTCAGTCCAAATTATTAAAATAAACCAATAACACAATGTACAATATTGAAGCATATTCTATCAAATAAAGAAAATCCCATACAATGAAATTGCAGAAGAATACTTACAAGCTTCTGATATTTTCTGCAACTCCTGTGGTGTATTGTGGATCTGTCTGTAAGAAAAATTTCAATAACAAAAGACAATAAACAAACACAGGTTAAGAAGTCACTGATGTATTGATATTGTATCTAAAATAATCAATTCTGCCATGCCAAAATTTCTTTGGAAGTGCTACTTTGTATATTTCATTTTAAATCCAGTTAAAGCAAGAATGAAAATGTTTGCTAGGCTATTACATGAGCAAAGTTCTGGGGTCAAACATATCACCAATTGTAGTAATTAACAAAGGCAATATAACATATATCAACTTTAAGAAATTTCAGTTTGCATTAATATAGAAGGCAACCATCCCAATCTATCTTTCATCCCAATCTATTAATACAGATGGATATCACACTCTGAGGAAAGCTAATGCAAAGTAGTTCCTCACTATAATACCAATTCACACTATATTTTAAGGTATTTAGTAATAAGCAACAGATTAATGACCTATGAACCCCTACATGATATGATGAGTTTACATGCCATCACATCATTGTTAAGTCTTAGTGACTATATTCTCTGTAAGGATCTATCCTTCAGCATTTTCAACAGTGCACCTTGCTGCTGGCTATTGTCTCACCTTTCCTTCCACCTTTCCTAGTATTTGAGCCTTCTCCTGAGTGCTAAGATTTCACATAGTGTGTCCAAAGTAGGATAATTTGAGCCTGAGCATTAAAGTGTTGAATGAGAACGCAGGATTAATTTGTTTGATGATCCATTTGTTTGCTCTCTTGGCTTCTTAATTTCCTTACATTCCAGGAATTTTTCAAACAAAAAAGCATGAGCAACAATGCAACATGGCCTTAAGCAGAATCCCTTTATGGCAAAGTCCCTTGTAGATAGAGAGATAGAAGCTGACTTGTGAGTAACAGCAAACAAACACAGAACTCCAAAAATACTGAAAATCTGCTGCAGTTTATTCTTCCCAGATGCTTAAGCATTCAGGGTCTGGGGCAGAAAGCAAACAGTCTGTTTGGCATGTCAGCAGCACTCAAAATTAAATTCTCAAAATAAAATATCAAACTAAGGGAGAAAAATGGGACAGGCAGCAGCAGTTGAGTCTCATTATCCTGCTTTCCACCAGCAGACTCAATGTTTTATAATACAATTGAGTTAATATTGCTCCCAAACCCATGTAGCCTTGACAATGTTGTTGCAAGCACCCACTTACAGCCAAAGAGTTTCTAATTTTTCTCTCTTCCTAGCACTTTTTTCAGATCAACCGGATATTGATCTATTGGTTGTGACAGGAATTCACTGAGTTTGTCACCGGAGTCTGACAATGTGGACTGGGAAAGAGTGATTGGCCCAATGTCACACAGCAGGCTCTCATCCCTAGGGCAGGACTAGAACTCACAATCTCCTGATTTTTAACCCTGTGCTTTAACCACTAAACCAAACTATATCAAGGCAGTATTGGAACTGCCGATGAGAAGAGCAGACACAGTCAGAAATCATGTGTAGGCTACTATTTATCTCTTTAAAATACAAACACAAATTACAAGTCATCACCTTATGTAGCTGATAACTAGAATTACTTGTTTGTGGCTATATAATTATGAAAAATAAATAAATGCTGCAATTCAGGTGGAACTAGATAACTTATATACCCTCTGCTGGAATATCAGTGGTTTTGTAGACAGTGTAGCTGTAATGTAATAATTAGGGTTGTTGTTTTTTTAAAGTGTCAGATTTGGCAAAGGAATCTCAGCAGTTAGTACTGTTCATCTAAAAACGAAATACTACAGTTCCTTGTTACCTGTGGTTCCATTCTCAGTGGTTAGGCATATATTCACAGTTGTTGAGAGATAAGATTTTGGTTTCTGTAGTAGAGAGTTTTACATACTAATAGTTGTTTTTTGGTATTTTATGGAGGTGCAAAAATGGCAATGGACTTCTACTCATATATAAAATATGAGTTTTCAGGATTTTAGGATTGGAATTGAGAGTGCTAGGCTGGAATGAATAAGATTATTTGCATGTTTATTGGATCTGCATAACTATTACTTTTTAAAATATGTATTCAGCCAAGCAGGATAGTCTTATTACAAAAGAAGAGAACTTCCTATCACCTAAACAGGTACTCTACAGTTAGAGCACAACCTGTGCACTCAACTCCCAGAATTCCTCAGCTATTACTGAGAATTATGGGACTTAAACCATGCATCTGGAAGTGGCTGGGATTAGGGAATTCTAGCTAAGAGAATTCCTTCCTCTAAGCAATATACCTAAACTCACTTTTTACTTAGTGCAATGCCCAACAGTTTTATCTGGCTTTACTAATAAAAAACTTGGTATTTCTTTTTGGTTTTTCTGTTTTCTTCTACACTAGGATCCTATGTGCTATTGAATCAGAAGCGAAGCTTTTGATTGTTCAAAGCTGGTACAGTCCAGCATTTCCTTCATGCATTTCGTCTACAAATACACTATCTTAACATGAGTCTGAGTAGCGGACCTCATGGATGGAAAATGGGGAATGTATCTTTTGGATTTTCCCATTCTCTTTATTTTGTAATATACTACCTGAATTTAGCTAAATGTTTGTACATTGTTTTGCATTATTTTAATAATCGTTGATGTAGCATATAGTAAAATGAATTTTTAAAAATACCAAAAAAATCATAAAATGTCAGGTGCCAGGGCAACTATAGATCAACCCCAAATCTTCCTCTATTCTCCTGGCTGATAATAACAGCAATAAAGCAATAAAGCAGCAGCTTGACTAAAGAACTATTCAAGTATTTTTATAGTGCACTTTTTTCCACTACTGACTCTATAAACATCCTTAATGGAGGTTAAGCATGATTAAGTTGTTCTATGTTTACTGGCAAGGTAAATGTCAACCTTGTGAAATAGACAAGACAGGAAGCATGGCCACATTAGCTAATTCCACTTAATTGTACAGTTGCTTCAAAAGAGAATCCTGGCTGGCTGAAAGTTCATTTCTCCCCATGTCCCCTTTATGGCCTAAGACAGAGACCCCCAACTTTTTGGGCACCAAGGACTGGTTCTGTGGAGAGGTTTTTCCGCAGACTGGGCATGGTTTCACATGCTGCCTGTATCCTGTGGATGGGGCTTTGCTTGTTTGTGCAGCCTGGTTTCTGGCATGGCGCAGCCCATTGCCAGAGTACAGATTGGGGTTTTGGGATCCATGACCTAAGAAACTATGGAGAGTTCCTTATGAGCTACTTGGCCCATCTCCATTCCTGCTGCACGCTAAGATGGCTTTTATCTGATTGTTCCCTTGGCTGCTTCTCTTCTCCCTGTTTCCCAAGGTGATTCCCACATACCATTACAGTAAGGCTTTTTGTTAATGGTAAAGTTCACATTGTCATCTGTATAATCTAACATATGAATTAACTAAAAGTATAGCTACTTCTTCTCTTAATTCCCTTTATCTTCTCCTATGATAAAAGATTAGCCAAAGAGAAAATATTATATCTCCTGCACTGAAATTCTGCTTGCTAGTCAACGAGAGAAAGGTATGTATTTAAGGTTTGGATGTTTTGTGACAGACCTGTGGAGAGGTGCTGACTCCTGCAAGCTATTGCAATTATTCAGTGATTATTACAGTTCAGTAGTAGTACAAATTTATTTATGAGATTTTTATCCCACCTTTATTACTTCAGAAGTAACTGAAGGTGGCAAACATACATAATATTCCTTCCTCCTCCTATTTTCCCCACAACAACAATCCTGAAAGGTGGGTTGAGCTGAGAGAGAGTGACTGGCCCAGAGTCAGCCAGCTGGCTTTCATTGAACGTTCTGAGCCAATGAGCCTAAACCTATTGCCCCTGTTGTGTCCCTGATATACACATATTGGGAGTAAGGCTGACAAAATCAAAATGGCTGCGCCAGTGAGTTCACTTGGGCTACACATCTAAAATTGTGCTCAAAGTCCAGCTGTCCCTATTGTCACTACTATCTAACTGAGCCACAACAGTTGTGATGGTTTCTCCCAAACCTTCTTTATATGCTTGAATTTATTGTCCAAATTAGAGGTCACATAACTTTATACTAAGAATATTTTTTTTCCTTTCTATACAGAGAGCATTTTTCCCTTAACTGTGTGGAGCAAAATATTAAACACGACAATCACATCCTAACAAAAAATGTTGGAAATAAAAACTGAAAGTGAGCATTAAAATTAGTTTTTCTTTTTACAATAGCAGAATGCAAGAGGTTCTGTTGCTTTAAAGATTTTTTAAAAGAAAACAATTGTATTTCAAACTGGGGATAAATAACCACAGTGGGAACACAGTAAGAAAACATGCATATACACATGCATTTAAATCAGGGTGGGATGCTACCAGTTCTGCCCGGCTCTGTAGAACCGGTAGCTCTGAAGAGCAGCAGAACTTGTTTCTGTGTCTGCTGCTGTTTGGCCTACCTGCCCACCTGGGCTCTTACCTGACCTTTATTTCCTGCTTTTTCAATCTCAGCTGCTTTGCGTAGCACAGCTGAGGCTGAAAAATCAGTTAAAAAAGGCTTTTTTCAAACACTGCGCACCCATGCACAGCACTTATCAGCTGTCTGGGAGGCATAGCTTTTGTTGTATTACACATGTGCACAAAACGTAAGTACCAAACCCGTAGTAACAGCAGTTGAATCCCACCCCTGATTTAAATCGTAAGATAACTGCAGCCATTGTTTATTAATGTGTTATGGTCATGCTAATTCTAAAGTTCAAAATCTGTTTTGATTAAAGGCATTCATTTAGAAAAAGCACATGCCTCGCTTTCAGCTCAGTTCTCAGTTCTATTATTATCTTATTTTTTTTTGCAATAAATCCTAAGAGAATATCACCAAGGCTCTTTTGGAGATAGCATTTCAGTAAACAATTCCCGCGAACTCTCTAAGAACAAACATGAACCAACCCAATGCAACTGAGATTAAAAGGACATATACAAATGTTGGTAAGGCAGTAAACAGCCTTCTGCTAACATATTGACCTTCCACAGCTGAATACGCCCAAGCATTGTTTCACATTTGAAACAGTCTACTGGGACCCATTGACAGGATATGGCTGATGATCCTTGTCGGACAGCAACCTGAAGTTAGACTTCTTTCTCTGTGCCAAAGGGAAAGTTGGCTCATAACCATGTGAAAATCATCCTACTGTCTTATGACTATCTGTGGCTTCCCAGTTCAGTGCCAGATTTCTGTCAAGCACACAAAATGAAGATATAGAGCTATGAAAAACAGATTCAAAAGCTAAAGGATCACTCACGTTACCTCAGCAATCATGACGACAATGACAGAATCTTCTTTCTCCTGCTGGTTGAGCTCAGAGATCAAGGAGTTCAGGGTATCTGTCAAATATGAGTGGACCTCCCTTTTGACGCTGGGGATCCCCATGACTACTGATACTGTAAAGGAGTAAAAACAAAGCAGATGTGAAATTGTCTTGCCAGCAACCAAACACTTTCTCACTGTCTCACACCACTTTCAAAAAGGAGTTCAATTCTCAGTTCTGTCAGTTGACCTATATTCTTGGGTATGAACTAATAAATAAGGACATTCTATGTCAATCATCACAGCAGTTGCAAGGAAAATTTCTTTTTTAAAAAAACAGTGTTTTTTTAAAAAAAAAACAAAGAAAAAACCCCAAGAAGAAAATCTTATATTTTATACCAGTATTTCAAAATGTTAAGTTCTGCAGTATCACCCTGTTGTGGCACACTTTTCATTTATGTTCTGTTAGGCTGGTTGATAATGCAATAACCAAGCAATTATGAGTTACTTAACAAAGCACTGTCCTTAAAAATACTGAGTTAGCATTGGGTAAGAATTAAGCAGCTCACTGGGGAGGGAAGAAAAGGATGAAAACAAGATTGGTTGGGGATAAAGCAAGGTGAAGAGATACCGAAAAGAGAAGGGAGGGGAGGAGAAGAGTGGAGAGGAAAAGAAAGGGTTAATAATATTATAATATATATAATTGATTCCACAATGCTACAATACTAAATAAATTCACAATCTGAATGATATAGCTTGTGTTTACACACATGGTAAACCATAGGTTTTTAAAAACATCTGCAGAATAAAGCATAATTGTCTGGGATATTTTACACACACACACACACACACACACACAGAGAGAGAGAGAGAGAGAGAGAGAGAGTCTTAAACTACAAGTTACATATCATAGTATTTATTTGAATTGATCAGTTGCCTTACTCCAAGGACTCTAAGTTCATATAGAAACTTAAACCAAGGATTTTAAAACTTTGCTATACCCAATCCTCAGAATGATAAATGGATTTGTGTAATAGGACTACATTCACATTTGTTTTCTATCAATATTTTTTTCCTTGGTAATACCAATTATAGAGAACACTGACTTGGATAACTAGGATTGTTATGCAAAATTTTCTTTAAGCATTACATATATACTTACTTATAGCTTTTAGCATCAGTAATACTGCTGGAGATTGCTAAGAGGAGCTGAACAAAATGACATTCTGTTACTTAAATAACCATTTACAGGGTTTAATATTACAGGTAGTCCTTGAGTTACAACAGTTCATTTAGTGACTGTTCAAATTAACAGCACTTTAAAAAGTGACTCCTGACCAATTTTCACAATTACTACCATTGCAGTATCTCCTGGTCACGTGATGAAAATTCAGACTCTTGGCAACTGATTCATATTTATGACTGTTGCAGTGTCCTGGGGTCATGCAATTGTCTTTTGCAACATTCCGACAAGCAAAATCAATGGAGAAGCCAGGTTCACTTAACAACTGTGTTACTAATTTAATAACTGCAGTGATTCACTTAACAACTGTGGCAAGAAAGGCCCTAAAATGGGACAAAACTCACTTAACAAATGTCTCACTTGGCAACAGAAATTTTGAGATCAATTGTCAAGGACTACCTGCACCGTAATTTTTGGCCCTACTAGATAGAGAAATGTAGCAATATGGAAAAGGGTACGCTCACCTGCTACCTTTGAGGCAAAACTCTTTAAGCATTGGGACTAACATTGCTATTGATCCCTGTGAGGGCATGACCCAGTTTGAGAACTCCCACCTTAAACCACAAACAAGCAAAAGTCATATTTTGGCAGAGAGTTGTGGTGGGATTCCGGCTAGGATTAGGAAAGAATAACCACTGTCTGAACCGTTGGCACCTCCTTACCTCCAGTACGCCCTTGTCCCAGGTGAATGGCTGGCTGCAGGCTGTTCTCCTTTGACAACAAATGCGGCAAATGATGGAAGATGGTTGGAAGATGCAGCACATTCTTGTTAGTGATATTCCACAGTTTTAGTTTTGTTTCATCTGGGGGAAAACAGGGGAAACCCCATGGATGATATATTCCACACATTCTGCTGGACAGAACCATTTCATACACTATGTCACCGCAGACTGCGATAACCATTTTGTGAAATAGTACTTTTTCTTTTGTATCCTCTCATTTCATTTAAGTTTAGCATGAGTTCCTAAAGTCCTAAACAGCCTCGCTTCATTCTTCCTCAGGTTGTTTGAAAGAAGGGAAAGAGAAACTTATCAAATCAATAAAGGAGGATATTTGTAGCTCAGGATTGAAATGTGGGGGTGTCCCTTGTGCTCTCTGAGCTAGGTTATTTTCTTGCAGATGTTTCATTATCCAAACTAAGTAACAGCATCAGTTTATCAAATGCCAGAGCCCTAATTTTCTTTAATATTTATTAGAGCCATGCAGCTGTTTAATTTAGTTCACCAAAATTGCTTCAGGACTCACTGATAGCACATTTTGGATATTGAATCTATAACATACAAATCCCCAAAGTTATGTTCTAAATCTGGGCCACTTGTACCCATGAAAATAAGTTTTTAATTGGAAAAGAACCCAGTGTAGGTAAGGATCTGAAATCCAATGGTAAATGACACCACTATTTCATGTTTTAGAAACATACATGTTTCTAAATGTTTTCTTTTAGAAAACATCTTACACTTCAATTCAAATGAGAAAATTTTTCTATTATACACCTTTTGAGTGCAATTATAGCCTTTACACACCTTCATTTTAAATATTTTAAAACAGCCTTTTCAAGCAGCAGAGGCTATACTCTCCATATAGCCTCTCTTCTATGCCAATGTAACAGCTTTGCTTTAGGAGCTGCCCTGATTGGCAGCTCATTCCTGAGTGCAATTCAAGGAGTTGGTTGCTTCTTATAAAGGCCTACATGGCACAGAGCCTAGTTACTTGAGGGACTCCCTGTCTCCCACAATATCTGCTTGGCGGGTTCACACAATCCAGATTCATTCACAATCCATTATCAGGACCATGGAAGTCTGTCTTCTTTGTAGCAGCACCTGTACTCTGGAATGAGGTTCCCCCGAGATTCAAATAGCCTTCACCCTATCGGTATTTCAAAGGCCAGAAGATGTGGCTCTTTTCCTAGGCCTTTAGCAAGAACGACTGGTGCCCCTTTCTAAGAATATTTTAAACAATTTTCACATCCTTTTCATGCATGGCGAGTATCCTGATTCAATGTATTTTCATAAACTTTAAGCCCCCGTCATTACATTCAGTGACCTACAAAACATCTGCATAGCAAATGTCCTTTTCTATTCGGCCACTATGGGTGCTTCCAGGCTTGATGGATTCCAATTGCCAGGACCTTCCAGCCTTTGGCATCAGGTTGAGGCAGACCTCTCTACAGCTCATCTTTTAAAAAGCCGGATTTACCAGATAAACTGCTCCACGTCCGATTTATGTCCCGTAGGGCCTGCTTTTCCGAGATGGCTCTCTTTATTTCATCTAGGACTACATTCAGCTCCTTTGACCGCTTGAGGCTTTCCTGTTCTGCAGCATGCAAACGGTCTCTCAGGGCTAGGAACTCTCGCTGGTAGATATCCACAACATCACCTGAAATGAGATGAGAAAAAAGTAGCACTGTTGTAAATGGGAGGAAGGTCATTTGGGGGAGTAATGTTAAAAAATGTACAGTTTTGCAAGTTTTTCATATTCTTTCCAAGAAGGAAGCATGGATCAGGAAGGAGAAAAACATCTTTTTTCTTCTGCTAATTTTGAATGAATAAATGTATTTTGGCCCAGACAGAGACATACTAATTAGAGCAATGGGTTTCCAAATCAAGTAAATTCTAATAAATACATTAGATTCTTTAAAAAAATCTAATATATGTTATTCTATTTATGTTTTGTGCTTCTAGGCAGAAGTTCAGATATGGCAGATCATTTTAGAAACAGCCCACGACAAAGTTATACTGGAGTTAAATGGTTATATATAAACCAGATTCCTTTAAAAGTCACCTTGACCAGCAAGCTTGCCACACAATATATATAATTGCTCTGTCAGAGTACTTATGGGGGGGAAAGCAAGAAGCACAATTAGATATTGCACTAATTTTATTCATTGGTTTAACTATTAATGGTGCACAGGACCAATTATTGGTTCATGCACAGTTAGTTGCAACAGGCTGAGTATAGAGAGGAAAATAATAGCGTGAACAACCAAGGAAAAGAATACAGTTAGAACTGATTTTGGATTATCTCTGAGCATCCCAAATAAGCAGATAAATATCTTCACATAAATACAGCAGTATCTAAGCACAAATTGTCCTGTTTACATGAGCATATATTCAGTTAATACACAATACATTCATGTATGGACAGGTCAGTTGAACTTGATTCTGTATAAGAGACTAGAACCCTGTCTAGTAAATCCTAGCATTTTTAATTTGTCAAAAGAAGTATTTCAGAAAATACTAAATGGTAACTAATTTCTCTTGGATTAAGTTCAAGAAGAGTGAGGATATTATTAAGTTTTTTTTTTAATAAAAAGGAAATGGTGTTCAAAATAAGACAAAGGAGAAACCCCCATATGGTACTGCAAAAAGGCTTTCCTATGACAGGAAAATCATTCTGTAAAACTCAAGAAGTTTTGAGGAGTCAATACAGACCTATTCTTGAAATAACTTTTCAAAAGTGTTCCAAAGTTAAACTAGTTCTCAATATTCAAAGGAGGATTTATTTGTGGTAAATTATATTGTAATTATTATTGCTATAGCACAAATGTGCTTGAGAGTAGCTGTTGGAGAATCACAAAAATGGTCTCTGCAAAAAAATCTAAACAGTCTGTTGTTTATTTCCTAAAGTTATGATACCCTGTGTACAACTTAGGAGTCCAGAATTTTAGCAATGAGCAGTTTAAGAAGAAAGCGGGGAAACCAAGGGACTAAAATAAAATTTTAGGCAAAGGATTTTAATATAAAAAATGTACAAGAGTAAAAAACAAGAGTCCATCATTCCACTATCAGTATTCTGTGGTGGGTTAGCTGTGGCTTAAAAACTGGAGGTGGAAGGTCTGTTTTCCAGGTATGTATGAAATGACAGCTGCTTCACAAGCAGGCCAAGCATAAATAATTAAAGAAAGATCCAGGACCTCAGACTGCCCCCTTAGCCAGATGGGTCACAAGGTAGCTTTTGGAGAAAGAATGGAGTGAGTATTTAATTATTTCTGTAGGCTGTTAAGGATTCTCCTAACTCTGCTAAATATAATAATACTATTGATTTAGCTAGAGGAACATGATGAGCAAAATCAAGTTCACATGATTTTTCAGCAGATGATAGTACATCAGCAACAACTCCTCTCAGCCTTGATTTTATGTTTTACAGTCTTCCTTTTTATCTCCGTTCCTTTTTCCCTGACTTAAATTTAGCTGTGAGTGAAAACCAGAAGACGGCTCTGCCCAGACACTGCTGACATAGAAAAAGGAAGTATACTTCATTCAAAGCATTTATGACCAAGGTAATTCTATGTAATGGAGCATAATCAGATACTTGGTAGCTTCAGCAAAGCTAAAACTAAGGTTCATAGTTGACAAAAAAATGTTATCAACACATTAGCCCTCACTATCCAAACGATTACCATGTTTTCCCAAAAATAAGACCAGGTCTTATATTAATTTTTGCTTTAAAAGATGCATTGGGGCTTATTTTCCAGTTAGACCTTATTTTGGGGGAAATACAGTACTAAATGTGTCCATCTGGCTGACAGATCTTAACTGGGGCTTATTTTGGGGGTAGGGCTTATATTACAAGCATCCTGAAAAATCTAGCTAGGGCTTATTTTCCTGTTGGGTCTTATCTTCAGGAAAACACGGTAGTTAAAGAGTTATTGTATATTCATCCATAAAGAGAATGGTAAAGAAGTTTATTACAGGTGAAATATTTCTAAGATCGACTGTCTCATTTTCTATCTACCTACCTACCTACCTACCTACCTACCTTAGAAAAACAATTGTTTGAAACTCACAACAAAACCTAAACATTAAAAAAAAACATAAAAAGCAGAACAAAAATACTGTGCTTCAGCTGCTCTCCTGGGATTACTGCAACAAGCTCACTCTGCCTCAGTGTCCATTTGAAGTGGAGCTACCTCTTTAGGGCTTTTCAGAAGGCTAAAAAGGTGGCAGTCTGTCAGATTGCTGCATGAAGAGCGTTCACAATGTTTTGCACATTGTATAATTATGACCTGATATGTCTGGCTAACCCTGGTTTATTTGTGGCTTGGGATTTTTTTTTGGGGGGGAAGATCCTCTATCCACAAAATGCACGAAGAACATTTTAGAATGGTCTACAATAGATGTGAAAATCATTTCTGCTGCTAATAAAAATAAATCTAGGAACCCATTGCCCAATCTCCAAGCAAGGAAACCTTTGAGATACCATGCTTGCTGATGGTTCTTCTGAATTTCCCAGAGAAATACAGAATGTAATTCAATTTAAAGAAAGGTTTCTAGAGACTGTGAAGAAATTTATTTTGAAATAAAGTCCAAAGACTTCCCCCAGTTGTATCTTAAGGAACAAAGGGCTTATATAGTGTTGTAAGCAACTACTTCAGCTTTAGTTTATGGACATTAAGGCCACATAGCTGGAAAGATTAAGTTTGATTAAGTCATTTGATATTTCTTCCTCATATTAGTAAATCAACCAACATTCATATATTACTTATACAAGCTATGGCGGGAATGAAAGGGACTCATCCTTGTTACATTAGATCTCTCAGTTGGCTTCCTCTTGATCCCCCTAAACTACCTAAATCCATACCCTATCTTGTTTGGCTTGGATGCAAGTTTGTTTCTTTTGACCCAGATCCTAGTTTAGCTAAAAACCTTGGGTGAGAACTTACACTATTCTACACTATTATTCTCATATTCAATCAAAGGGAGATTTGCAGTATCATCTGCAATGCATATCAATGATACCTGACACTAAACTGGCAGATGACTTTTCCCAACAATTTCATTTTTTTTCTTTTTAATGTTAAATGTATAAGGGAGGAGACTGAGCCCTGAAGCAAACAAAGTGCTGAAGCATATTAGTTATACTTAGTACAAGAAATACAGAATGGGTATTGAATGGCTATTCATTTGAAGCTGGAATTATACTATATTTGATGCTCAATGAGGAGATGCTCCCCTAAGGAGCAGGCTGTGTGTAAGGAGCGTTTTCACCACTTTGGAATTGGTACATCAAATATGGCCTTACCTAGAACAAGGGGGTAATGATAATGGTTCCTCATATACTCTTGTCATCTCCTATATGCATTTTGAAATTCCTTTTACATGGGGCTGGTCTTCAAGGCCATCAACAAAGTGTAGCAACCTACATGCTTATTGGACAATCTAACTACTACCATGTAATGCCACTGCAGTGGCAGCTGCAGTGGCCATTGACATGCTTCAAAGTGCAAGATGAAACTTACTTACATGGGTCAAGGCTTGGATATTTTGGAGTGCCTATCACATATCAACTCTGCCCAGGGCCATAGGCCTAATGAAAATCTCCATCTAACAAGGACTGTGACAAGAGGGGCTGAAGCAAGCATTCTCTGTGGGGGTTCCTCCCCCCCCCACTTCCTCCTCAGGCAAGAGAGGTTCTCATTCTCATGCTTTCCAGAGACTTGTAAACATCTCATTGTTCCAGAAATGCTTTGCAACTTGAAAGCAGTAAGCTCCCAGCATCAGAAGTGCTGTATTACTTGTAATTTTTAAACTATTTTTGTATACTGCTTAGAGTCTCTTAATCTGAAGTATTTTGGAAATTCATAAATAAAATATTGAGAAAGACAGTTCTTCATGAGTGCAAAAGAAAGTGGCTCTTCATAATATTAATAAGTTTAAATTAATGAAGTTGCTAACTTGACTCACAAGATAAATTTTCCAATCTTAAAATTTGATACTGCTTTTATTAGAGCAATACAGTAATATTTACTTGATGAAATTTGCATTTTTGTAAAAAATACAGACTCTGAAATAAAGTCAAGAATGCTATTTTTTCCCTTCCAGATACAAACCCTTGAAAGAGTACAGGAGCACAAATCAAGATTATTTAGCAACATTAAAAAGTTTCAAACCCTTCAGAAGATCTATAGCACATAAAAGTCACTGATTATGTATTGTCTGCCTGTTTCAATATAGTGTTGCATTTTTCATTAAACTGCAAGCTGAGATGCCTACTAAAATATTTCCTTTCATTAACTATAGTAGACACACATCAAATGTGAAACTCTGCTGGTTTGAAAGGTTAAAGGCCCAAATCCTGATCTCGTAGCTCTAGTTTATTTTTGTTTGAATAGTTTTCATTGAAGAATTCTTACAAAGTTAAAAGGATAAACATAGAACAATATAAAGAAACAGATAGAAAAGGAAAAAAAAGCTTTAACTCTATAAAGAGCAAAAAAGTAGAAAACAAAAAACAAAAATAGGTAAAGAAGCATCTTCTAATCTTCACACAATTATAAACATATTTAAAACCATTTATCCTCTTTAAAATTATAAAATAATGTTTGCTTTGATTGCAGTGCAGATGTTAATTATAGGTAGCATTGTAATTATAGAAGATAATATA
Organism: Notechis scutatus; assembly: GCF_049901735.1. Lineage (NCBI taxonomy): Eukaryota > Metazoa > Chordata > Lepidosauria > Squamata > Elapidae > Notechis > Notechis scutatus. Next base: position 77,464,452 of record NC_142010.1, on the reverse strand, counting down.
AACTCTGGGGTTTTTTTTCTGTTATTTTTCCACCCACATGGCAAACAATTGAGATGAAAAATTTATCTTGCTTACTGTAATGCTGGATTTATATTCCGGAAATTGTTTTGAACATTCATGTATATAAGCCAGCATTTTCAAAATCTCAGATAGATCTTTGGCTGAAGTACTTTTTGCAAAGTACACAGTTTACCCTTGACCCAATTGCCTTCTTTTCCAAATTGGCATATTCAACAATCCCACTTATTTTTACTAAGGTCTACTATATAAAACGGTTGGACAAAATTACCCTTCTGATCACTGGACAACAATTAATTTTTTCCTTTAGTAGGAAGGCAGGGCTAAGGAGAAATTGCTGCTATCCTGGGAGCAACAGGAATTGACTTGAACTATGTTGATGTTTGATTATAAGCAACAAATCGTCACGATGCTCAAAACACAGAAAAGTATTTTCCATCTTGTGCTGTCCCAGCCAGTCTATGGGAATTGGATAGTTACTTAGGAATTATGAGCTGTCCTCCACCCACCCTTGCTGTAAACATGGAGCCTGATTCCCAACAACCGCCTTTCGATGTCCAACCTTATGGAGAAGCCACGATACCTCAGAAAGTCTACGACCTCAGAAAGAGTAAGAAGCTTATCGAACCCATGGAAGAACACTTGAAGAACGATTGGCAGCAGCAATATCACTGCTACACATACTCGTGGGTGAAGCTTGAGAAGATCTGTGATGCCTCAATACATAAGCTGCCCCTGAGAAACTCCATACATTGCTAGATGATCTAGATGCCCTTTTCACATGGTGGAGACACAGCAAAAACAACCTCAAGTCCATCCAGTCAAGACTGGGTGACCCCAAACTCCTAACACACATCCAATACTTTGAGGAGTTTCACAAGGAACGCGAAGACTGTGTTGAGGAAAGCAAGACAGCCCTCCAGGCAGCTCTCCACAATGTGCTTCGTAAGGGAGTAGTGTCAAGGGAGCAGGCCACATCCGACAGAGCTCCTTGATCACATGTGTCTTCCTCCCTCCATTCTAAACAGGCTAGATCGCAGGCAGGTTCTAGTGTCTCGTGCCAATTCTCTGCTACCAGCTCTCACCATCCCTCCAGAGCATCCTCCCATCGTAGTGGCGCATCTAAGGCCTCCAAAGCAGCAAGTTACGCCGAAAGAGCTGTAGAAGCCCAAGTTGAAGCTGCAGCAGCAGAGGCAGATTTATGTATTACAACAGAGGTGTTATGGCAGAAAGCTGAAATGGTCAATCAACAAGCTGAAATGGCCAATCAACAAGCAGAAATGGCCAAACAACAAGCAGAAATAGCCAAAACTCAGGCCCAAGTCGAGCTACTCGAACGACAAAGAGAGACAGCAGCAAAAACAGCACGGGCCACAGCAGGGCAGAAGGCAGCCAACGCTGCTTCCCTCAACTTCAACCTCGAAGACTTGGGAGAAGAGAGCCCAGATACACGGGTCAAGGCCTACATAGATGAGCAGTACTCGCTTCGAAACAAGCAGATGGAACCGCCTCAATTGCCTAACAGTCTCCCACAACCAGGGAAACACTGGAATGAATCTCAACCACAGACTTTACACATCAGTTACACAACTGACGTTGTATGACCTAAAGTTCGAGATTTACTTCCCTCCAACATCAAACCTTCCCCAACTGATGCTGTACGTACTAAGGTCCAAGATTCTCTTCCCAGCAACAGCAACCCTACTCCAACGTCTCATGGCCTGCCAGGTGAGCAAATTAGCCCACCAGTGCTCACAACAACTTCTCAACAAGTTGACATGCAACCAATCACAATTGCCACACTCAATCCTCAGGCTAAAGAGTTCTTCTTTCGTTGTTCTCAGGTTCTGAGTACAATGACAATAAATTTATCTTATCTTTATCTTATCTCACCACAACCGCTAAACAACTCTGATGCACAGCATGGAACTTATACCCTACCTCAAAAAGTACTACCTACATATGTGGGGGCAGATGCCGACCTCCTCATAAAGTACTCTCTGGTGAACCACGTACCATCCACAACACATGCCCTCGAGCCAGAACACCACACCTATGATGATGTCATACAAAAAGATGACTTGCCCTCACTGAGAAGTAGCAGAGAACCGTCACTAAGGTGTGGAAGGTTAGACTTAGCAGCCAGTGGTATGTACAAATTCAATGACAAGCCAGGCAGAGAATACCTACTATGGAAGTCTGTTTTCACAAGCACCGCCCAAAGCGAATAGCTGCTTTCCGGTGAAGAACTTAAATTTCTGTTGGCATGGCTAGGACCACGGTCTAGCTACATGGTGAAAAACATTTACATAGGCTTACTTAACGACCCAGACACCGCTCAAAAACGAGCGTGGGATGCTTTGAACCAGAAATATGGTAAAGACACATTGATGGAATACTCACTCCTAGAACGACCGCGCTGCATCCAGACTCCGAGCCGCCACTGCAGATATCTCATAGCCCTCCTTCAAACAAGGAGCCTCAATGTAACACAGAATCATGAAGGGCTCCTTGGCAGACTGCCACACTGCAACCAAAACCAAGGATGAGTGTCAACTGCACAGCACTGTGCGCCGACTCACCATGTCCTCGTTCGTGTCTTCCCATCTGTTTAGCCAAAGTGTGACCTGAAGGACGCCCTGAAGATGCAGTGAAAATGTATGTGCGTATAGACACTCAAAGCACCTGCACCCTGGCCAAACCTGCATTCTTCGACCTCTTTGAGGTGTAACAGAACAAACTTCCTTTCACTGTATCAATATGCCATGGACCAAGAAGCACGGCGGGGAGGAGAGCTACTGGACTCTGCATAGAGTCTTTGGATGGAAGTTCCCAGTTCCCACTACCGCCCGTATTTGAATGTGATGGGGTACCGAATGACCGCAGTCAGATTGCAACATCTGAGGTCATAAGCAGCATGCCTCACCTACAGCACCTGGCTCATCACTTCCCCATTCTATATCCGGAGGCTGATATCCTACTCCTGCTGGGAAATAATTCCCCATGTGCCTTTCTCTTCTCTGAGTCAGTCGGCAGCCCTGTAGTCAGCCCAGTAGCCATCAAATCTCCACTAGGATGGGGGATCGTAGGAATTGTCAGTGACACTCAGATGCAGGCTCCAACCCAGGCAATTGCCTTGGCACCATCAAAAAAAGGAATGACGTTCCAGCCTAAAAGGCTGCCGCCGATCAGTACACATTCGCTAGGACACCCTAAATTACTGCCAACAACCACCAGACATCCACTAAGATGCTCTACACGGGCATATGCCTCCGCAACACCCTTTCCAGCAGCTTCCTGATGCCCTTTGACACCGTGGAAGCAAGAGTACCGTTCCAACCCTAAAAGGCCGCCAGAAGCGATCTCCAAACTTTCATCTTTGCCACCAAGAGTACCTGTACACCCTAAAAGACCACCAGAGGTGACCAGCAGAGGTGCACCAAGAGGCCGAACTTGAAGATTGAACCTCAAGCTTTGCATGCTTTGCTTTGTTTGATGCTTTATTAATGTTTACTGTTTTTCTCTTAGTTATACAGCTGTTTATCTTAATTATAAAGTTATACGCTACTCAGTATTACTGTTTACTGATTATCTTAGTTTAGTTATTTTTTTTCCTCTTCTCTTAATAGTGGAATTTACAATTCCAGGTGGGGAGTGTGCTGTCCCAGCCAGTCTATGGGAATTGGATAGTTACTTAGGAAGTATGAGCTATCCCCTTAAGGGAATGCATCATGGTAAATGTAGTTAAAGGTATGCATCATGGGAAATGTAGTTCATGTCATGTGGCCACATCTGTAATCCTGATTGGTCACTAAATTGACCCTCAAGGGGTTGGGGGAGGTTTCCCTCCATTCTTGCCTGGACTCATGAACTGATAGTAGCTTTTTCTACCGCTACGAGATGGGTTAGGAGATAACCATCTTTTACCTGCAAGGCTGATATACAAAGGATTGGTCATTAAAGAAGAACTTCATCACAAATGTGAGTTATGAAGATACCTGATGTACCAATAAATGTACTTTGTTATGGATGTTTTGTGGAATCTATCTATCTGCATCTGCACAGCTACAAATCCACCTCTGTGCAAGAGACAGAAAACATCTTTTATAGACAATTCCCTCCCCCTCTTTTTTTTGGAAGGGGATCTACTGGTAAATGGAAGGAAGCTTATGATAAATCCAATTACCATTCTAGGTTACTGAAGTAAGTTGATACTTTACTACAGGGATATGTCACAATATTTCTCTAGCAATGAGGGCTGAGGACTTTATTACGGCACATTTCATACCTATTACTGCATCTGTAATAGTGTATGTGAGAATGACCTTGGCAGACAGAAGGAAGTTCTACAGCCTAGGCAATAGTCTGATAAGAGGCAGCTCAGTCCTAACATGGCGGGGAGAAAGCATGAGAGGCATTTCAAAAGGAATTCTCTCAAACTTTCTGGAGACTAAAAGAAGAGGAGAAGAGAAATACTTTCAGTCATGCAAGACTCTTTGATGTAACCTTACAATAAATAGGATTGTAGGTCATCCTCGAGTTACAATTGTAATTTGGAACTGCTGACACTAAGTGATGTGGTTGTAAAGTATGTGACTGCATACTTAGTGACTTAGCAACATGAAACGCAAGACATATGGGTCATTAAGCAGAGGGAGCCCCAGATAAGAAGTGAGAAGAGTGGGGGCTGGCACAGGGGGTTGGAGGCCTTGGGAGTCCTGGTGGAACCTGCATACAAATTGGGGCAGAGGGTTACTGTAGTGGTGCAAGTGGTATGAATCAGAAAGACTGGGGAAGGACGGTACGGTGTGTGTGTGTTAAGTATAGGAATGTTGTCACTAGTGAAACATTCTTTTTTCTAACAGCTAATATATGGGCTATTGACCAGCCCTCCTGGTCCAAAAAAGCTGATAAAATGATTTTCTGGATGTGCTTGAGATATATTTTATGTGTCCTATACCTGTCTGACTTTTCTAAGGCATGTTCCTAAGCATAAGATAGAATTGGATAGAAGTTAGGCAGTATAATTTTTTGCGACAAAGAAATATGAGCTCACCTTAGACCATTACTAAGTGGTAATCTCTCTAGCTCCTGTATTCTCCTGGTTAATGTTATAGTCACCAGGAATACTCTTTTCCTCATTAGTACTATAAGTGGGATCTGCCTGATGACTTACATAGATGACTTCCATTAGGAAGGTAATGTATATAACAGAGGTAAATAAGGGCGAATGCTTAGGGATGTGAGAGGTAGAAGTCCTAGGGAACATAATTTAGCTAACAGAAAGCTACTCACAGTCATTTCAGAAACTGCATTTGTGCAAAATGCTAAGTTCAAATGGGATGGGATTTTTTTTGGTTCAACCAGGGCAGAACTGCAGTCAATATTTAGTATACTGTATGAACCAGGCCACCAATTTAAGCTATAATATGTTTTATTTCTTTTCTTTATACTATATTACATGAACATAGGCCTGGCGTTTCATTAAGCCACATTAGCCATTATGAATCCAGAATGAAACTAGAACTAAATTTGGTGATATAGTTTGAAGAAATGTGTTATTGAGCAGTATACAATACTGTTCTCTAGCACTGTTATGTTTGGAGAATAAGGAGACCAGACATCTGACCAGTGACTTCAACTCTTTTATAATAACAGGAATCAGAATGGAACAGAGCAATACTATGGGCAGCAGTAACCCTTTTATAGGGTTAGCTGCTGCCTTATTAACCAATGAAAATGTGCAACAGGTTCCAACTACTGACCAATAAGGACAGTCCCAAAAGTGGCCAATCAGGGACTGGTTCTGGCCCAATCCCAAGTTGTTGTATAAGGACCAATCAAGTGTGCAGGTTTTCAACCCCTAATTTGCATTTAGGTTATTCACTTTTATTGATTCACAACACCCCTCCCCTTGGGTTCCGTTTGAGGAGCTGTGATAAAATCCTCAAGATAGGCAGGCCGTTTGGTCTGCCTGGATGATTCGAGCTCCACGGGTTTTGTCCAATGTCCGGTTCGGTGGAGCGTTTGGATGACCATTGTTAAGTTCTATTTCGCTGCACGGCGAATCCGTACTTGCATTCACTGTGGTTGTCTCTGCTGCTGTGTGTTTCTTGAGGGTTTTGCAGTTCGTTTCCCCGTATTAAAGTTCCTGAAAACATCAACTCCCTCCCTTCACGTTCGGTGCTTCGCTGGGCTGTAGGGCTCCCGTTGACCTGCTATTGGTTGTATCAAAGTCAATTCCCTCGATACTCCCTCCCCTTGAGTTGTTGAACCGGGAAGTCATGGCCGCTGGGTGGTAATCTCGATCGGAGTTGGTCTATGTGGCGTTTCCACACCCTCCCATCGTCTGTTAGCAGGCGGTAGATCTAGGCCCGGTGAGGTGGGTAACAGTTGCGGGTATCCATAAGCGGGTCGCCGGAAAAGTTTTGGCAAAGATTAAATCGCCTACCTTAAATTCCCGGCATTTGCTGCTGGGCGAAGGTTTTCTGGTGCGGCGGGGTGGAGCGGTCAAGGTGCGATCGTATTTTCTGCCCCATAAGAAGTTCAGCGGGTGTTTTGTTGGTCACGCGCTGTGGGGCGTGATGTGCTGCAATAAGAGGATTCGATTGATTTTCTCGATGTTGCCAAATTCCATTTTATGCAGGGTCTTTTTCACAAATTGTACCATGCGTTCTGCCGTCCATTCACCGCAGGGTGGCGGGCGAGGTCAGCGCATGGCGGATGCCCGATCAGCCAGATATTGTTCAAAGGGCAATGCAGTGAACTGCGGGCGTTGTCGAGACCAACACGTCCGGAAACCCGTGCGTGAGTCGGTTGTAGTTGTGTGCATTCGATGAATCTCGAGCCAGTTAGAATGGCGTCGACAGTAATCAGGAAAGTGTGACCTTTGGTAGGCCCCGCAAAGTCAATATGAATACGGGACCACGGTCCCCTCGGTGTTCCCATTCAGTTGGGCTTGCTTTGGTGGGGCGTTGCTGGCGTCCTGGCAGCGTTGGCACGTAGCGACCCAGGCCTCGATTCTTTTGTTGATTCCCGGCCACCAAGCGTAGCTGCGTGCGAGTGATTTCATCCGCACAATGCCGGATGTCCCTCATGCAATACCGCCAGCACAGTCTGTTGCAATTTGGCAGGGATTACAACTCGATCGCCCCACAAGATACAGCCTTTTTGGGAAAACAGCTCGGTTTGGCGGGCTTTGAAGGCGCCCATTCAGGTGCAATTTGGTCCGTCGGCCACCCTCGTTCAACCAGCGTAGTATGTGTTGCAGAACTGGGTCACGTTTCGTTTCAAAAGCAATGTCTCTAGCCGTCAAGGGTGGTGCCTGTAGAGTTTCAATCTGTAGTGTTGAGAGGGTTGGGGCTGGATCCACAACAGCGTCTGGGAGCGGTGTTCTGCTCAATGCATCGGCGTGGAGAATCGATTTCCCGGGCGGTGCTGCAAAGTGTAGTTGTAGGCCGCCAGGAATTCAGACCACGAGTCATTCTGGGGACAATATATACGGGGTTGGTTTATTACCGCAATGATCCCCAGTAGCGGTTTATGATCAGTGATTATTGTAAATGCGCGGCCATAAACATATTAGGTGAAATCTTTTAACTGCAGCAACAATAGCTAAAGCTTCTTTGTCCAGCTGACTATAATTTCGTTCAGCTTTAGCTAAGGTTCGCGAAAAAAAACGCAATGGGGGCTTCCGCTCCGTTTGGTAACACGTGGGCCAGAATTGCCCCAACCCCAAAGGGTGATCGTCACGTGATAGTGAGCGGCAGAGTCTCGTTGTACTGCATAAGTACTGAATCAGAAGTTAGCAATTTCTTTACTTGTTGGAAAGCATGTTGTTCCGTTGTCCCCAAACCCACGTTGCTTTTTGTCTAATAGTCTATGCAATGGTTCAGCTACTGTTGCTTTGTGGGGTAAAAACACATTATAGAAATTGATAAGTCAAGGCAGCCTGTAGGTCTGCCTTGTTCCTAGGAGTGGGTGCCTTTTAATTGCTCGTAATTTGTCTTCAGTGGGATGAATTCCTTGGCTGTCAGGAGGTATCCCAAAAATTCTACTTTTCGGTACATAAGTGGCATTTATCTTTTTTTACTCTGAGGCCTGCATTTTGGAATCTTCGTAAAACCTCTCTGAGTCGTTTTTCTAAACTGTCTTTGTTAGGTGCGGCGATGAGTACATCGTCGAAATATGGGACAACACCTTTTATCCTTGTAACAACCTTTCCATTAAGCTCTGGAAGATTCCAGGGACGCTTACTCGGTGGGCGGTTGCATTTAAATGCGCCCCTATGTGTTACGATCGTTTGCGCCTCGGCTGTGGTTGGTTCTACAGGCAATTGTTGATACGCCTGGGCTAAATCTAGTTTGGCGAAAACTTTCCCGCCGCCAGAGAATGGAGTAAGTGTTGCACTACGGTACTGGATAAGCACTTTGCTGCAGTGCGTGGTTTAATGTGGCCGGTAGTCTCCGCAAATTCTTAAGAGACCCATCAGGCTTGATAGGCGTTACTATTGGGGTTTCCCAATGGCGTGGTCGGTGGGTTCCAGTACGCCCTGCGCTATCAGCTTATCGAGTTGTTCGTCGATTTTAGGTTTTAAAGTGACGGCACCCGGCAGCGGCTTAAGGCGGATGGGTGCTATTTCAGGGTTCAAGTTAAGCGAGATTGGGGTCCCCTTATACTTGCCTAGTCCGTTCGCGAAAGCGTCTTGGAATTCTTGCGCAGTGCTTCCTCCCAATCGACGCTTTCGGCCTTGTGGACTCCGGCTACAGTGATTCGGCGGCCTGAACCATTGTAGGCCTGAGGAACTGGCCTGTCTCGATCCAGACAGTCAGTGGTAGTGCGGCGGTGCGGTCCTTGAAAGTGACCTGGAATCTGCGGGACCCGGCGGCGGGAATTCGGTTGCCCTGATAGTCTTTGAGTATAACCCTCAGAGGTTAAGGTCTTGGCGGCGAATCGTTGGAAGGAGCTGTTGGGCGTTTTCCACGACACCATAGAGAGGAAGATCCGAGTCTACCTCCATCACGCAAGAGTTTGTTTTTGATGGCGACCTTTACTCGGATTTTCCGGCATCAAGGATGTGGCGTGGCCTATGGTGATTGTTTGGTGGGTCTCTTCCTGCCTGGTTTCCTCACGCCTGGTGGAAGTGGTGGGCGGCTTGTTTCTGTAGCAGTGGTTCACTTTTTCTCGGTGTGTGCCGAAGAATCCGGAAGACTGGAATTCGGCCTGTCGGGGTTTGGAGTTCTGTTTGCTTCTGCAAACCTTTGCGATGTGACCGCGTCTCCCGCAATGGCGGCAAAGTGCGTCAAGGAATTTGCAGCCGGATCGTGGGTGATTCGCTCCACAGCCGGCACACGGTCGAAATGAGTGTTGTGAGGACTGCTCTCTCTCCGTTCGAAGTCGGTTGACCTCTTCCTCATCGCTGTCGGACGGGGACTCTAGTCTTCGTGGTGGGTTGATACCGGTGTCTCTGAGCGGTGAGGTATCAGTGGCGAGTTTACGTGGCGGTGCGTTGGTGCGGCGCATTTGGGCTGCTGACTTCTTTGTCGCCTCTGCTGCCGAGGCTTCTTTAGAGGGCATCGGTGAGGCTGATGTCCCCCTTAGCCATAATTTTGCTCTGGATAGCGCCGTCTTCTAGGCCCAGAACCAAGCGGTCCCGGAGGAGCTTCTTCAAGTCGGCGAACCCGCAGAGGCCTCCTAGGTTCCGGAGGTCCGCGATGTAATTGGCAAGGCTTTCGTCCTTCCGTTGATCCCTCTGGTAATATTCGTGTCTTCTTACTAGGGTTGGTGCGGAGCGCGTAGTGAGCCCGTAAGTAGCGGCTCGAGGGCGTCCCAGTCCATTTCTTTTACCTCTGCTGGCTTGGCAAGCGACTTTGCCATTTTAAACACGGTTGGCCCACAATGCGTTAGAAAGATAGCTCTTTTTTGCGGTTGTTGCATCTTTCAAATTGTTAGTTTCAGAAACATCTGGAACCGATCCATGTAGGCCTCCGTCTTCGGTCTCTGGATTGAATGGAGCGGGTGGTGCGGCACCGCTGGCCATGTTGCCGTTGATGGTGCGTGTTTGACCACGTGCTCTGTAGGTTGCTCTGTAGGTTTAGTCAGCTCTTCGGTCTCCGTATCCCACCTTCGTCGCCAGTGTTATGTTTGGAGAATAAGGAGACCAGACATCTGACCAGTGACTTCAACTCTTTTATAATAACAGGAATCAGAATGGAACAGAGCAATACTATGGGCAGCAGTAACCCTTTTATAGGGTTAGCTGCTGCCTTATTAACCAATGAAAATGTGCAACAGGTTCCAACTACTGACCAATAAGGACAGTCCCAAGGTGGCCAATCAGGGACTGGTTCTGGCCCAATCCCAAGTTGTTGTATAAGGACCAATCAAGTGTGCAGGTTTTCAACCCCTAATTTGCATTTAGGTTATTCACTTTTATTGATTCACAACAAGCACCATAACATACAAGTAGGAGAGGAAATGAAAAAAAATACCAAATATGTCCAAAATACCAAAAAGAAGAGCATCTTAAGAGTTAAGTACAATACTAAAAAAAAGGTTTTTTCAATCACAGAATACACTACTTCAAGAAAGAGTCCATACATATAAAAAGATCTGGAGCACATCAAGCAAAGTATTTTGCAAGTTAGTGAATGAACTGTACCGACTTGAAAACCTACGCATCTGACATTGTTCCAGGTTTTGCAGCTTGGCACGTTTGCTACTTAGCTTTTAGTGTCTTGAATTTCAAAGCAAACATTCACCAAAATATCTCCAGCCACCTGGCTAATATATTACTGAACTATTTACACAAAAAGATCTGGCAGACCTTGGACCCTGAAGGAATAGTTCTTCAGTAGGATCAAGAACTCTGTCCATGGCAACAGAGTAGTGTCCTTGATCTAAATTATTCACACCTAATTATTGATCTTTTTTCATTTCATATATACTTTATTTAAACATATAAATAGTCCAGGTGAAAATATTGCAGTTGCAATGTCCTGGCTTGTTTCAGAAATATTAACCTCAATCTAATAAACTTTCTAAAATAGATCCTCTGGACCGTTACAGAAAATTTAAAACACATGACAGAGAAAATTCGGGAACCCAAACCAGCAAGAACAATAGTGAACAGCTCATTGTACTTTTCAATCTTGTTGCATGCTGTTTAATGTACTCCTTTAACAAATTAAAATCTGGTACAGCGATATAACAGGGATAAAAATCAGGAATTGGACATAGAAGGTGACCCTGGTCTACCATTTCCTTTTCCAGCCTTTCCTCCATAATGGCAAAATATCATGTATGTATCGCCTCCCAATTAAGTATAGCTTCCACTCATGCAGATTAAAAGAAGAATTTGAATAATGTGCAAAGGACGGTAAGCTTATATTTAAATAGTGTTATAAAAGCTGCTATATGGAAAAGGGCTGAGAATGGCAGAAAGTAGCTTGTCTCAAACCAACCAGCAGGTTCATGACTAAGGCAATGATGGAGGAAGAACCTTGTGCTTTTGCTGGAATCAGCTGGTGTGGCTTGTTTCTGAGAATGTCTTAGGAACATCTTAGGATTTGTCTCTTGAAAATATTGAAATATAACTTTAAAAGACGATTACATAAACTTTATGACATTTTAAACAATGAAGTTGCAATTTCAAGGCATTCACAAATCAAGCAGGACTTAAAAAGAGTCAAAAGTTCATTAATTAATCCAACTATACTCAATAGGAATCCAGGCTGCTTGTTCAAGACCAGAAACAGATCTTAGGCAAAGAACATCTTTTAAAAACCCTTTGTTCAGTTAGATAATCATACCATATTTTATGCTTCAGCATTAAATTTAGACCAGGTAATTTACATAAACCAAAAAAATACAATGTATTATTTGTGAGTCAAAGGTAATCACCACAAATAAATCCATTTTTGGAGGTAATAAAAATTTACTTTTACAATTACAAAAAATTGTATGATTATTTTGAGCTAGAAAGCAAACCCTAGCTAGCTGTCCAAAGACAGTTCTGCTTGCATATTCATAAATCTGAAAGGAATCCTACAAAATTAAAGCTTGACTTCTGAGGTTAGCAGTGGAATTGTCAATTTTCTTAAAACTCAAGGAATTACTTTACAGTAATAAATTAGATACGTAAGTCACGACTATTCTACTTCCAGCTTCTTATGAAAATATTGTCAAGCTGCTCTTAGTAGTTTTAGCTATTTTTTTCAATGCTATTATATAAGAGCAGGAAGACAATTCTGTAAAAAAAGCCATGTATAATATAATTTTAGTAGATTGGTGCACATTGTACTGAGTAATATACCATTCAAATGACCAATAAGAATTTAATTTCAATCAACAAAATGTTTTTCAAACATTAACCTTCAAACCTACCAAAGTACAGCATGATTAAGATAGTAACCAACCAGTACAGCTTTCTACAAAAATGCTTACACTTTTTGTGCAGATAGACTTCTTGCCTCAAAGCTTAGCATACGAAATGCCTAAAACCAGGGGCTGGATTCTACCGGTTCAGACCAGTTCTATAGAACCATTTGTTACGATTCTGCGCAGTTCGGAGAACCGGTAAATCGTATCCCTGGCTGGCCCCAGCTTTCTCCACCCACCCCTCCCCTCCCCCTGCATGCCCAACATTGCTGACTACATTCTCCCCCACACAGACACTCCTTAAAGTTTTTTTTCCTACCAATGATCAGTTGTTCCAAAGAACAGCTGTGCTGGGATCCCCCTTTCTGTCATCCTGCTTCACCCAGGAGGCTTCCCTGAGGCCCAGGAGACAAAAGGGGGCACAGGGGGCTGTGCGCCCTCCCTGATCCATTTTTGGCCTTTTGGGCCTCAGAGAAGCCTCCTGGGAGCAAAAACGCCCCCCCCCCCAGGCTTCCCTGAGGCCCAGGAGGCCAAAAAATGTGGGGGGTTGTTCAAAAAAAAAAGAAAGAAGCCATGCCCACTCAGTCACATGGCCATGCCCACCTAGCCACGCTCACCTAGCCACGCCCACAGAACCAGTTGTAAAAATATTTGCATCCCACCCCTGCCTGAAACTGATGAGAACATATGTGAAACTTTGGGTTACTATATCTAAATTAGTTGTCTGGACTGAATGTCCAGTCTCTTCTTAAAAACCTCCAGTGATGAAGCATCCACAACTTCTGTGAGCAAGCTGTTCACTGGTTAACTGTCTTCGCTATCAGGAAGTTTCTCCTTAATTCCAGCTTGCTTCTCTCCTTGATTAGTTTCTTGTCCTGCTTACAGGTGCTTTGGTAAATAAAATAACCCCTTCTTCTTTGTGGCAACCTCTCAGATACTGGAATACTTCTATCATTCCCCCTACTCCTTCTTTTCTCTAGACTAGCCAACCCAAATCCTGCGACTGTTCTTCATATGTTTTAGTCTCCAGGCCCTTAATCATCTTAGTTGCTCTTCTTTGCACTTTTCCCAAAGTCTCAACATCTTTTTTGTACTGTGGTGACCAAAACTGGATGCAGTATTTCAGATGTAGCCTTACTAAGGCTTAAAATCAGTACTAATACTTCATGTGATTTTGATTCTATGTCTCTATTTAAACAACTAAGGACTGCATTAGCTTTTCTGGCTGCTGCCACACACATTACTGACTCATATTTAAATGATCATCTACTAGGACTCAAAGGTCCTTCTCACAGTTAGGTTTTGCCTAATCTGTACTTGTACCTTTGGTTTTTACTTCCCAGGTGTAAAAGCTTGCTTTTCTCCACATTAAATTTCATGTTGTTGAATAGGACTCTTTGTTTAAGCCTGTCAAGATCTTTTGGGATCCTGAGCTTGTCTTCTGGGGTGTTGGTTAGTCCTGCCAGCTTGGTGTCATCTGCAGATTTGATAAGTTCCCCTTCTATTTCCTCATCTAAGTCATTTATGAAGATATTGAAAAGTATAGGGCCACCTCACTGCTTACTTCTCCCATGTAGATGTAGTACCATTAAAGATGACTCATTGAGTGTGGTTAGTCAGCCAGTTACTATTTCATCTGGTGGTGATACTGTCTATGCTACATTTTTCTAGTTTCCCAAGAAGTAGTTTGTGATCTACTTTGTCGAATGCTGTACTGAAGTCTAAGTATACTATCTCCAAAACATTTTGCTGGTCTGCTAGTTTAGTCAAGTTGGTCTAATTTAGTCAAGCTGCAAGTTGCACAGGACAGCCACAGTAAAGCAAATGTAAGATAAAATAATATATCTTATATTAGAATTTATTTCCCAAAAGCACATATATAAATGGGTTTAATTTAGACTTAAAAGATAACTTCTACTATCTCTCACACTAGACTTCATTATAACTTTAGTGCCCTCCAGATATCTAAGACAACAATCCACAAAATCCAGTCCATTGGCCATTCTGACTATAAAGGATATAAAGTCCAGAACATTTGGAGAATCCATTATTATCTAAATGATTATAAATTAAGACCCACTTATTTTGTTGATACTAAGAAAGCCTTTCTTCTTTGGTTGGTATCTTAAAACAGCATTATTAGCTCTTCATTGAAAGTATCGTTATTCAAGCACTTCAAAAGATTTTGTTTTATTTGTGGATTTATTGAAAGAAAAAGTAGATTATAGTATCATGGCAATTTATTTATTTCAAGAAAGTTAGTGCTCAGCCAGTGACTCACCACAAAGTCTGCAAAAAGGGAACACAGTCTCAAATCAAATCAACTTCAGCTGGAGGTGATGGAGAATTTGGAATAAACCATTCCAGAAACGTGAAAGAGGGTAGCATAGGTAAAATTCCTAAGGCTCTGCAAGTACACGTTACATCAGTTTGAAATGGAATGATGTACTGAAGATGATGAGCAAACACCGCTTTAAGAAAAGTTAGTATATAGATTCAAATTAAATTAAATTAAATTTTAAATAAGAAAATCTGACCTTTGAAAAATATCACGTCTAATAGTCTCTCTTTCCAACCTCCTCTAAAATACTTCTTAAACTTCAAAGTTACTGAATATTTTTTTTACTTTTGCAAACTCCTGCATACCATTTGACATTCTACAGATTACTGTAATATGTTTAGCAGACATCATTTAAAAAGAGAGGATATTTTTCCAGAAAGAAAAACCCCTCTGCCTAAGACTGTTCTGAAATGGCCATTTTCCATGAGCAAGAATGTATTTTTAAAATTCAATCATTCAAAAGAAAAGAAATCATTTTAATTTATAGACACAAAGTAAAGTAAAACAGGAACATTGTGTACAGGCAAAGAATAATATCAGTGCTTGCCTATTATCCCAAATTATTAATTTCACATGGGAATGTGTTGGTGTATTAAATGTTTGGTAATAAATTGTGCAAAGTATTTGGCATTTTCTACTTGAGCATTTACAAATGGATATTAGCAACCATGAAATTTTCAAGTAAGTATTTCTTTAGCTTAAGTACAATCATAACAGAGAAATGAAAAATACTGGTTTGAGCTTAGTGTATTTATCTGAAAAGTCAACTATTTTTTCCAAATAATGTTCCCAAATGGAAGGATTATTTTTGATGAATTGAGAATATAGTAAGAAGGATAGACATATTTTTGAAATATTTACTTTGGTGGGAGAGTAATCTTAAATTCTGCATTTTCTTCCTTTGGATATAGTTTTCAGTGCTACACATATTCTAGTAAACACCTAATCAAACCTGAGAAAATATACAAGAGCAATATTTTGTCTTTGTTTTTTTAATTTATAAACTAAGCATCCAGCCTATTACTGCTGTAAAATGGGTACAATAAAAAAACAAAACAAGCAATACAAAGCTATAGCATGAAATGTTTACAGTAGCACTACAGAATGTCAAAATAGCCTACAGAACAGTCTTTACTACCAATCTAAATCTGTGCAAGCAACTTCCAATGTTATTACTCTTTTGGTGTTCAATGCAAAAACAAAAAAGGGACAAAAGCAACAAACAAACTAAAAAATCCAGCCTGAAGTGTTAAAATTTGTTTTTCTATCATGGAAACCATTATTGTGGAAAAGAATTTACCCAATGAATTCTGATTGTTGTAGAGCTGTTAATTATGTAGAACAGCTAGCAGCACACCAGTTAAAAGACAATTGTCAATTCTTGTAATACAGATTAAATTGACTCTTGTCTTGTCCAATACATCTCTTAGATGTACAATTGCTAGCTTTGTTTGCTTCCTGCCAAAGTATGCAACTTCATTTAATTTATCTAGAAACATTTCCTGAATTCAAGGCAATGCTATTTGTTTTGCTGGCACCAGATCAGATACAGGATGAACTCTGAGAGGCAGAATGGGTAACAACATGGACTTAAGCATTCTTGCCTGACATAGTTGACATACAGGTGAAACTCAAAAAATTAGAATATCGTGCAAAAGTTCATTTATTTCAGTAATGCAACTTAAAAGGTGAACCTAATATATGAGATAGACTCATTACATGCAAAGCAAGACAGTTCAAGCCGTGATTTGTCATATTTGTGATTATTATGGCTTATAGCTCGTGAAAACCCCAAATCCACAATCTCAGAAAATTAGAATATTACATGCAATCAATAAAACAAAGATTGTACATAGAACAATATCGGACCTCTGAAAAGTATAAGCATGCATATGTACTCAGTACTTGGTTTGGGCCCCTTTTGCAGCAATTACTGCTTCAATGCGGCGTGGCATGGAAGCTATCAGCCTGTGGCACTGCTGAGGTGTTATAGAAGACCAGGATGCTTCAATAGCAGCCTTCAGCTCTTCTGCATTGTTTGGTCTCATGTCTCTCATCTTTCTCTTGGCAATGCCCATAGATTCTCTATGGGGTTCAGGTCAGGTGAGTTTGCTGGACAATCAAGCACAATAATCCCACGGTCATTGAACCAGGTTTTGGTGCTTTTGGCAGCGTGGGCAGGTGCCAAGTCCTGCTGGAAAATGAAGTCAGCATCCTCATAAAGCTCGTCTGCGGAAGGAAGCATGAAGTGCTCCAAAATCTCCTGGTAGATGGCTGCGTTGACCCTGGACTTAATGAAGCACAGTGGACCAACACCAGCAGATGACATGGCTCCCCAAATCAACACAGATTGTGGAAACTTCACACTGGACTTCAAGCATCTTGCAATGTGCCTCTCCATTCTTCCTCCAGACTCTGGGTCCTTGGTTTCCAAATGAGATGCAAAAGTTGCTCTCATCAGAAAAGAGGACTTTGGACCACTGAGCAACAGACCAGTTCTGTTCTTTAGCCCAGGTAAGATGCTTCTGATGTTGTTTGTTGTTCAGGAGCGGCTTGACAAGAGGAATATGACATTTGAAGCCCATGTCCAGGATCCGTCTGTGTGTGGTGGCTCTTGATGCACTAACTCCAGCCTCAGTCCACTCCTTGTGAAAGTCCCAACACTTTTGAATGGCCTTTTCCTGACAATCCTCTCCAGGCTGTGGTCATCCCTGCTGCTTGTGTACCTTTTTCTTCCACATAACTTTCTATTAATGTGCTTTGATACAGCACTTTGGGAACAATTTCCAATTCACTCGTTTGCAATTACCTTTTGAGGCTTTCCCTCCTTATGGAGAGTGTCAATGATAGTTTTCTGCACAACTGTCAGGTCAGCAGTTTTTCCCATGATTGTGATTCCTACTGAACCAGACTGAGAGACCATTTAAAGGCTCAGGAACCTTTTGCAGGTGTTATGGCTTAATTAGCTGATTAGAGGGGGACACTTTGAGCCCAGAATATTGAACCTTTTCACAATATTCTAATTTTCTGAGATTGTGGATTTGGGGTTTTCATGAGCTGTAAGCCATAATCATCTCAATTATGACACATCACGGCTTGAACTATCTTGCTTTGCATGTAATGAGTCTATCTCATATATTAGTTTCACCTTTTAAGTTGCATTACTGAAATAAATGAACTTTTGCACGATATTCTAATTTTTCAAGTTTCACCTGTAGTTATACACTAGAAACGTACATTTCAGGAATGGTTAGAGCCATAAAGGAAGAGAGTAGCAAAACATCCCAAACATAACTCTGAGAAGATCCCTCCCAAAAAGGAAAAAGGTGGCTATATCCACATAAAAGGCTTATTTAGCAATAGCAATTAAACTTATATGCTGCTCCATAGTGCTTTATAAGACTCTTTGAGCAGTTTACAAATGTTAACGTATTGCTCCCAACCAGTGGTGGGATTCAAAACTTTTTACTACTGGTTCTGTGGGCATGGCTTGGTGGGCGTAGCTAGGTGGGCATGGCAATGTGACTGGGTGGGCATGGCTTTTTTTTTTTTTTTTTGCTTTTTTGCAGCTACCCCCCCACCCGTTTTTGGGGCCTTCTGGGCCTCGGGGAGGCTTCCTGGGGGGGGGCATTTTTTGCTCCCAGAAGGCTTCCCTGGGGCTCAGGAAGAAAAAAAAGGAGCCTGGAGGGGGCCAGCTCCCTTCCTCGCTCCATTTTGGTGCCTTCTGGGCCTCAGGGGAGCCTCCTAGGGGGGCATTTTTGCTTCTAGAAGGCTCCCCTGGGGCTCAGGAAGGCAAAAAATAGAGAGGGGAGCTGTGCCCCTCCCACCATTTTTTGCCTTCCTGGGCCTCAGAGAATCCTCCTGGGCAAAGCAGTAAGACAAGCTAGGGGAATCCTGGCACAGCCGATTGTATGAACAGCTGATTGTCGGGAGGGGAAAAAAAAAAGAAATACCTTAAGAAGCAAGCATCAGCCGGGTGGGATGAGTGAGCATTGGGCGGGCGGGGCAAGCAAGCTAGCGGCGACCAGGCAACCGGGTTGGGAGCCTGGCCAGCCAGAACTTACTAATGGTTCGGCGACCCATGCCAAATCCTTGCTACTGGTTCGTGTGAACCGGTAAGAACCGGCTGAATACCACCACTGCTCCCAACAGTCTGGGTCCTCATTTTACCAACCTTGAAAGGATGGAAGGCTGAGTCTACCTTGAGCCAATTAGGATCAAACTCCAGGCTGCGGGCAGAGTCAGCCTGTAATATTGCATTCTATGCGTTCTAACCACTGCACCATCAGAACTCCTATACTTCCTTCAAAGGTTGTTTACTTATTTGTGTACAAGCACACATAGCAGTTCTGCTTGGGCCAGAAATGATATGAAATTATTTTTCCTTTACAGAGAATTGGCACAGCTTCTGAAGCAGCATGTGAGCCTTTCAAAGGACATTGGTGTTTTTACAATTCAAAGAGAAATGCTTTGTTTGCACTAACAAACTCTGCAAACCACCTCTATCAAAGGTTTTTCGAATAGTATTTCATCAGCTTTTTGATTCCATGATTCCCCAGTCAGCCACATTTCCAATTCACAACTTTAATGAAAGGTTTTTAAAATCCCATACTGAAATGCAACATGAAAGCACGCACAGTTGACTGTTTCAAATGCATTTAAAGAGCCACATTTTGAAGGAACTTTTTAAAAAATGTATTCCAATAATATGTACTGGATCAGTAAAATCATCTATGTTCCCACCTTATACTCTGAATAACAATATTTAAAGCAGGGAAAAATAAATTAAGGTATAAGAGCATACCAGAAACAATCATGTTAAACCAGAAACTTCATTTTGCAACCATTAACCTAGTGCAGTTAGCAACAGTTTTAAAAAAATCACTGAGATAAATTAGCATTAGAAGCTTGTAAGACAAAATATCCTTCTGAAGTTCTGGAAAAGAAAAAGCAAGCTATAGGTAATCCTCAATTTATGACCACAACTGACCCCAAAATTTATGTTGTTAAGTGAGAAATTTGTTAAGTGAGTTTGCTCCATTTTACGACTTTTCTTATCACATTTGTTAAGTGAATCACTGCAGTTCTTAAATTAGTAACACAGTTGTTAAGTGAATCCGGTTTCCCCATTGACTTTGCTTGTCAGAAGGTCAAAAAGGGGATCATATGACCCCAGGACACGGCAACTGTCATAAATGTGAGTCAGTTATCAACTATCCGAATGTAAGTCACATGACCACGGGAATGCTGCAATGGTCATTAGTGTGAAAAATAATCATAAGTCACTTTTTTCAGTGCTATTGTAGCTTTGAACCATCACTAAATGAACTGCTGTAAATCGAGGACTAAGAGTATAGGGAATGCGACAGAAAGGAAGGCTGAATGGAAAGGGGATAGTTCAGGTAAAAGCCAGATCTGTTGGCATAAAGAGAGGGAAATGAAAGGAAGGGAATATTTTGACATAGTTTATATACTGAATTAAATAAATGTAAGGAAGAAGTCACCTATACTTTCCTGCATTAGGAAACACAACAAATATTAGTGAAAATAATTAGCAAACATAAAGAAATAGATAATAAATTTGATATTGCAGTAATTACTCTATAAAAATATGTAGTGCTAAGGAATAATAAAAATACTCTTTACCTACAGACCCTGTGTCCCATCTGATTGACACCCTCATGTGAATTACAATGCTGGATTAGATGTCAGGAGTCTTCTTTTATAGCGGTTACCCTTGACTAACTGTATCTCATTCTCATTTAGCACAGAGTAATGTCAGTAAAGAGGGAAAAAGTACATAATCTGCTATCTTCCGTATGTGTTGATAAAACCTAGTTAGGGTTTGGGTTTTCTTTAGAAAGAGGAAGTTAAAGAGACTTAATTACTTAGACTAGGAATACTTTGGCATGAGGCATTTATCATACAATTGCTCCGAGTTGTGTATGTATCTATGTAAATGTGTGTGTGTGTATGATTTGTGTATGTATGTGTGTATGATCAGCATAATCTAATTATGTGTGTGCATTATAACATATATGTAATTATTTTTTTATTTTTAAAGAATGATTATATATATAATTTTTAAAACAACAACAACAACAATTTCTAGCTGACCTCAGCCAAACAAAATTTAAGCATTTAACCCAGATCTAGTTCAGGCTGTTGGAAGGAAAAAAAATTGTTCTCAGAGGCTTATTCTTACAACTAAAGAGAAAGAAAAGTCTGCCATATGTGGCCAAGGCATATGACTATTACCTAATACGCTATAAGTAATAAAGTGAATAACAGCAAACCAGAAAGCTCCATTACTAGGTCTCTTGACTTTAGCAAACCTTGGCATTTTAGACAGTTTGAACTATTTCTTGACAAATGTTGTCCCCAAGTCTAAACTTCAGAACTTGTTTGTTTTGTGGGCAGCGTGAAAGAACCCTTTGGGAAATAAAATGTGTGCATTGAAAAAGCCTCTAGTTGTACTGAATCCACAAAGGGCAATGCTAGACCGTCCATTCAGAAAAATGAGCCTCCATCAAACCATGGGAAGCTCACACCAGCATTGTCTGAAATTAGTTTTTTTTTTCATGCAAGAAATAATTGACTAAACACATCTGAGCCTCCGCAAAATAACTTGGGAGTAAAAAAAAGCACCTTTGTAAACTTACAACCATATAAAAGAAAAACAGTATGTGTCGATAAAATCCTGAGCAGAATATCTGTCAAGGATGTGAGCTTTACTTGCTTCACACATTTAATATTTTGTAAAAATAAATAGGAGGATAGCTAGAAAGTTCTTGATTATGAGCAACTTTGGGGAAAAATATTTTTTTTAAATAGTTCCTTCTTCAGTAATATTTGACTCTATTAAAGTTTATATCAAAATGCTAATTTATTATTCATTATATACTTGCCTTGACCATCTTTAATAATAAAGTTATTTGCTGTGATTTCAATTAAAACATCAAGAAATTACTTGATTATTGAACTTCCAGTTTGGGCTTCTTCGGCGACACACCGAAATCGCGATCGTCCGCAGTTTTGATCCATGCTCACCGCTGAAACTCCCCAAGCCGCCCAGATTCGGGGCTGAAGCCACCCCATAGAGGTGGTGAAAAAGGGGGATCTGTCAGCGGGGCTGAGGAGAGCCGCATCTCTCCTCCTCAGCTGGCCATTACTCCCTTTCCCAAAGGTGGTTGCAGCAGTGGTCAGAAATGGCCACCTCAAAGAAGAACCCAACCGGACAAGATTGTGCAGGAGGAAGTTTAAAGGAGAAAGTTTGACTGACCGGGTTGAATGGAGAACATCTATTTAAGGTACCTGGAACCTGAATTTTAAAGACTAATACTATTCCTAAAAAAGATTTTAAGCTGCGAAAGAGAAAGGGAAAGGAAACGGAATTGGCTTTTTTTCCTCTAACATGGACAGTTTTAACTGACTTGGAACATTAAGAAGAAGAGATTCGAATAAGAAATTGATACTAATCCACTTTGACATTAATAGGCTATTTCTAGCTGAAAATAAAGTGTCAAAGGGATAAAGATTCTTGGATAATTTAAAAACTTTCTTTAATAAAGAAAAGAAAGAAAGCAGCAGAGGGAAAAAGGAAAAAAGAGGGTGGAATCTGGAAAATGGAGGAGACTACCTGGAACTTAAAAAAAAAATTGATTGTGGAATTTTAACAAGGCTTGCAAAAGATACATTGTAGCTGAAACTTTGTTACAAGAGAACAAAGCCCCTGGAAAGAGAAAGTGAGAAAAGAAGCAAGAAACAGTTTTGGATTATTGGATGATTCCTGGAACTTTGGATGGAGGATCCTAATGAAATAAAATAAAATCAACTGGGGGTTGTTTAAATTTTTTTAAAATGGCATCACCCCTTGAAGAGTTAAAAATGAGTCTTAAAGACCAAAAAGAAGAAGCACAAAATAGAAGAGGATCTTTTGGCTTTGTATTTCAATTTTTAGAAATGGAGATCTTGAACTATGAAAAACAACAAGAAACGCTGGGAGAACAAGAAGGGCAGGACAACGAAGAAGCCATCTTCAATGACCAAGCAATTTTAAGCGGGGTAAAAAAGGGAAAGGGGGGAAAGGGAGTTAAAAACTTAAGTACTGAAGCAACAACCAAAAAAAAGAGTAATTTGAAAAGTAATCATAATATCAGGAAGAAGCAGAAGGGAGGATCACAGAAGGGAGAATCAGATAGAAAAGGGAATAAAAAGGGGAGGGAGAAGAAGAGAGGGAAGAGGGAAAGGAAAAGAAGCTACAAAAGACAGAAATAAGATATAGAGGTACAGGAAAAACATACAAAGGTATGTTTAAAAGACACAGAGACAATGGTTAAAATTTAACTTAAGGAGAGGATTCTGCAAAGGTGCATGGGATAGCATTGTTATATAATACGTTAGATGATTAAAGTGATAGAAAAAATTTCTATTGATGTGTAGTGGAATATTTGTTTGTAAAGAGAATAAGGCTCTCAATGATATAAAAAGAACATTTAAAAAAACTGAAAAGAAACATAGAAGATTTTTATCAGTTGATAAAGTGAACTTGAATAATAATAATAATAACTTTATTGACTACTGTTAATAACTATTGTTTGGTTTTTTATTTAAACACAGTAATAAATAAAATATGAAATATAAATGATTAAAGTGAAAAACAACTGATACTACTAGGTAATGTTTGTTAAAAGAAATAGAAATGTAAAAGATTGTTATTAATATTAATGGCAGAGCTGTACTTGAATAGAATAATTATTCCATTTACTATTGTTATACATATATACACAGATATATATACATAAATACTTTTTTCTTTTAAGAATTTAGTGTGTATTTTAAGGGAATGTACCAAGCAGAATTCGATTGAAAATAGATATGTGTTATAAAATAGAGGTTAGAAAATGAATGTTATAACTGTAAGGATGTAACTTAAATTTTTAAATAAGATTTGAAAAAAGATACAAAGGTGTTACACTCCAGTCTAGTAATTACAGGGGAAAATTTGTTTTATGAGAAAAGATAATATGAAATTGTAAACAGGACAGATGAAAGTATAAAAACATTGATTAGAAAGATTTTAAAAATTAGAAAAAGATATATAATTGAATTAAGAAAGGAATGAGATATAGGAGGTAAAGGGAAAAGCTATTGAAAAAATTGTGAAAATAGTTATAAGATATGGATTAGAATGTATAAGATAAATATGTATTGAGTTTATGTCTGTTTGGAGAAGTGATAACCTGGGGCCATGCTATTCTCAAAAAAAGATATTTTATTTGTATTTTTATGTTTTGTGAAAACTTAAATAAAACTTTTATTAAAAAAAAAAAGAAATTACTTGATTACATGATTTTTTCCATGATCTCAATAAAGAAAAGAACATCTCTTTTCTTTATATATTGCAATGAATATGCTTTACTGCATATAAAGGAATAACATTCTGATTTAGTATATTATGTAATTTACAAAATTCTGGTGTCTTGCATGTATATTCAAAAATCCTGCAATCAATAAAATATTTAGACACTAAAATAATTAAATCACAAACATATTTGATGTTGGTTTAAATCTATATTGTAATGATTTAATATCAAACTGACCTATACTCCAACATATACAGTTGTTGTACTTTCTATGGGTAGAAATTAAATTTAGCTGAAGCAATATTATGACCTAGTGAACTTGATTAAAATCTCCAGCCAAAACTATCTAAACTTCTAATCGAATAAAAAAATGCTCAAAGCACTTAAGTAAAACATTCATATGAGCCTTAGAAAGGTCATAATAATTAATAAATGCAGTGCGTTTAACAGAATATTTAATACTAATATTAAATAATACTGTTCTGCATCACTTATTTCAGTACTCCATTACACATTCTAAAGATCTGCTCAATCAAGTAGAAAGTGAAATTGCCACTAATACATACTTGATCTATAAACTTGTAGATGTATTTTTCAATTAAAAAAAAACATCAGTTTCTTTTGGAAAAAAAAGTTTAAAAACTTCAGCTTTTAAATTAGCCAATAAAATTTGACTCTAGATGAAAGGCAATTTAAAGCCTTCTACGCCTAAAAAGAAAAATAATTACAAAAGTGTACATTAGAAGAAAAAAAGTCATACTATAGATCAAAGGAAAAAAGATAATTTGCCCATGGACCTTGAGGAACCCATTGTTTTTCAGAGAAACTGTGGAAGATGAAACGGCAAAGGAGATGTCTAGTGTTCCTGGAGGAAGCTAAAAAGGTAAATTGACAATACACAGGTAAAAACCTACTACTAAGGATTTCCTTGTGGCCATAATATCAGTATGGAAGTTTATAACTAAGCATGCACTATGGAACAAAACTCAGCAGCAGCATCTAATTATATTTAATCCAAGATCTTTGCTGGAAAACACCGTTCTAACACCACATTTTCTTTGATATTTCATCATTAATCATAAAGCAAATTTCACAATAAAAGAAGCTTAGCTATATCTCTTAATATCTTCCATAACTTATGTAAAAGACTTCAACATAAATAATGTATGGTACTAAGCTTTATGAAAAGGAATTAAAAAAAATTAATTTTTGGTTTAGTTCAGTGTGATTTTAAATTTCATTCTTTGAATGAAAATAGAAAGCTCTCCCTCATCACGTCATACATGGCTTAAAGCATTACAGGCACCTTAACATATATAATCCTGTGGCTTTTAAAGCTGCACAAACCATTTTAAATTACTCCTGTGAATTGAGTCTTCAAATCACATTAACAAAAGTGATTTAATCCACTGAATTATCTTTGATTTTGATATGCACACAAATATTTATCTTACTTGAGGAAGAAGGCAGAGCCTCCTCGCTGACAGACCACATCTCTCTGCAGCTATGGTCCGTGCTCTTTCGTTGGAGAGCCCCGATCATTACGATTAGGGGCTGAAGCTGCCTTGGAGGGGTGGTGGAGTAAGGGGAAGCCGCAAGCCAGGTTGAGGGGAGCCGCATCTCCCCTCCTGGGCTTGGTCTTTTTCCCCCCGAAGATGACTGCAGCGGTGGTTTAAAATGGCCACCCCGAAGAGGAGGACTCAGCTGGATTAAGATTTGTGCAGGAGGGAAGAAAGAGGTGAATAACACCTGAACCGGGACAATTGGGTGATACAACTAAACAAAGGTACCCTGGGATTAAGGTAACATGGAATTTTTAAGAAAAGAAAAGTGAGCGGCAAAATTACAAAGGGACAGGAAAAAAAATAAGAAAGTATTTCTGACAGCTAAGTGGGGCTTTGAACCGGGAAAGGAAGAAGCCGGAACTAAAGATTTAACTAAATTGGACTAAAATATTTTGGCAATAAACAGGCATAAAATAAAGTTGGACTTCAGATTGTCAAAAAATAATAATAATAAAATTTACAAATTGGAGACTGGACTGTGTTGGAATATTGAAGTTCGAAAAACCCTAAATAAAAAAATAGGGGGAAAAGGTGAAGACTTTGTATAATGGAGAGTGCCACCTTTTGACAAAAACTTGAGCTCAAACATCCTGTTTCTGAATGAACTTGTGTGGATATAATATTAAAGAAATATTGAAACAAAGTAAGAATCTTAGAAAGTGAAAGCAGAACTAGAATTAAGAAAAAAGCAAGGAAAGACTGACTGTGGGATTGATTGATGTTTTTGGTATAGACCCTGGGCTGGAATAATTGAGAACTTTAGAAAATTGAAAGAAGAAAGAAGGAAAGTAAAAGTGTTTTTTTGTGGACTTTAACGATCATAAAATACAAGAGTATGTAATGATGATATCTCTTCAGGAATTAAAAATGGAACTTAAAAATATGAGAGAATTACTACAGGAAAGAGGCGAATCACTTTGTTCTGTGCTAGAAAAAATGGCAATGGCAATTGAAGAACAAGAAGAAAGAGCTTCAGAGGAGGAGGAGGAGTTGACTCAAGGAGAAGACATTTTAAATGGACAATTAACACAAAGAATGCTGCAAAGAAGTGGGGAAAGAAGGAAGGTTAAAAAGTTGAGACTTAAGAAGGCAATCAAAAGGGGGAATACCTGTGAAGTTGGGAAAGACAGAAAGACCCAGCAGAAAAGGGGAAAGGAAGATATTAAGAAAGAGAGGGATATAAACTGGAATGAGAAAAGATATGGGGAAAAGAGGGGGAGGAGAAGCAGTAAGAAACAGGTGCATGAAATAAAGAAATACAGAAATAGTAAAATGTTGAAAAGAAATTGTTTTTTCAGAGATAATGGTTGATGAATTAAAAAGGGGATTCTGCAGGGTGACAAGGGGTAATAAGAATATTTCTGAAATTAAAAATATTTAGAAAATAGGGTAATATTGATAACTCTTATTAAAAATTAAGGGGGAAAATATAAGATGTAATGATCATTATTGTAACTTCTTAAAAATAATGGTTTATTGGGAATCAAGATGAGAGAATAAAGGTATATTTTAACCACTGAGGTGCCACACTCAAAGCAGTAAAAGGGGGGAGACTTATACTTGTTTTTTTCTTTAGTGTTAAAACTTGTATTAATTTAGAATTTATAAAAAGAATGTGTAATGGAAAGGGAATATGACAGACTAAAGAACCAACTAAATTAATAAGTCACTATAGACTATTAAAAGCAAGGAGAGACATTGGCAACCTATTATTATTATTATTATTATTATTATTATTATTATTATTATTATTATTATTACACATATTGTTTATCTTTATTTTTAAAATAAATATTAAAGGATTATATTTGAAATAATTGAAATGAAACAAAAAGATGTTTCGATTGAGATTAATGAAAGAGGCTAGAATTAATGTGTTTGTTTCTCTCCTTACTGAAAATTTGGAATGGAAAAGGTAATAATAGAATTAAGTATGCATATATAAATGTATAATTGCTGTCATATTTGTATGTAAAGGTGATGACCCAGAAATATGTTGTCCACTAAAAAGAGATTTTTGTTTTTATGTGAAACACTGAATAAAATTTGTCAAAAAAACGAACAAACAAATATTTCTTACTTGCATGTTTGAACTAAATTAATTTAACAACTTGAATCATACATTCTACTTGAATCAGCTCCACTCTTGGAATCATATGGCAAATTTGAATTAAATCAACACTTTAATTGTTCAGAAAAAATGAAATGAATGAACTCTTCAAATATAAACTGTTGGTTTTAACTTATAAAGCACTTTATGGCTTGGCGCTCAGTTACCTACAGAACCAAATTACTTTGACTATATTGGAAGAGGCTTCTGGTTGTCCCCCATTTTTAGAAGGGGAATGGGGGGGGGCTGAAAGTACGACTTTTTAGTGACAAGGCCAGGCCTGTGGAATGACTTCCAGTTGGAACACAGAGCTTTTCCACAGGGTTGATTCTATGTATTGTTTTGATATTTTTTTTAATATACATTTGAGATTTTATTGTCATTAATGTATTTTATTCTCTATAAAGGTCCATCAAGAGTCATTTTCTGACTGTGGTGGGATATTAATCTGATAAATAAATAAATAACAATAGCAAACTAGAATTACAGCCTGATTGAGTAACTCTATACTGTAAGATGATGACCTGAATTTCACAGTCAAGATCTTAAGGCTAATTGAGGACTGCTTGTCACAAAACAATGCTTTATGTAGGCAGAATCGTGAATTCACACAAAAGATTAGTACATATATTTATACATGTGGTGAATGCAACATCAGCATTAATCACAGGAAGAAAAACTTCTTTTCAGATGAACTGATTTCTTACACAAATAAGCTTCCAAGTGCAGTTCAAGATGCTGGTTATCAATTATTATTAATAATAAATATTAATATTAATGCCCGTCATAGCTTGGAATCTTGAGACTACTTGAGGATTTTTTCTCAGTTGATTCTCCCTATCTGTTCCAGTTAAGTAGAATGGGCAGGCTTTGGGTCCCATCATCTATGGAATGCTGGTTGGTGGGTCCTAGAAGACATGTCTTTTCTACTATAGTGGCCGCCTTATGGATCACATGGCCCCAACCCAGCTAACTTTTTGGAAGTCCTCAAAGACCTGGCTGTGAGGCCCAGAAGACCAGTTTCGTTTTTTATTTTTTTTATATATATAACACAAAAACCATTAAAGAAACCAATTTAAATTAAAATAAAAACAATATAAAATTAATTTTAAAATTGGCAGGAAAACATACAAAGAGTGCATTTCATTAAC
This sequence comes from Notechis scutatus, assembly GCF_049901735.1. Classification (NCBI taxonomy): domain Eukaryota; kingdom Metazoa; phylum Chordata; class Lepidosauria; order Squamata; family Elapidae; genus Notechis; species Notechis scutatus. The sequence goes on along the minus strand of NC_142010.1, from coordinate 77,435,524 downwards.
TATCATAGAACTATCTACTAAGCTCTACTCTACCATGGGATCCTCAAGCTTTATTTTAAGGGTATTTTATCCTCAGCTAAGTATTTTAATGTTGGTGTTGGTTTGTCGAACAGCCAGCCAGATGTTCAGACTGGATTTGGCATTTTTGTCCGCCTACTGAATTCTACCCAAGGACCTGGGATGGACCAATGTCGCTGTTTGATGGTGTTAGAGCAGGGGTCTCAAACTCAATTTACCTGGGGGCCGCTGGAGGCAGAGTCTGGGTGAGGCTGGGCCGCATAAGGGATATTATGAGAGTCTGGGTGAGGCTGGGCCGCATAAGGGATATTATGAGAGTCTGGGTGAGGCTGGGCCGCATAAGGGATATTATGAGAGTCTGGGTGAGGCTGGGCCGCATAAGGGATATTATACTTTCATATCACGGTGGGGGCCACAGGATATTGTCCTGCGGGCCACAATTGGCCCGCGGGCCGCGAGAATGAGACCTCTGTGTTAGAGGTATCATTGCAGGATGTAAGCTGTTCTGAATAAAGCTTCCTTTTACAATTGACTGATGGTGAATCTCTAAACCACAATGGTGTTCAACTGGTGCTCCAGTTGTTTTGGGATTGCATCCAAGTTACTTATTACTATTGGTGCCACCCAGCATCTTTTGTTGAGATGGGTGACATCTCAAAGTAATTAAATAAAGCTATCTGTGGCCCTCCAAAATTTGCCTCTAGTTTAATATGACAGGAGCAAATGATTCATATCTGGAAACTTGTATATATTCATTGTATGCAAATTGAATTTTATTAAATAAAATATTCCTTCTGATTCTACCTACATCTGACCCAATTCATTTCTTCAAGAGTAGCTCCTTTTTTTGGTCTGAAAAAAATGTTATGCACTCCTAGTTAGGGCCAAGAGACTTGAAATTCCCTCCACCCCCTTGGGTGGAGGCTTTTTACATTATACTTTTACATGATACCATACACCAAGGGGCAGATTCAACTGGGGCTGAAATAGCATTTAAGGCTTATGGGAATAGCTTCCCCTAAGTCCAAATCAAGAAACCATCACTGTATTCTTCTTTTATTAAAACTTTTTTATGAAAAGAGGAAAAGAAAAAGGTAAAGTTCACCCAAGGTATTTCCAGTTAATCTTTTCTTTTCTACTTTGGACATCTATACTCATTTGAGAAGTACACAGAACAGACATAAATGTGACAGCCACATAATTTTTCTCCTCAGGGCAACAGGCAAATAATTGGAAAAGTTACAACATCTCCTGAATGAGGTTGACATCACCTCTACTTGCCCCCGCCTTCCCCTCAATTCCAAAGTCTTTGAACTGCAATCCTCATTACCTCTAGCTACCAAAGCCAGACTGACTGGCTATGTTCTGGCAGCTTCAACACATCTGAAGGCTGCACAAAGCAAGAGAAAACAATCTACTACACAAGGGCTCAGATGCAGAAGAAAATGTCCCACATGGCATTCCCCAGTATGCTGTGTACTTGTCAAGTACTTTGTACTTAGGAAAGGAGCTACTTGGATCTCTGAACAGATCTGATGCTGATAGGACGATGTAACAGAAATGAGAATCTGTCAAAGCAATTTGCACACTCAACCAAAATGGAGTATAACTAAGACACTGAATTTTACAGGTAAATTCCCCCTTTTAAATTAAAATTAAAATGTGCAAGGATTATTACACCTATTTTCCCTGTAAGCTCCCCAATCTACCAACTACCCCAGATACAACAAAATGTTCAACTGTTGCATCCACCTTCCATCAAAAACATTTTTAAAGGGAAAGTGTGAACATCCAATCTCAAAAAAACCTACTTTACTTATGGGCATATAGTGTGTCAAAACTTGAACTATATTTCAAGTTTTGGGAAAACTATTCATTTGTTGCAGAGTTTGATACTTTCTCTCCCACCCCCACTTAACATCTACATCAGAGGTCTCCAAACTTGACAACTTTAAGACTTGTGGACTTCAACTTCCAGAATTCTGGAAGCTATGCTGGCTGGAGAATTCTGGAAGTTGAAGTCCACAAGTCTTAAAGTTGCCAAGTTTGGAGACTTCTGATCTATATGGAGCCATTGAGTGAGGTAATATGATGGTTTGGAGTGAGATATCATTATGATACCCAGTTAGAGAGCTCCATCCAAGGCCATCTCAGTGATGCCAATCAAGTCTTGTCACAATGCTTGGAAGATGTGAGGACACAGATGGGGTGCAACAGGCTTCAGCTCAACCTAATCAAGATTAGGTGGTTTTGGGTCTTTGGACTTGATTCTGGATGTGGTGGGAGTGCAAACAAAACAAGTGCACAATATGAAGGTCCCTCTGGTCTGGTGGCTCCTGCTTGAAGAGTAGGTTGCAGCCTTTACACAGCTTCGTGTTGTGTGTCAATTGTCCCTTTAATGATATGTAAATGTGAATGACCTTGGGAGATGGAAGAGTTGCAGACTTGATATCAACAGAAGGAATGTGGACATGGCAAATATCTAGGAAGGGACCCACCTAGTTTCTTGGACTGTAAAGGCAGGGGTTGGTGGTGAGAAATGTACTTTCTGACTTACAAAATTATGTTAATGTAAACTTACAGTAAAGTTAGAGCTAGTACTTCTGGGTGTGCTTTCTTGTCTAGATTACCTCGCAAGGCTGACATAGCTTTCCTGGACTAGGGGGCCTGCTCATGGTCATTCATGCCCTTCTGACCTCTTGTTTGGACTACTGCAGCAAGCTACCCTTATAGCAGTGATCCCCAACCTTTCAAGCTTTGTGGTGAGGAGAGGGATGGTTCTGCATGCTCACATGCACAGCTCCATTTGCACAAGCAGTGGGCATATATGCACCCGCCACTGGCACAAAGGGAGCTTCATGCACAAGAGCACCTGCCTGCCACTTACTGTGGCCTGATTCCAAAGGAGTCATGGCACAGGGGTTGGGGACCCCTAACTTATGGGATTGTCTCTCTCTAGTTGTTTCTACCAGTCCTGTTTGATCTGGAAGGAGAGACGTATTGCAGGTTCCATCAACCAAGGAGTATTGGCTGGCAGAGCTCTGAAGAAGCGCCTTTTCTGTCACAGCACCTGCCCTCTGGAACATCATCCCTCGTGAGATTAGGTTGGATCCCATCCTGCTGGCCTTTCCTAAACTTTAAAATCTGGTTCTGTGCCCAAGGCCGGGGTCTCCGTTGTGAGATATAGCTCTTTTCTTGGTTATGTTTTTTTTTTTTAAATGATTCAGTGGCTTCTTTGTGTTTATTTTTTGTTTTATTTTAATGTTTCTATATTTTACTTTTTTTAGTTATCAGCTGACCTGAGTCATGTACTTTAGACAGGAATTATATAAATAGAATGAATGAATAAATAAATACTTGCACAACTGAATTTGCTTTTTTTTTCCTTTGGTGGGGAGAAAATAGAGACATTATATTGTATTTTTATTCCACTCTTTATTCTTTTTGCAATTTGCATGCGAACTAATAAAAATCTAATTAGTAGTTGGAATCCAGTTTTTAATCATAACTTAGCCAAAAAAGCCCATTGCATTTTTTAAATTAAAGGATAATTAAAAGCTGTGTTTGTGATCTGAACAATTAGCTACATATAAGTTGTATTTTTAAAACAAATAACCATCAATAACCATCAATATCAATTTTTTAAAATAAAACTCTGCTTGCACAGCAAATCACACTGAAACACAAGAAAGCTCAAAGGTACTACTGTACTTAACCTTTGTCCAAATAAACAGGATCAAAATTCCTATTTTGTGCACACAGGATGCACCTAATGACTTCTCTAAAAGAGGGCCTGGGCAATTAAAATGCTAGCAATGTGAATTAACGTTTTTTGCACTATCATTAGAGTTAGTTTTTGAAAATCAATTAATAAACTATTATTCTTTTGATTTTCTTAATGTTTCATATATCCAGAAATATTATTTTTAAACATTTGGTCTAAAGATATATCAAGAGGAAAGGTAGACTCTTATTTACAGCAGCATATTTAAGAGCTTTTGCAAATGCGTATAAAACTCAGCAAAGCTGTATTCCGTAAATTAACAAGAGAAACCAGGCAGAGGGACAGTTGCAAGGGATTGTAAAACAAGATAAAGACAGGCTCTTTAATGAAAAAATTACTCTTAAAGTAGAGAAAAAGAGATAGCAGCATGGATTCAATAAATTTCCTCTGTGTTAATGTCAGCTCTTACCAGCTTCTTTGAGAACCCAATTGTTTTCTCTATTTTAGCTAATGAGCTGTCTAAAGTATATTTTTTCTTTGCAGACAACTTCCTAAATATTTCCTTCCAATGCAGCAAAGGGACTTACAGGCAGATGGGAATAAAAATGCAATGAAATCATGGGTCAAAAGGCTTCTCCCACTATGAAGAAAATTTTCTTGGCAGCACCAGGATGGGAATAACCACCATATCCAACAACCTATAATGAGGTTTTCCAAAATAGCAGGCTACGAGAAATTTTGTGGATATGTTAACAGGTGGCACTGGGAAAGCAATGCAGCCAGAGATATTCTGTGAGGGAAAACTGAGTAAAATCTGACCTGAGGGCAGCATGGCGTCAGTGAAGCAGGTCTGAAAAATAATTTTATTTTCATTTTCAAGAAAGAGTTTTCTTTCTTTTTATTTCTTGCAGGGAGGTAGTTGAGCTAGGGAATTAAATTTATAAAATTTAAAAAATAGAGACTGCAGCAGGAGAGCAGGCTAGTATAGCAGCAAGCAGTGTTTGTCCTCAAAACAGCTCGATAATTCAAAAATTATCATTCTTGGCACAGATGATGCCTTCTAAAACCAAAACCACAACTGGTTTTTTAGCTCCACCACAGCAGAAAGAACACATCTTCCAAATATTAGACTTGAGCCAAACTTCAAATGCTGGTAATTAGATTTACTCCACTGTGCTTCTTTGTCCTACACTAACCAAGAATTAAGGCTGGATTGTCCTGTACATTTACCTCACAACAGGACACAATTGCAAAAGGAGAGAAAACTAAACAGAAAAAAAAGTTTTGGAATTGTTTATTTATTTTATTTATTTGATTTATCAATCGCTTACAAGATAATAGGTATAAATATAAACATGAGTAAGAATACAGGAAATAGGTACGAATAAATGGGGACAATAGGACAGGGACAGTGGATAGTTTAAGGTTAAAGGAGTGGGGGTTAGAGGATGTAACAACAGACTCAGGTAGTGCATTCCAGGCATTGACCACTCTGTTGCTGAAGTCATGTTTTCTGCAATCAAGTTTGGGGCGGTTTACATTGAGTTTGTATCTATTGTGTGCTCTTGTATTGTTGCGGTTGAAGCTGAAGTAGTCATTGACTGATAGGACATTGTAGCAGAATTATGTTTCAAATAGTCAGATGTTATAAAGCAAGGTATTTTAACACTAAAATTGTGTTTTATCTTTATCTTTGTGCTGTACTGAGGTTTGTTTGGGAGGTACGTAACATGGCACTAATTTGAGAACACACTGAATTCCGGCAACTTTTTTGATTCCCGCATCCCATGCATTTAGGAACTTCCTCTTTCCTTGTTTCCTGCCTAATTATTTGACAAATTACAGTAGAATTAGAAACTTTCCACCAAGGGCCAATGCTGAATGAAAACCTGAAAGGGAGAGAAGAGGAAGCAAATCTCTGCACTTGCAGTTATGAACTTCAGTGACCCAATCAGGTGGCAAGCTGCTAGGAGCCAGATACTAACAAATCAGCAGAGACTATTTCTCCACGATAGAAATTTCTGGCGCAAAGCGTACCTGTTTCTTCTCATGCCCACCCTCCATCAACTCACCAAGCTGTTTTTTTTTCTTCTGGTTCTGTGGCTGCTACTATTACCAGCCTAAAGGAGCCTCTGTGTGCTCCTTCTCACATATGTGCTGGTCACGTACTCTTTATTATGTGTGTGTACTTCAATATACTGTTTTCTGGAAAACAATATACAAAATCCATACTTTAATGTAAAAATCACTGTCATTCCTGTCCGTTCTGTGTAAAGGACAGTTGCTATAGAGTTAAACTACTTGCTTTAAAGATTTAAAGGCATTGTTCCTTCTTCACTCTAAAAATTTTCTGAAGTTGAATTTTATGTATTGTTTTCAACATGTTTAAGACACTCTTTGCTCAAGTTTATTATAAGTACTCAGGGAGAAAATCTGAAGAAACCTCCTCCTGCAAGCTCTTATTTGTTTCAGTAAGAATTCTGAGGTAAATGCTTGAAAGAACTGGTGGAAGTGTCACATTTGTTTTCCCCATGCAAACTTCCTTCCTGACTTTCTCTTCTAAATCATTATGAATGAGACTCTGTTCCAATGTTTTATTAATTGCTCTTTAACTGTGATATATTTTGCTTGCCTTTCTTTAAGAACTTTAAAAAAAAATGTACTGCAATTTCTTGGCTCCACTAAGAATTGCATTGCCCAACTTGACTCTGCCAATGGCCTCCACTTCATCAGTCCTCACAACACAAACCATTACTATAATTCAAATGAAAAGTATATTGTCCTAATCCAGTTTTTGACCATATATGAATTTTTTTAATGTCCAAAGCTGGTAGATAACTGATCTGTTCAAAATCAAAGGAACCAGTGAATCATAATATCTGTGCTGTAATTAGATCAAATCATAAAACCTACTCCAAGTATCTGTAGAACTGATATCTGTAGATTTTAGACCCACAAAACAGTTGATGTTGGATTTAATCTTATTTTCTTTATAAATTGCATTTGCAGGTCAGGTCTTTACCTCTTTATTTGATGCCTTTCATATATAGACACGCTTTAAGGCAAGGCATTTTTCTCCAGACTCCAAAACCAGCATTAAGCTGTGGAGGATGGGGGAAAACTCTGGTGAGATGGATTTGCAGGGAGAAGTGAATGGAAAGGAAGAGCTAAACATTCTTAATCCCACTGAAGCTCTTGGTGATTCATCAAATGCACATTTGGGATGGAAAGGGCTTTTTCAGAAGAATGTGGAAGTCAGCAAAGAACCAAACTAAACATGAAGCAGGAAATTTTCTCAGAGTACATACCCGTATGCAAAATTGCTGTTTCAGAAATGCTCCAATATTTTTCTCTTTTTCATTATTATTCTTTTGAGTTTTTCTTACAGTTCTTAACTCTTCCAATTTGTCCTCATGAAAACAGATTGTGTTATGAGTGTCCCTGGTCCCAAGCTTCTACAGGTGAAGTTAAAGTTGAATCAATTCTCCTGAGTCCCAGGCCAAAATGGCAACTAATACATCATATTGTTCTTGCTCAACTGACTCTAGGATTTTCTGAAACTGGAAAGTGGTGCGATATTGTGCAAAAGGAATAGACCTACTTATATCATCTTTAACCAATGTCATAAAAAGAAGCATTACAAAATAACAAACATTTCTGCACTTCTAGGAAATAAATGATGAACTGAAGACAATTTCGTGAAAAGCAGAGTTGATGACTGCTGCGAATAAAATCAGTGAGTAAACCAGCTCTTCTGAACAGGAAGAGGGTTTAAAATTGTCTATACGTGCCTTCGGACAACTGCCCTTTGCAAGGAAACTGCAAGGAAGTAATCTCCAGCAGGTTTAGAACTCTGGGAGATGGTCATTTTGCTCAAGTTTGGTCATCAGTCTGGAACCCACATTACGTATCTGATATAAGCACAGTTGAGAAAGTCCAGAAATATTTCACAAGAAGAGTTCTCCATCCTCTTTTCATTGTAGAATACCTTATGCCACCAGACTTGAAATTCTAGACCTAGAAAACCTTGAATTATGCCATCTTCAGTCTGATCTAAGTATGGTATATAAAATCATACATTGCAACGACTTACCTGTCAATGAATACTTCAGCTTCAACCATTACAACACAAGAGCACACAATAGATACAAACTCAAGGTTAACTGCACCAAACTTGATTGCAGAAAATACGACTTCAGCAACAGAGTGGTCAATGTCTGGAATACTCTACCTGACTCTGTGGTTTCTTCCCCAAACCCCAAAAACTTTAACTTTAGACTTTCTACTATTGACCTGACCCCTTTCCTAAGAGGTCTGTAGGGGGCGTGCATAAGCACACCAACGTGCCTACCGTCCCTGTCCTATTGTTTCTTTTATTTTTCTTATATGTACCCATTTCATGTATTCATAACTATGTATATACTTATACCTATTATCTTGTAAGTGATTGACAAATCCAAATAAATAAAAAATAAAGTTGCCTTTGAAAGGACACTAAGTTTCCATACTTCCTTTTACAATGACTTTCAGAAATTCCTTGAACTGTTTTTCAGCTATAAGGAACCTTTGGATTGACAAGTTTGATAGTGAGCTTTCTTTGATCCTTAATGAAAGATTTTAACTACAAATTTAAGAACCTAAAAAAAATTAGAATAAACTGCAAAAGGGTGGTTGAAACTTTGATTTTAGAAAGTTACAAATGGACTAATGATCCAGATAAATTTGAAATAAGATTTTGGAATTAATTATAAAGAATGCTTTTGGGAAAACAACCTACCTAGAACTAAGCAGAAATTTCCTAACAATTAGAACAATTAAGCAGTGAAACAAATTGTCTCCAGAAACTGTGGGTGCTCTATGCTGAGATTGGACCATTTGTCTGAAATTGTACGGAGTTTCCTGGTCGAGCAAGGGATGGAATGAGAAGACCTCAAAGTCCCATTCAACTCTGTTATTCTGCTAAAATGTGCAAAATGTGTTTATTTTGAATTTAGAAACAATAATAAAAAATTAAAAAACTGGATACTTGAGAGAAGTAGAGGGAACTAAAGATTATAATTAAAGCAGAAGAATACCCACACTTGTTTACAAGTACAGAATGAAGCAAACTATTTTAATTGGACATATTGAAGGATATTTTTGAATAATGGATCCAAACTTTATTTTAAGAGTGCCTTCCTCTATAGCAGGGGTTCCCAACCTGGAGTGTTCTCACCCCCTGGGGGTGCGAGATGATATTCCAGGGGGTGCGAGAAAAGTCCAGGTAAATAATAGGATATTGGCTATATGTTAGCATTTTTATTTATTATTTATTTCAGGGGGTGCGAGGTTCGAGTGAAATTTCTTTAGGGGTGCGGGGCGAAAAAAAGGTTGGGAACCACTGCTCTATAGGTAGACTGTGTTTAAAAGATGCTATGGAAGAGATATATGTTTTACCTAAAAGATCAAAGCTGAGTTGAAAGTAGATTTAAAAATGACAGAGGGCAAGAATGATATAGAAAAGGATATTAAACTGGACATACAAAAGAAACTAGCTATCTTAATAATTAAATTAAAAGAGATATACACTCTTTGATAAAATTGTTAAAATAGATAGAAAAAACTTCTGAAGAAACCAACCACTCTTTTTCTAATAATAAATTAATTAAAACTTCCAAAATGCAACTTTTATATTTTAAGACACTTTGTTTCTTCCCTGAATCACTTCATCATTAGATAAATCTACTTTTCTACACTCCCCATTTCTTTACCTTACACTTCTGAGTTTGTTTATTCTTACAAGTTAATGTTCTTGTAATAGTCCTGCAAGTTAAGTACATGCTCAGAAAATAATATCTTGGGAAATTATGTCTGTTTGGGACATCTTCATATTTCAGAAAAAACACAAATTATATTTTGCAAATATCAAGGCAGATTTCCAAACAATGAAACTACGTCAGTGAAAAAAGTAATAAGATTATTATCTGCTGAAAGGATGAGAGTTAACGCTACCAAGATAATTATCTGGATCCTTCTTTATTCCATTAAGGACTTTCATCTGTATCTGAGGACACTATAAGCGGATTGCTTGAGCATTATTTTCTATTGTAGAGTCAGTCCTGGTTGAAATTATCTCTATAGTATTGTATCGAACAAAGATTACATACTTTTCAGGATTAGCTTTTCCCCTAATACTTTTCCTCTAAAAGCTTCCTCATTAGATTTCAAGGAAAGTGTTGTATACCTACACTGCTAAAATCAATAAATAAAATACAATAAAATAGGGTGGAATTTAAGACTCCAGAAATAAACTACAGACTAAGAAAGGATAATATATAACTTCTTAAGAGACTGTCATTTTATCTGAACAATGACTTAGCGCCAGAAATATATTTTGTTGAACTATTTGATCTGGTGATAGAATGCTACTATAACATTGATACAATTTAGTTGAAGGATACATGTTATGGAAGCATATGGTAAGGGAAGCAAATGATAATTGAGTCATTTCATAAGTAGAAAGGTGTCCAATTAAAGGATACAACATCTTTTCCTCAAAACAAATTCTGAAAACAAAAGACTTGGCTAATTGTGTATTATATTTTTTATTAATTGTTTTATTTATAATATGCCCTCCACTAGATCAGGGTTCAATCATGGTAGAACTTAATAATTAAAAATTAAGCAGCAGTTAAGATTATACAAAAAGAATAAAATAAATATATATCCAAAATCACAATGAAAATGGTATTGTACAATGATAAAAGCTTAAGCCTATCTACCATTTAACTTTACTAATACAATTTACAGTAATTTAGCCTTACTGCTATTCTCAGAATCTGCTCACAACCACTTCCACCGATCAATCTACTTTATTGAATAAACAAGTTTTCAAATCATATTTAAATGCATCCAAGGTAGGTGAGATGGGGTGGTGGAGGAGGTGGAAGGCAGAGAGAGAATTCTGTAATTGAAGTTCCTGAAATGCATGCAAATCTGATGGAACAACACACAAAAAGGAAGCAGAAAGAAGCCCCTGTTGCATGGATCATGTTTAAATAGATCCTACCAAGGCAGCATCTTAAACAGACAGTGGGGAAAAGGCCAATTTTAGGGGAGTGGCTAACAGGGAGCCAGGGTAAAGCCCTAGATAACATTGACAAAAACGATGGAGTCCAAAGCAAAGGATGCAACAAAAGTTTCTGACCAAAGTTTGTTTAGTTTAGTTTACTTTATTGTCATTGCATCTCATACAACAAAATTAAATGCCATCTTCAGTGTACATTATAAAAATAAAATACAAATACACATCCTTCGCATTCTATACAATTGAATTGAAAACTCCAGATATTGCATTAATAAGTTAGCACTTAAAGAGAGGATAAAGGAAGATCTGCCCATAGATCAAGCAAAAGACCACGAAGGTCTGGATCAGGGGTGGGATTCATTTTTATTTTTTTTACGACTGGTTCTGTGGACATGGCTTGGTGGGTGTGGCAGGGGAAGGATACTGTAAAATCTCTAGTCAGAGGTGCTTTTGCCGGTTCTCCAAACTACTCAAAATTTCTGCTACCGGTTCTCCAGAACTGGTCAGAACCTGCTGAATACCACCTCCGGTCTGGATTAATAAATGCCCCATGTCACTGGACAGGAACCATCAAATCTACCAGATATTAAGAAATCTTTTTGAATCATCCATGGCAAAGTATGGAAAAGTCAAGAAAGAAAGCTTGTTTATCTCAAAAAAAAAAAAAAAGTTATAAACCTGGGTATCATTGGTACTGATATAGTGTGTAAATTCTAAATGTGAAAGTAGGCAATCAAGAAGCACATATAAGGAAATACATCATCATTACTGAAAGCCAGATAAAAATGCTTAATCAGCTACTTTTAAACTATTAGCTATCTATTGATCTTCCCTCCTTATACTATTAAAAAATCCATTCTTTACTATTTAATTAATGGTGTAGCTTTAGACTAATGGCTGAATCTAAAATAAGGATCAGTGAGGCTCATTTTATTTATAATGCTGGAAGCTAAAGTATTGCTCTGACTCACTGAATTCCCAGTTAAATACCTTAAGAATATGACAAAGGAGGGAAAATGGGAAGGCTTGCCTCTCTTATTTCACACAGGAATCTTATCAGATACATCATCTTCTACCTTGTTAAATTCAGGAGAAAGGTCTGGAGTCCATTAATTGCATAATTTCACTTTATTTACTCTAACATTTAGCGAATCTGCTCCAAACAAAAAGCAGATAAGCTACTGTGCAAAGTGAGACATGTGCAGGGAATCTTCTAATTGTATTTTTGTATTTTTATAAATGTATTTCTTAGCAAAATAAATACATTCTTGTTTCTTTCCTAGAATATAAACTATATACCTAATTACTAAGTTACACAGTGAGCAACAATGCTGATATTTTAATGAATAGCTAACTCAAGAACCTAATTTTTGGTGGAAGAGATGTAGGAGGAAGGTTGCTGGCTGTATTCATTTTTGTGCATGTCAATGTTAACCAGGTGTTAAGCATATCCTTTATTAACATGTTTTTGAAATGTTTCGGTATGATTTAGCTAACCTCGGCTGACTGCAAAAGGTAAACAAATTTAATTCTGGTTTGTACTTGAAAGAATGACTACCAAGGAGTCCCAGGGCAGCAGGTGAGACTAGAAGGTTCCAAGTGTCCCTATAGATGTATCGTAGTACAGTAAACAACTTTCATATGATTGCAAAGCAAACCTGACAAATCAGGGAAATGGGATATCACTCTGCAAGAACTTGACAATATGTCACACAGAAGAAAGTCAAGCTCTTTTTTATCTCATTCCATAGTGCAGGACACAGAATGTCGGAGTTTAGTTATAGGAAGGTAGATGTGGATTGAACAGCACTTGGGTAGGAGAGGTAATAGAGAGAGAGGATACTTACAGAGTAGGATGATGGAGCCCATTAAATGGCTCGCGTGATGTGTTGTCGTCACCGCAGTGGGGTGTGGGGAGCTATTATATTATTTTATTAATTTATTATGTGATTATTCCCCTATTAGTTTTATTGTTTTATATATGAGGTTTTTATATTCTTGTAAGCCACTTTGAGTTGCCATGTGCAAACAGGTGGCAATATAAATTTCCTAAAATAAATAAATAAAATAAATTACCCTTCTCTCTATACGTGAACCACCCTTCTTTGCCTGCTATTTCTTTCCTATAACATGCTACTTGTGCTGAGACTCATACAGGCATTTTGGGGCACAATCTAGATTCATATCTATTCCATTTCTCAATATGGCACATCTACTATAATGATTTTTAAAAGCTACACTAACCTTAACTTTAGCATACCACAGAAAGCCATGCCATCCAAACCTCAGGTTGTGCCTTTCTAGTTCTAATAGCTGCTTTGATTTCAATGATCATATGAAGTCATCAGGAACTGAGCTCTGCTCCATGCAATCCTTACCTTTTATCTAATATCTCATGGAGGAAGAACAGTCTTGTAATTATCTATGTAGAGGGGGTGAAAGGGGAAAGCCAGTCCCATACACAGTTATTAATTAACCTCACTGAATACAATGGAACTTCTAAATAACTGTTTATACAGTACACAAAAAGTCCCTCTCCTCCATAGGAAATAACATAATCCTAAATGCACTTCTTCCCATTTTTTAAAGGTAGATTTTCTTTACATATACACCTATCAGTCTAGAGTAAGGAGATGCCTACATCAAACAAAGAGATAGTTTGGTTCAAGAGTTCTCACATCATGAAAATTATTTAGCAAATATATTTTTGCAGCTCCACAACTTTATCTGATTGAGTTATTTGCATAGTTAGTTATATTGGCTTCTGAAGCAAGGAAGGAGGAAGGAGGAAGAGAAAAAGAGACATGAATGATAACAAAGACCAATTTCCTTTAAATTCTCCATTAGGAATTTATTTTACCTTCTGCCAGAACAAGCTGAAAAGCCACTTATAAAACTGTTAATACAGCTCTTTTTTCCCACATAAACTATGAACATTTCTTTAGACATTTCTTACAAGAAGTTAACTCTTATACAGTACAGATACCCAGTAAGCAGTCCTTCTCCATATCACTCCACAAGCAAATCTGAAATCAATAGAAGAACAACCTTCAGGAAGAAAAACAAGTGTATCAGTAATTCAGTTGGCTCTTAAATCTCTCACTGGATTGAGAGGTGCTGAGCCTAACTGTCCCCTATTAGCAATACTGTCAGCAATTGCCTTGGGTTTCATTAGAGTTGCAGGACTTCTGAGGGGAGAAGCTGCCGATAGCACTGGGTATATTTTTAATTACAGGAAACATATCCCTGAATGATCTTATTTTAATCAGTACTAATATGTACAGCATCTTACCTGCAGATTATTTACAAACTTGGTGACCTTCATTTTCATAGTTCAATACACAATATATTAGCCAATTAAAAACTAAGCATTTGTTTTTAATTTTAATCTCGCAGTCCAGGAATGGGATTGGCAAAATACTTAACAGAGTACAAAAACCACAGTCCTGGTTTCAAGTTATTAATAATTTCAATTATTTTACATTACAATCGTTTAGCATGGAAGTCTACAGTGAATCTCAGATAATTAAGTTCCATTTTGTCTTAATTTCCAATTGTATGCCATACATGCAGCATCCTATTTCCTATTGTTAGATACATTGGTAAGAAAGGGGTAATAATTGTGGTGGATTGTGAATTAGAATATTCAGATTTAAATGATTACTTAAACATGAAGGTCAACTATTGGTGATCTTGAGTAAGTCATTACTTCTTAGCCTAACGTATCAACCAGGCTTTTAAGAAGAGAAAAATGGGACAAAGCTACTGAAAAGGTTAAGATGGAATAAAAACAGAACAAATAAGAAGAATGTTTTGTGTGAAGCAAAGAATTTAGCAGAGTTAGGTTAAAATTTCTTCATGTTGCACACCTATCCAAAGACCATGTATAGTTTACAACAGGGGTCGCCAACCTTTTGGACCTCAGGGACCACCAAACTCATAATTTTAGATCCCAGGGACTACTAACTGGTTCTGTGGGTGTGGCCTAATTTGTGGGTGTGGTTTGGTGGTCATGTGACTGGCTGGGCATGGCTTGTATGTAAATATTATAAATATTTATATAAATATTGATTTTTTTATAAAAAAAATAGCAACTTTTACCCAAAATCAGGCAAAGCAGGCAGGCAAATTGAGTTGCTCACAGAATCACAGATTCATTCAGAGATCTATCTATCTGCCATCGGCTAGCTCAGTCTGTCACATAAAATTTGCTTGCAAGCAAACTCACAAAATTAACTCACAACACACCATGTATGTAAATATTGATTTTTTTTATTTAAAAAAAGAGCAACCGTTATCCAAAATCAGGCAAAGCAGGCAGATTGAGTTGCTCACAGAATCATTCAGTGATCTATCTATTTGCCATCGGCTAGCTCAATCTCTCAAATTTGCTTGCCGTGAATCTGCACTGAATTTGCTTGCAAGCAAACCTTCAGTCCTAAGGGAGGTTCGACTGTACTTAAAAGCAGAGCCGAAAATCTAAAGACTAGCTAGAAAGCAAGAAATCCAACCATTTCCTGCTTTCTAGCTATTCTAAATCTCCCGGCACAGCAGAACAGATGTTGGTCGGAAAAAGGAAAAATAGAAATTTAGCAGGCAAGTTTACCGGGTAAGGAGTGAGTGGGCAGGGAGGGTTCCCGCAGGCCATGTGGGCGGCGCAGCCTTGTTTTTCTGCGCAGCCTGGATTAATTGCTTTGGGGGGTGCTCTGGGGGTGAGATTTCTCTGCAGCCCACCAAAATTTTCTCACGGCCCACCAGTGGGCCGTGGCCCACCGGTTGGCAAACGCTGGTTTACAACACCCAAGCCACATAAGGTCCAAAAACCACCCAAGCCACATAAGGTTCAGTCAAAAAAATTATAAGAAGCAAAGTACAAATTGGGTCAAAGCCCAAAAAGTCAATTCAAGAGAGAGACACAAGGTACGGTTCAAAACAGCTGCTCACAAGGCTACTCCCAAATAGAGTTTTTTATGTAAAAATTTAAAACAAGAGTCTTCAAGAGTGTTTCACTCCAGCACAGATGGCGTTAATCAAACTCAGACCATGCTTTTCCCAATCTCACACTTTCATTGTTCTGCTCTTCACAACTTCTAGGTGGAACATTTCTTTGTTACCCATGCTCTTTGTTGCCTATTGCCTTTCTACTATCATCACTGAGCCTCTGATACCATAAAAACCTTATTTAAGTGACCGCTTTGAAGAATCAGCACCTGTTAAATCCAAGAGTTTGTTAATAAAGAGTTTGGGTAATTTATATAAGATGACAAAGATGACATTTGTATCATGTTTATGCAAATCATGTGAGAGCTGGTTTGATATAGTGTGTAAAGACACTTCGTTAGGAACTAGGAAACTGTGAGTTCTAGTCCCTCCACAGGCACAAATCCAACTAGGTGACCTTGGATCAGGGGTCGGCAACCTTAAACACCGGGAGCCAATAATTTAATAACCAGTGTGACTGGGTGGGTGTGGCCAACTCTACGTCACTCATTCCCACTCAGTCACCTCCTGCTCTGGAATATGGAGCAAGTCTCTATCCCCCGCCATTACCCTTATTGTCTCAGGCCAGTCAAGGAGTGACAGGGAGAGGAGTGGAGGGACCAGCCAATGGTGGGATCAGCTGACAGGGAGCTGCAGCAGAGGGCCGAAAGAGCAGCATGTGGCTCCAGAGCCACAGGTTGCAGACCCCTGCCTTGGATCAATCATTATCTCTCAGTCCTAGGAAGCAGGCAATAGCAAACCACTTCCAGAATATTGCCAAACAAACCCTGTGAACTTGTCCAGGCAGTCACTAGGTGTCAAAATTGACTCAAAGGCGCACACACACACACACACACACACACACACAGTAGATTAACATAAACATAAAATGTCAACCATATAATTATGCAAATGAGTGAAACTGGATAAATTGTCTGGACAGAGCTCAGAAGCAATGGACTTTTTTTTTAAAGAGATCAATGGGCATCCATTCCTTTAGCAATTAAGAATGTAAATTTGGTCTACTGCATTTGAATTCCATGAAAGTGAGATTTGTTACTGAGGTTTTACTGTATATTTATTACTTTTATTTTGAGAACATCCTTTGTGTTTTCCTTCAACAATTCATTTCGCATTAACAATACTGTATCTCTAGTATTCTGAATTGGTGTGGTGTGTTCTTTCTTGATAACAGTCCATCTTTTCCATTTCTTATATGCATTCCTTTGCTTTGTGTTTTGATCTTCACTAAGCTTTTTCAGCAATCGCTTTGGCTTCTTCTGTCTTTCTTTCATTTTTGCAATTGTGTTTTCAATTCTTTACTTTTCATAAACTACCATTTATAGGTTTCTTTTTTCATTATCTTAATCTACCATAGAAAACTTCATATCCATTGCTCTATTAAATTTTGTTTTCTTAAAGTCTACAATCTTTCTCTTGTATTTGCAAATTGATCCTATGTAGCAATCAGCAGAACTGAACAAATTAAAGTATATGCAATGTATAAATTAAAGTATATGCAATGTATCAGAGATCAGAGTTTGATAGCTGTAAGATATAGTCTCCAGAATCCAGAATTTAAAATCCCATCTAGTAATACCCCTAAATGAAAAGTTACTGCTTCCCTCTGTCTTGGTTGATATTCTTATCAAATGTATTATACCTGGTCAATAAAACATTTCCTTGGCAGGCATTCCATCAAATAAATCTTGTAACATGGCTATTGTTGGGAAATCAGATTATATATTAGATAAAACATAGGGCAGATTTGGGTGAGGGGTGGAAATAAGGATTTATGGAGGAACAGAAAGCCAAGACAGCAGAAGAGAACAATAGAAAGAGATACAAAAGAGGAAGACAACTCCACTGACAAAGATTGTTTCTCAATAGTAGGAAATAAAGAGACACACGTGAGTTTATTTTTTTTTTAAAAAGGATGAGAATTATTGGGAAATTGCCAATTAAAAATAGTCAGATTTTCACTAGCAAAAATGTCCTTTTAATTGCAGTCACATATCCAAATATTTATGGCAACCATTGCAATATAGTTCTTTTAAGAAATACCTTTCAGAAAATAAAATATGAAAACATAATCTAAGCTTAATGTTTATTTTTTCATTTAGCCTGAATTGTTTGTTGAATAATAATGTTAGTAAAAAAAATTAAAAGGAGATAAAATGATAATGTAGAAGAGGGGACAATGTTAAAAAAGAAAAGAAAAGAAAAGCTTCAATTTTCTCAGATTAACACAATATTAAGAAACAAGGTCTGGAAAATAAGGAAGAAGAGACTATTCCATATCTTTTGCAAAAGTGATAGTGACATACATAAACATATGAAAATATGGCAAAGATAATCCTAAACAATCCTAAAAAATGTCATCCCCTGGTGTATGAATGATAGATAATAGATGGGCGATATTTTCTAGTCATGGCCAGCAAATTTCTTTTTTTAATACTTGGGCCCTGGAAAAGTATAAATGTGATGTGATAAAGGCCCTTTTCTTAGATGGCAGGGGGGAGGGGATGGTTTCATATGTGCAACCTAATCCTGCACATGTGCAAACAGAGTTTTGCACACTTATCTGCGGCTTGTGTGACCTGGTTTCCAACAGGCCATGGACCGGTAGCAGTCTGTGAACCAGAGGTTGGACCCCTGCTGAAGATTCTAGGCAATAGACAGACTTTTCTAAACATTTGTACCTAATCAGTGTTACTGAAATGTTTGTCAGTCTAGATAATATTAACTCAACAGAGTCTAATCTTCTACTGAGTCACATATTCCAGAGACACAAATATAGAAAAGCTTATTGCTATTTACAATATTTGTTTCTCCTCACTGCACATGTTTATTTAGAAATCTTTGAAACAGCATCAACCATGATATCAGTGGAAATATAATAGCCTGCCATGATATCACAAGTGATGTGAAAGCCAAGAAAAGATAAAAATTACTAATCATAATGTTGTGTTTTTGTTTGTAGTTCATAGCAATCCATGAAGCACCATAGTTCATCAAATGCCACCCCATAATCTTATAGATGACATGGCAAATTATTGCTTAAGCTTAAAATGAATGTTCTCCAGAAAAAAAACCCTTTTCAATAATTTGATTATACAATAAATATCTGAACAAATAAACTCCTTAGCAAAATTAGTACATGCAGTAGAACTATGATGTGGATTCAAAGGACACAGCGTGATTTGGAGGACATTCAGATTTGCAGGTGGAACATGTTGAGGACCCCATAAATTAAATGTGTCTTTTTCTGAGATCATACAGCAGCTGTGGAGGACAGTAGCTAAACCCTCCAAAAATGTTAAAATGTTCCCAACAGAAGCTACATGCAGGCACATGCATGTTCTGAATCACATTCTGCCACTGACCCTGGATCTCTGCAAACACATAGTTTAATAGGTTGCAAGAATAATCTTGAAAGACAACAGGAAGAGTTGCAACCTAGACAACAGAGTAAGTCTAAGTCAAAGAAGTTTAAGTCCAAACCAGGAATAGGCTAGAGAAAACTCCCTAGTATTCTGGAGTTAAAGGAAGGGGAGAAGGAAAAGTTTTCACACTTGCAAGTGTTACAATAACCGTACAATAGGCAGTATTAATATTCTTGGTTTTGGTTCTATGGTCTGGACTGCCTTGAAGGGCTGATACGTGGTTAATATGTAAAATTATTTGGAATATTATCCATCCCTCCACAAAGAGTCACTGCAGTTTTATACTGGATCAAAAATGATTCCAGAGATCCATGTTCATTTTCCAGAACAAACTTGCACTTCCCACTAAATCTACATTGAATAGGCAGCCTGAGCTAATTGTAACTACATTTTCAGGTGTTTATACACATCAAAAATGTATGAAACATTGGGTAATACAGCTGTTTGTGTAGGTTAGCTTGGCTTTTACGCTCAGGTTCAGTAGCAGTTTATTCAGTAGGTTCAATAGTCTATTAAATTTTACCTTTGACTCCAAAAGTTGCTTACCTAGTAAATTGTGTGTCTTGACTCCTGGCAACTACATAAACTTTTAGTTCTTCCACTAGCAAAATCTGAGCAACAGTTATCTTTCATAATTCCATTATCTGATCAGTTAACATATATGCACATGTGTAAAAACCAGTTTAGAACTTGAGTGATTCCACCTTTAGAGGAGGTACATGGTAGGGAGGGCTATGGAAGTAAGCATTTGCTGACAAAAGGACTGCATAGGATATTTATCCATGATATTTAGTGTCATTATTAGGTGTGTCATTGCACAGGTATATAATGAAGAATATTTTGAAAATGTACATGTCATGATCAAAGGATATGACAATCAATTGCAAATAAAAATAAAACCGCTAACCATGTGATGAAGGCACCTCATAGCTATGCATCATATAAAAAAGGTTACAACTGTACTTTTTCAGTTCCTTTACTTTTCTCAGATTAAAAAAAGATCTATCTGGTTGACCCAACCCAAATTAAAATTCAGTGCAAGACTGACTGACAGTTATTTGAAAAGTTGCAGTTGCTGTCCAAGAATGGCACACTACCGAAAGCAAAAGTTCACATACAGCTCTTTTGTCACACATAGATATATACTTTAAATAATTTTATTCAAGAAATAAAAGAACAAGTAACATGCTTTTGTCTTATTCATTTAATTAGGTTCTCTATCTAATTATCTAGTAGAGAACAGATCATGTTTTAGGTCATATTTGTGCATCACATTAATCCGCTTATTGTTTTAGTGAGAGATTTAGTAAATAAAGGACAAGCCATACATCGTTCCATTTCTATGATTCACAAATTACAATGCCCGAATTCATACAACATGCAAAACAAAAACACCACATAGGAACCTAGTTTCTATTGTACCTATTCATAATAAATCAGAATAGATCTGGAAGGGACTTCGGAGGTCTTCTAGTCCAGCCCCCTGTTCAAGCAGGAACTACCAGTTCAGGTGATTTATGAGGTTGAGTGATTTACGATGCGCTTCCCTGCATGCTGTGTGCAGAGAAGCAGCCTTTCAAAAAGCCCTTTTTTCCTGCTTTTTTAACTGCAGCTGTGCCTCGCACCACAGCTGAAGTTGAAAAATCAGGAAATAAAAGTCAGGTAAGAGCCTGGGTGGGCAGGTGGGCAAAAACATCAGCAGATATAGAACCGGTTCTATGTCTGCTGCTCTTCAGAGCTACCAGTTCTACAGAGGTGGACAGAACCAGTAGAAACCCACCCCTGGGAATACTGCTGTCATGTGTCCCCCTCCCCCAGTCCTTCTTTTCTCTAGACTAGCAAACCCAAATCCTGCAACCATTCTTCACATGTTTTAATCTCCCGGTCTTTAATCATCTTAGTTGTTCTTCTTTTCACTTTTTTCCAAAGTCTCAACATCTTTTTTGTAATATGGTGACCAAAACCAGTTACTGTTTTTGAGCCAGGTTTTGCCTAATCTGTACAGGTTAAAAACCTTTGGTTTTTCCTTCTCAGGTGTAAAACCTTGCTTTTCTCCACATTAAAAATTCATTTTGTTGGATAGGGCCCTTTGTTCAAATCTGTCAAGATCTTTTGGGATTCTCAGCTTGTCTTCTGGGGTGTTGGCTATTCCTGCCAGCTTACAGTCATCTGCAAATTTGATGAGTTTCCCTACTATTCCCTCATCTAAGACAGTGAAGAGTACTGGGTCTAAGACAGAAACTTGTGGTACCCTACTGCTTACTTGCCTCCATCTAGTTATCATTAAGTACCACTCGTTGAATGCAGTTTGTCAGCCAGTTACAAATCCATCGGGTGGTGTTGCTGTCTATCCCACATTTTTCTAGCTTAACAAGGAGTAGTTTGTGGTCTACTTTGTCAAATGCCTTGCTGAAGTCTAAATAGGCTATGTCCACAGCATTTCACTGGTCTACTAATTTGTCAAAGAATGAAATAAGATTGGTTTGGCATGATCTGTTTTTAACAAACCTACGTTCGCTATTAATTATAACTTTGTTTCTAGATCCATTTTTTAATTATTTTTTCCAGTATCTTCCCAGGTAGGTTGTTGAGAATGTTTTTATATTTCCTGGATCTCTATCCAAGGTAGCTTACATTGTTTCTGCCCATAAAACAGGTCATTTGCTTTTGATACATTTATGTATGTACAGATGTTAACCAATATACCCTGCTAGTCCCAGAGCTCACCAAAATATTTTCATCTAACCCTTTCATGCAATTTGTGCAATTACCTCTACAACATTTCAGTGAAAACATAGCCAGAGTTTAGAATGCCAGCAAAGGATTTATAATACAACTGTTCAACTGTTACACAAGATTTATTTTGTAAATCATGGGAAACACAAATAAAGATGAGAAGATTCACCTTCATTGGCATAATGAAGAATTGCTATTTGAATACTAGTGCTGCAACATAGCTTATTGACAATATGTTATTACTCTGTTTTGCAACTACCCATTGCTTATTAACTGAAGTTGGAAAATGAGTTTCATCCCATCTTTTATTGTACTTGTTTCACACTAGGGAGTCATTTGTTCTCCCTGTCTCTGCTTGTTCTAACTCCTTTTCTGTAGAGACTAAAGCAAGGTGACCTTGATGAAAATATTGAAGTTTCAAAAGGAGCTGAAGTATTTTTAAACTGTGCAATGATATAACATTTGGAAGTAGTTCAGGCAGATGTCTTCCTAATTCACCTAAGTATATAAAGGAGGAGGAGATAGGGTACAATCAGACTTGCAAGATTCTGTTATTATAGCCAATCTCAATGAATGTCTTTTTTTAGTGTGCCTGTGGAGTTAATTTCCTGTTCTGGTCTACCTAGTGAGGCTGACATTTTCCTCTATGGTGAAAGCTTTAATTTTTTACAGTAAATCCAAATGGAATAGGTAACATAAAGGAACAAAATACTTTAAGATATCAGTAGGGGTCCAAGTTATCTCAAATTCCAATTTTATAAAGATTAATAAAGTGTAAAGCAAGGGTCGTGAAGGAAAATTCTCCCCTATTTTCTGAATTTTGACAACACCCATTCTATGCATACTAACATACTCCAAAATGTAATTTACACATTTACTCTACACAGTCTGCAAGCTAAACATCTCAGGGATCGTAAGATGTTTTATAATTTCTCCTTTACAGATTTAGCTCCAAACACAGAGAGATGAATGTTCATTCTGGCACTTCATTCTGTCTCCTGACCTCTGCAGATACTTCAAAACTCCTTGGTTTCCTGATGCTGAAGGAAAGAAAAGGACAGAGACAAAAGGTGTGCAGCAGGAATAAATGAAAGAGCTGTTGGATTCACAGTATACAGCAGGGGGATCAAACTCAAGGCCTGTGGGCCGGAACTGGCCCATGGGGTGCTTAGATCTGGCCCATGGAGCTGCCCTGGAAACAGTGACCGACTGGCCTGCGGTGCCTCTGCCAGCGAAAACAGAACTTGGGAGGGCTGCACGTTTTCACCCATTTTTGGCCTCCTACACCCCTCTGCCAGTGAAAACGGAGCTTGGGGGGGCATACAGCTCCGTTTTCTCTGGCAGAGCACTCAGGTCCCCACAGGCACCGACACGAGTGACGTTGAGCTGGCCACAGCCACTGTGACCATGCCCCCCCCCCGAGGTCAAACAAAACCCTGATGCAGCCCCTTGGTATACAGTATTTGTCTTCTGATTACTTGGATAAAAATCAGCTCTAGAACCTGCCTAGAAAGGCTTTCTTCCTTTTAGTTCAGTTTTAGATTTATTTATTTTTATTTAGTTAGTTTAGTTTGTCAAGTATGTATGAGAAAATAAGTATGAACATAACATATAAACGTATAAGTATAAACAGGTATAAGTATATACATAATAAATGAGTATGAATAAATGTGAACAGTAGGACAGGGACGGTAGGCACGCTGGTGTGTTTATGCACGTCCCCTTACAGACCTCTTAGGAATGGAGTGGGGTTCACGTTAGACAGCTTAAGGTTAAAGTTTTGGGGGTTTGAGGATGTAACCACAGAGTCAGGTAGTGAGTTCCGGGCATTGACCACTCTGTTGCTGAAGTTGTATTTTCTGCAATCAAGTTTGGAGCGGTTTACTTTGAGTTTATATCTATTGTTTGTCTGTGTGTTATTGTAGTTGAAGCTGAAGTAGTCATTGACAGGTAGGACATTGTAGCAGACAATTTTGTGTACTAAACTTAGGTCAGACTGTAGGCAGCATAGTTCTAAGTTGTCTAGCTCCAAAATTTCAAGCCTGGTGACATAAGGTAATCTATTGCGAGCAGAGGAGTGGAGTACTCTTCTCATGAAATACCTCTGGACTTGTTCAATTGTATTAATGTCCGTTATACAGTGTGGATTCCAGGCAGATGAGCTGTATTCTAGAACTGGTCTGGCGAAGGTTTTATATGGTTTGCAGTTCAATGTTACCAGAGAAGAAGCTTCGCAAAATTAGGTTAACAATTCTTAATTATCTTATATCTTATAAGATATCTTAGATGAAGATATCTCTCTTCCCTCATGTTTGCCTTGCTCGCCTGCTGCTAGCAAGGCTTTGGAGCTGAGAGTACTTCTGAAATTAAAGTAATCCAACTACCTCAGTAGGCTTATTCTGCCCTTGTTTGCTTGCCAAGTGCTACCAGCATACTCCGCACTTCATTATGCAGTGCAAGAAAGAAAGGCAAGTCCCAACCCACAGGGTTTGGCAAAAGCTCCATCTCTGGATTATGTGTTTAGAATGCAACACTGTATAAGAGGATTCGTCATAGAAAAGAATATATTATAGAATTCTCTGTAAATATTCTAGTGATCTGGGGAAGCAATAACATTTAGTTTTGAGGTAGGGATATGGAACGGCTGAGGCTGCAAGAATTTTCTTTTAACTTCTGAAGGAAAAAGAACAGGGGAAGTTAAATTTAAAAAAAACTGAGAACAGTCATGGAAAATGGTCCTGTGACTTAAATTTAAGACTTAAAGACTTCATTGTCAGGCTTGGAGGAAAGGAATTGGATGTTTATATACACAATCTTCTCACTTAAAATGGAAGTTGAAAAGCAAAGTATATTCAAAGATCTTCCAGCCTTTGGACTTATGATAATATAGAATTTTCATATATAGGAGAGAAAAATGTAGGAAAAAGGGTAGCTTAATCATACAGAAGAGTAAGAAGAATGTATTCAATTTCAGTTTGAAAAACAAATAGTACTACTGGAGGAACAAAGGGGATTGTAAAAGAGCAGGGGCAATTTGATCTAACAGGTGTCTGGGGAAGAATTTGCTTGAGTTCAACCATCACCCAAACTGAACAAACAGCTCAACAGTAGATAGCAGAAAAAATATACAGTAAAATGAGGAACAGGAGACTAGAATACACACAAAGTACGTGATTCCAGAACACTGTTTTAGAACAGCAAATTATTTCCTATCTTAATTGTTGTATGCTAAGTCTCAAAGAGAAAATAGAAAGAATGAGAGGAAGAAATGCATATTAATTTATTATTTTCTCTCCTTTATTCTATTCATTTATTTTATTCCAATATACTGTACCTTGGAACATAAATTCTAAATAGTGAAGAATTCCTAAAACCAAGTAGCTATAGGTTAATTTACAAAATTAGTGTGGTACAGTACTAGTATTAGAGAAATATATCTACAGGAAATAAAAATTAATAAAGTCTCAATATAATAATAATAACTATAAGGACAATAATAAAGATTTGAAACAGTGAGTACAAATGCTGTTTATGGATATGTGTAGACCACATGCAGCAGCCCAAATATTCCTTGATTCTGCAGTTGCTATACATAAAAATGTTACCTAAAGCAGTGCCCCACCAACCTTTTGGGCACCGGGGACCATGGAGAGAGGTTTTTCTGTGGACCGGACGTTGTATGGTTTCACGTGCTGCCTGCATTCAGCAGATGGGGCTTCGCTTGTCTGCATGGCCCAGTTTCTAGCATGCCACAGACCGGTGCCGGTCCACAGAGTGGGGATTGGGGACTCCTGATCTAAAGCACTTGATCCACCAAGTATTTCCAAGTGAATCCTCACTGGAAATTTTCTACTAAATTCTTTTAAAACTAACCTGCATGATACAAAACTTAATGTGCTCATGGTGGTAGGGAAGAGAAGGTATGTCCTATTAATCTAATTTCAGAGTATAATTTTCCAATGTGCAAATGTTTGAAATGGATTCCCCTGAAAGTTAACTTCTGCCTTAATTACCTAAGTACAAATATGGGTTTCAACTTTTCACAATTTCCATATACTGTAATCAGTTATGAGGTATTATGAGTAATTATAATTAACTGTTGTTTGATGTGAACCGATCTTTTCTTCTACTTTAATTTTAAAATATCCTATAACCATGTCACTATTACAAATGGTATAAAATGTAACTATTATCGGAGCCTTTTAAAAGGCTTGTTTTGTTTTTACATCCTTGCTAAGTAGGATTAGCATAGAAATACTCTAATCCTACTTTACTACTAGTTTAAAAAACTATACAAATAACATCAAATACTAAACAGCTAGAATAATGTCAGTTGCATTCTTCTGCTCTTTGAAATGTGAGAAAACAAATTATGAAAAGGTTGAGTATGAGCCAAGCTTAGTGTAACATATCTCAGAGATAGTTTGTTGCAAGTCATAAGTTAACTCTCACATGGAGGCTTTGGAAAGAAATGTTATAATGAGAATATTTGCTACAAGTATTTGCACCTAGGAAACAAACCTCTAATTTGCCAAAATAAATCTTTCAGGGCCTGAAATAAGCTGTTTAAAGCTGTTTACCTATCTTCCAACAAACCACTGTCCCAACATTGAATCAATCTATTAATGAGCAAGATTAACTGAAAAATTACCAACCACTTTCTACTATATATTTATGCTTTGTGAAGTAATATTCATATAACTCCCCCACTCTTGCACTATTGCTTCTGATGATACATTCCTAGAATCCTTAAGAAAGTGCAATGTGTGCATAAATCAATGTTTAGTATACTGTCATGTTTTCAAAACCTTAGTTTTTCAAATTCAAAGCTCTCTAGGAAAATGTTATCAGCTCAGAAAATATAACAAGTGGTCTTAATTTTGCCATTCTTCTTTCCTAAATAGTTATGACAAATGGAGTCCTGTATCATCAAGAATCTGAGATTGAGCTGAAATTCCTGCTTTACTAGGTTAAAAATTCCAATGATGCATAATAATAATAATAATAATAATAATAATAATAATAATAATAAGAAGAAGAAGAAGAAGAAGAAGAAGAAGAAGAAGAAGAAGAAGAAGAAGAAGAAGAAGAAGAAGAAGAAGAAGAAGAAGAAGAAGAAGAAGAAGAAGAACAGCAACAACAGCAACAGCAACAGCAATGACTTTATCAGTACTTCTGTTGCCAGGTTATAATCTGGAGATAATGATTTTTGTGCAATCAGATATTTCCACAAAGCTTAAATTCAGTGCATAGTAGCAAGATTCTGAACCATGAGCTACTTTTGTGAAATGGAAATGAGTAGCTACTCAGCCCTGCAGATCCACTTGCAGCTTCCCAGGGAGCCCCCAGCTTTGACATCAAGCCTTATCCTCCTGCTATTTGTAGCCTTATCCACCTCTTAAAGAGTCAGGGTATCTGAATGCATTTTTCTGAACTGTACATCTATAGGTCATACAAGGATGAAATGGTTTTCTCTAAACCTGAAGTCTTTTCTGTGTTATTTCAACAGCAGTTCATCCAAAGGCAATTGTATATTTGAAAAGCTGTGTGAATGCATGAAAGAAGTAATTCCATGTATAATCTACATTTAATGTATAAGTTTTCTGCCCATTTTGTTTTTTCGGATCCTTACCACTTGCTTATTTGCTTATAATCAGTGCATATCTATAATAGTACAGGGACATTATTATTTCCATATTATGAAAAGACAACTAACACATTGATAAAACTACTGGTGTTTTACTACTTAGAACCATTAGTCCAAGTACAGATAGTTCTCACTTAATGATCAGGATTGGAACGAGAAACCTCATTGTTAAGTGGTATAGTTGTGAAGTGAGACATCATGCGACTGTGACAGGCTTATGACCTCATTTCCACTTTAGTCCTTAAGTGAGTCACTGCAGGTTGTTAAACAAGACAAAAAAGATTTTATTGCTGCCTTCGCTGCTTGACAGAAGCCAACTATGGAATGTCCTATGAAGAATGCTACAACTGTCATAATAATACATGCAAATTGCCAATTACCCAATTGCCATCAATAATCACAAGGATGCTGTAATAGTTGTAAGAGCAAGAACAAGTCACTTTTTTTTCAGTGCCATCATAACTTTGAATGGTCATAAGCTGAGGACTCTGTGTATAACTGTACCTATACCCACATTATAGCCACATGTGTGTATTTAAGGCTGCCAGTTTTGGGGAACATTTTCTAAAGTTACTGCCAAAATAGAAAAAAAAAAAAAAAAGCCCAATTCCAGCTTGCTACAGCTAGCAGCAGTTGGTAGTTGGTAATTTTGAAAAAAGTTCTTGGAAGTATATAGACAACTGCCAGTTCAATACAAGCTAGTAGTTGCAAAAAAAAAAAAAAAAAAAGGCAAATGTAATGTTCAGCTATAACAACAGAAATTATTTCAAAATTGCTAGAAGGAATAATTCCATTTTATTCTGCTTCAGTCAGATTCCACTTCAAGTACCGTGTCCAAACCTAGGCACCACATTAAAAGAAATGCTCGGAGAAATTGGAACAAGTACCAAAATAGCAATAACAGTGATAGGAAAGCTAGGAACTGAGTCTTAGAAAGAGAGATTGAAGGCATTATGTTTAGCCTCAAGAAAAGATGACTAAAGGAGGACATATTAGCACTCTTCAAGTACCTGAGAGGATCTCATATGGAACAGAAGATCTACTTTCTCTTGCTTTTGTGTGCAGGATATGGAATGCTGGATTTAAGTTACAGGAAGCAGATTCTCATTTAATGTTAGAAAATACTTTCTAACAGAAGGAACTATTCAACTATGGAAACCAATTAGCCAGAAAGGTGGCGGGCTTCCTTTTACTGAATATCTTTAAGTGGAGCTAAGCAGCTGTCTGGGCTGCTATAATGTGAGATCCTGAACTCAATAAGGAATTGAATACAATGACTCTTTGCAATTTATGAATCTGTGATCAAGTAATTATCTCTCACCCAGACTAATATCACTTGTAAGAAGGCATTCATGGAATCTATGCCACAAGTTTAAAGTTATGAATATATACATCTCTATATTAGCTTATTCAAAAACTGATCAATACTTATTTCTGCTACAGAAAACTGAGTCAGAGAAGCACTACCATTGTTAGTTTGTTCTAATCTTTCTGACCACCTTCCCCTCATATAACTTTCGCTCCTGCAGGTAAGGAATCTCAATGAGGTTAGTAAAATAACACATTCATATTAAATAATAGAATATTAAAGAAACTTCGTTTCTTTTCGTATCAGAGTTGTGATACGGTTATTATTCTGGTTCAACCAGCCTAGAGGCAGAAGAGGCAGGGAATGGGGTGTGGGGTGGGAAGACTATTAATGCAGTGTTAGGATAGTGAGAGATTTTATTCATTCAGCGGGTATTCCCAAAAGTGATGATGGACTACAGAAAATCTCATTACAAAAATGACACTGATTGGAAAAGTTAAATGGAATAAAGCAAGCACTACCAATAAATCTAACTTCACTGCAGAAGAGGAAATGATGCCTCTGTCACCTAATCTGTGAACTCTAGAAACACAAAAAAACCATGAGCAACAGAAAAGCTTTAGACAAAAGTACTGAAATGAAATGTGAAAGTAAATAGGTCTCAGTTATTAACCTATTCCATTATTTAAGGTACAAGGTGAGAAATGAAGAGAAAATGACTTCATCAGTCAAACTCATTTTGCAGGAGGTTTTGTTTTCTTGTTATTTCTTTAAAAAATGACCAAATTAAGAAAACATAAAATGTCTATCTCCAAAATTTATTAGGAATTACATAGCACACCATAGGCACCAATGTGTACCAAATACCCCTTTTTTTAATCTTCAAAGTACCTTAAAGAAGGACAAATTTTCAACAGACCAGAATATTGAAACATCTCATCATAATCTGCTTTCATAATTATACAAAATGCCTCAGGATGATACCAGATCAGATATTCCTAGGAAATAACTCCTAGGTCAATGCCTCACTTTAAAGTGTCCTCATAGATCCAGTTATCATTGTTTGGTGAGGAGGGAATATGGGTTTGTCTTGATAAAAGGAACACACATCGCAACTTGGTAAGCAAAATGCAAGAATTAGTAGCATAAGTAGTGAAGAACATACGGACCACAGGGAGACATTAGGAAAGCTTGTAAAACTACCTAACTGAGGAGAGAGAGCAGATATGCTATTCCTGGAGATGAAAGAAAAAATGGGAAGGAAGGCTCATGATCGAAAGAGAAACAAAGAAATGAGTGACTTGGAGAAATGGATCTTGGATGCTATGAGTGTTGAGCCAAAGCAATAGAGTTGGAGGGGGTGAGCAAATGATTCAAAGGAACATAATCGTGCTTTGGGACTTTTAGGCCAGTTCTCTTTGACAATCAGACAGTTTCCTTTGCCCTTCTGTGTGTGGGTACCCTTCCCCTTCCCAATCATTTCTTTTTTTTTTACTGTAATAGTAATTTGGCAATGCATCCATTATATCTTCCCAAAAACCAAATGTTCTGTTTCCAAAAAGGATCTGTTACTTATTGTATATTAAGTGAGGCATAATTCTACCCATATTTTTGTTTTACCATATTGGATAAATGGGTACATTTGTTCCATGTAATAAATTGCATATGTAAAAACAAATACAGCTGACCGACATTCTTAATAAATGTTTACCAGTTAGCAGCAGTAATAAAGTTGTAAATAAGCAAAGAAAACACAATGTATTTGAACTGGTACTAATTTTGATAAATGATTTGCTGTGGTTTTTTCAGAAGCTGTGGCATGGAGTTACTCTTTTGTGCAAAAAGATTGCTACTATAGAATTGTGTGCTTCAAAGGTTTAATTGTTACCTGACGACTGCAGTATTTTCCCATTTCTAGATCATCATTCACACCTGTCAGTGCAAGCAGCTGCCTAGTTAAAGTCAGGTATGCCTGATAGCCCATTAAATGGCTTCAGTCCAGTTTCTAATGAACAAGTTTCAACCGTGGGCACCATCATGCTGCTTCATTTTGACACCTGATGCACAAAAAATGTCAGTGACTCATAATTTTTCTCCTGTAAGTCAACATAGCTCTGGCAATTTTTAGGTATTAAAAATAATTGTAACTCTGTGCTGCTAAACGAAAATTGGAATCTAGCTAATTTTCTTTTAAATATTTCATCACAAACCAGCAAATAATACCACTTGTGGAGCAGAGGTGCAATATGTATTGCTCTACGGGCATATATAACTCCCCACGCTGCTGTCTTTTGCACCAGCTGAAGCATCCACATACTCTTCAAAGGCAGCCTCATTTAGAACACATTACAGAAATCCAAATATGAAGTGACTTGAGTTACAGTAAGCAGAGTCCTATGATTTAAGAATGGGCACAACTGGCACACACAACACAAACCCATACAAAGTCCCTCTTAACCAAAATGGCTCTCTGCTCTTTCATCAGGAGTCGTGAGTCTAGGAGGACCCCAAATTGCACATCCAGTAGTGCCACTCGAACCAGCGCAAAAGGTGGTATAATCCTATAACCAGAAGGCCCCAAAATCCAAAGTCACTCAAGTCTTTCCAGAATTCATCTAAACCTCTTGTTCCCAACCATAGTGTAACAGCCTCCAGGCACCATAATCCTTTGCAGTATTGCTTAATTTGCCAGGATCGAGGATATATAATTGAGTATCATCAGTATACTCATAATACGTCACCCTGTGGTGATGATGGATGAACAGTCTCATGTAGACGTAGAATAGGAGAGAGGGGAGAGTACCAAGCCTTGCCGTATCCCACGCAGCAGGAGTGGATGTCGGGAATTTTTTTCTCCCCAACCACCACTGACTATAGAATTGGCCCTGCAGAAAGGATGTGAACTTTCGCAACATGTGCTGCCCATCCCAATCCTGAAGCAATCCTGAAGGATACCATGGTAGATGGTATCAAAAGCTACAGAGAGGTCGAGAAAGGCAAGGACAGATGCACTACCTTCACCACGCCCTTGCCAGGGATCATTCAAAGTGCAATCAATGCCAGTTCTGTCCCACATCATGACCTGCAGCCCAAATGAAAAGAATTCAGATAATCTGGTTTCATTTCACGTTCTCTGAAGATGCTGTGCTACCACCTCCTCAATCCTCAAAATGAAGATTAGATACTGGATGGAAATTTAGTATAGGGGGGCCCAGTGATGGCTTCTTGAAGTGGGGGGTGAAAGAAACCCTCCTTAGCAGGCAAAGGAACAATCTCCTCCTTCAAGGAAGCATTAACCATTGCTAGAACTCATTCACACGCTTTCCCCCTCCCAACCAGGCATGTTTATCAACAACGAGGGATGTGAATCTAAACAGCAAGTGGCTAAGCTCACAGCCCTAAGTATCCTGTCCAATTCCTCATGTCCAGCTGGTCAAACTACTTCCAGATAACAGGGCAAGACTCCTCCCTAAACATCCCCACAAGACCTACAACTGAGTTAGTGCCCAGCTGAGAAATCCAAGTACTTTTATCCAACAGATGCTGGGAAAATTCCTCCACATGCCCCAGCAAAAGGTTCTTTGAGCCATCCATACCCAGGTTGTCTGAAATAGATCCATGGGAGTAATTAGAAAAAACTATTGTAGTTTGGGGGGCTCCAAGAGATGGGCCTCCGCCATCATAGGGTGCACCCTATGGAACATTGTCCCTCCCCCCCCCCATCCCTGAAATCAGATTAGCTCCATCCCTGTTATTATTTCAGAAGTCTCTCAAGACCTGGTTGTGTCACCAGGCCTCGGTCCCCAGGGAGCTGGATAATTTCTTAAATAGCTGCGTTGTGTTTAATATTTCACTGTCTTTTTGTGGATTGTATACAGTATTTTAAATTTCTAGGGTTTCTTATTTTTAATAATGATTTTTTTATATGTTTAAAATGATGGTTTTCACATATTTGTTGCTTTTATTGATTGTTGTATGCTACTCAGAGTTATTTTCTTTGAAATGGCAAGCCATATAAATATGATAAATAAATAAGTTATTTTAAATGCCAACTATAATTTGATATACTAGAATAGCCTCTTCCAATCAGATTATGCTTGATGGGAATTGTCATCTATTGCATCTGACAAGGCATTCAAGAAGACTGTCCTAGGACACTAAACAGTGATAGAAACAAATGATGAAGAAAGGTTGAGCTGTTCATATGCCACACCTGAACTGCTTTGCCTGCGTTAGGAAACACCTTATGTAAATAGTTTAACTCTTTACATCCGGGCTGTCAAACTTTCGCCGGCTGGATCGTCACATGCTGGCCACGCCCGTGCCCAGTTTGGCAAAGGGGAAAAAAGTCCTGATACATCACATGGTGCCACCGTGACAATGTAAATTTGACACCCCTGCTTCTGAAGTGGGGAGGAGTTAAGTGTTCAATGTAGAGCCAAAATAACAAAATCAGAACAAAAGCCATAGTTGTATAAAAGTTTGCTATTGTTACGAAAGTGAAATGAGAAGACTATTCAGCTTCTCCTTCAATTGGGACTAGAAGAGTTTGTTTTTGTTGCCTTTCCTACATTTCCTCAGCCTCTTACAATCTCCTTTTTTCTTATGCCCCATGCTCACAGTCCATAACTATGAGAAAGAGACCAGACAAAACTTTACAAGGGAATGTTTTCAGCAACGCACTGAATCACAAACCAGCTAGTAGACCAGGCCTGAATGTCATATCGAACTGCATCAGAAAGGAAAATCTGCAGTATCACAGATACTATTATAGTAAAGGCCTCTCACATAGACCAACAGAAGAAACAGAGTGATTATGCTTCCTGTCACCTGCTCCAATACTTTCTTGCCAACTGCCCAAACGATGAAAAATTAAGTCTTCTCTGGAAACTCCCACAACATTCTCTAACTGCACAAGCAGCAGAATTCACACCAGGCTTGTTGGGAGTTTTAAGTACATAAAAACTGAATTACAACTCCTTTAACAATAGTAAGGTTCAAAGTTACCTATTTTTTTGTCTTGTTCCATGCTGGTTAACCTGTGTCTTGCCTATAAATATCAAACCTTTTTTTTTTCTGAGAGACTGCCTCTAGTCTTACAGTTTTTACTCCCCAGTTCTAGCTATGTCTCTACAATCTGTAATTCAGGCAACAAGTACTCCACAGCTTCATCCATACCACTGACTTGGGACTTCTCTGTAAGCTTTAGTTAAAAGCTAGAGGTATTGATTATTTCAGCAGCTCTCATTTCCATTATGCTTAAATTACTGGAATATTTTTTTTAAAAAAGCTTCCTGATAAAAAGTATTGTCAGCCAAAGTCTGTCAACACATAATGTGCAAACTCTAACACTTTACTCCAAGTTGCAAAGATGTTAACTAGTAGATATACAAATACTAAAATACAAAGGTCATAAAGGAGTAAAATGCATCATCTCTTTTCACTTTTATACCTTATGTCAAGAGTCTTATAATTGCAAACTTGCCTCCTCCTCCTAAATATTGCAAAATAGAGGAAGGTATTCTCAGCTGATTTTAACTTGTCATTCCCATGGGCCTAGGCATGCTCAATATTTTTTTTTCTTAGATTCAACTTAATTCTTGTTATGATTGATTTGAACTATTTAATATGCAGTGATCAACATAACTCAAATCCAAATTCCCATTCAGGTCATCTTGCCATCACATCAGTGGCCACTGTACCATTGCCACCAACCATTGATTGAGGTAAAAAAATGCATAATGTAACCCCCACAACCAAAACCCCCCCAAACCAAACCCGAAAAAAACCCCCAAAACCCCCCCCCCCCCCCCCCCCCACCCCCCCCCCCCCCCCCCCCCCCCTCCTTTATATGCTCCCAAGGAAGACAGCCTCTACCTGAATTTTCTGCTCCCTGGGTTTTCCAGTCTGTGCCAGTTCAAGCACTTCTCTCTCTAGCTTCTCTGCTTCATTTCATTGTAGGCAAATTGCTTCACTCCAAGTAGCTACTGTGCAAGAATACCCCACCTCTCCAGGCACTAGTCTCTGCCAGTGTCATTAAAAAAAAAAAAAACAGGTTCACCAGGGGTAAAAAGCTTTTGGCAAGTTCCTTTTTAAAGGATCTGTCCTTTTTTTTAAAAAAAAAAAAGTAAAATCTCAACACTTCTGCCACTTTCTTCTTCTGGTTGAAGTCACACTTCCATCCAAAAGTGTTGTATTTGCTTTCTTTCAGTTTTTTTAACCAGCTAAGAAGGGAGGAGAAAAAAAAAGCAGGGGAATCCACCAATTAGGAGCTGTCAGAAACACAGTCCAAATGACACATCATGCTGTGGCCAAACTGAAGGAAATCTGGAAAGGACTTTTTAAAGCTGAGTTTCAGCCTAACTACTTTACATTTCCCAACCCTGTTTGTTACAAGAACATTTAGAAGGCGAAAGTACTATATAAGACAGCTTCAGTTTCTAAAGAAAAGGTGAGCTACGATTACAGCAAACAAATAACTAAATAATCTATTCAACATTTACCTACTATCAGGGGTGGGATGCTACTGGTTCTGCCTTGGTTCTGTAGAACCGACAGCTCTGAAGAGCAGAAGACACAGAACCGGTTCTATGTTTGCTGCTGTTTGGCCCACCCACCTGCCCAGGCTCTTACCTGTCCTTTATTTCCTGCTTTTTCAACCTCAGCTGCTTTGCGCGGCAAAGCTGAGGTTTCAGCTGAGGTTGAAAAAGCAGGGAAAAAATGGCTTTTCAAACGCTGCGCACCTGCGTGCAGCACTTTTCAGCTGTCTGGGCGGCAAAGCTTAAAGTTTTTTACATGCGCGTGCAGTGTAGTCACCAAACTGTAGTAACACTGGTTGAATCCCATCCCTGCCTACTCTATACTGGTAGTCTCATGCTATTTGAAAAATAATGTGCTTAAAAAAAACCTGAAAGATGTACAACTCTAAATAACAAAAGGAGAAAAATACTAGAATTCACTATCTTACAACATGAAATGATTACTAATTAAACAGCAAGAATAAAGTGTAAGAAGACTGTTTTCATTTCAATGCCATTCGTACGAGTATTACCTAAGCTGCATTTTTTTATTTAAATAGAAAATTACATGTCATTGTCTTTTACAACCATTACAAATAGGAGCAGAAATCAGTTTTTTTCCAGTGTTTAAAATAACAGGGGAACAAAGAAGGGCACATATAATGTTTTCAAGAAGGCCTAGATAGCAATAGACAGAAATCTCTCTACTGGTATCATTCTCCAAATCTGTTTATTTAAAACTCTGTAGGGAGGAGGTTTTAATGGGATTTATACCATAGCTGAAAGAACCTTTTAGTTGATGAGTAATGCAAGGGAAGCAAGGAAGGGCATCCCCAGCCCAAACCCATTATGCAGAGCTACAAAGACACATTGTTTAAATGGGTAGGGGGAGTAAAATAGCCTCCAGACAGATGGATGATATGGCCCTAATGACTTCTAAAATGTAGAAACTAGCAGGCAAAGTAGAGGCACTAAGTTAATAAAGAAGCTAAGCAGTAGGCAAAGCACAATATCCATTAGCCTTGCCCGAATGAAACCCATTGACAAGAAGGACTACTCCTTAAGTAGTTTGACTGATGCTAGGTTTAGCAACAGCCTCCAGACTCTAACCTTCACAACAACCATATTAACATTCATTAAAAAGAAAGGTTTGTTTTCTAGCAGCACAGTAACAGCATAAAGCTCAATAAAAAGGCAAAACTAGAGGAAATCACTGGATGGGTTCAACAACGCATTAAAGCATGCCAAAACCAAGAAACCACATCATTGCCTACTAGTGTATTGAGTTAAACCATTCTGCACCTTTCCTATGTTTGTGCAAAGTGATGCCATCCTAAAGTCTGCTATCCCCTCCACACTAATCCTGTTTTATCTGTAGTGAATCCCTGCCAAGTTCTGTGGTCCTGATTTGCAGGTGCAACAATTGTTTGGGGTTTTTTTTTCCCTTACAAAGTGATTGGGTGTTTTTTTTTTTTTTTGTTCTTTCAGTTTGCTCTAATCATCCTAGTCGCCAGACCACGGGTCTGACATTATATATTTTACAAACCTTGAAGCTATGGTAGGGTGGTGTCAGTTTTCAGTGGAAAATCTAATGGATGAAATAATGACTGAAGATGAATACAACAGTCAGCATGCCAGAGGCAACCAGTTCCTAAAGCATGATTATGCTAAATCTGGAAGTTTGGACCTTAAAGTGATGGAGAAATTTAGCTTATACAACAGTCCTTTATGTAGTATAAACATTGCCAGTGTAGCAATGAAGAACAGATTATTATCACTGATACCTGCTTTTGTAAATTAATGCTACTGGAGAAGGGGCCAGCAGGTATAACAAGTTAAACTGGGACATTTTAAGATGAAAATCATCCCTAAAACCCTTATTGAAGATCTTCAAGTAAAGAAGAATAAAGAAAATTACAGCATAATACTGCTGGAAAATGTAAGGTGAAATATAAGAAGCAGAGTCAGCTTTCCATGGTATTCACAGTATTACTTCAGATTGAAAGGTAAAAAGTATTTCTAAATGCAAGGAGGCTCATACATAGCACCTGTCTGGATCTGCTTTAGTACAATGCACCTTTTCCTGCATTCAGCTAAATCTCAGATACAGAGGGAAGTGATATAAGGAGTTCAGATAGGCGCATGAAACACCTTTCTGCTTTCAAAGGCAAAGAACTCTACTAGTACAAGGTTGTCCTCAATTTATCATCATTCATTTAGCAACTGTTCAAAGTTACAATGGTACTGGGGGTGGGGGGGTGGGGAGTGACTGACAACCAGCCTTCACACTTATAACCTTGCAGAATCCCCATGGTCAAGTGGATCAAAATGCAAGCATTCGGCAACCAGCATGTATTTACAATGGTTGCAGCACCTGATGCCCAATTGTCTGACCTTCCCAGACAATGTCTGACAAGCAAAGTCAATGGGGTAAGCCAGATTCGTTTAAGGGACAGTATGACTTACTTAACAACTACAGTGATTTGCTTCACAACCATGGCAAACAAGCTCGTCAAATTGGATGTGACTCACTTATTATCACCTATCAATGGAAATTCTGGTCCTAACAATGGCTACCTGTATGTGCACCTATATGGTGCATCACTTTTACATAAATTTATGTTTTACAATACTGATTTGGGAATTAGATTCATATCATTCCCTTTTACACTTCATAGCAACACTTATTGTATACGAAGGAAGTGAAAGGGGTGGGGGTAAACCCTCTCTTTTCTTGAGTTGATAGAATTTATACCAGTCCTGATACTTTGAAAAATGTTGCCTTCTAAAAGCAAATCTGTCCTTCAACTCTGTACAGGCTTTTCCAACTCTCTTATCATAACAGATGAAGATCCATGTAGCTATTTAACTTAGTGTCTGTGATGTAACAAGCAAACAAGCTTGCCAAATTCAATAAGACAATAAATCTTTATAATCAGCTTACTATTTCATATAGAATATTAAAAAATATTGACATTCATGTAAATATCGAGAATGTTGATAGGAAAACTGATAGAAAATATATTTCATGTGTGCCATTTTAATTTTCTAAGCTAAAAAAAACCTACTGAAAAATTACCGTTTCATAATTCTAATAAAAAGCTTGCATTTGTTTCTCTACAAAGAATGTTCTCTATGTTGTTATGATCGTTTAGTGTTTAGATGATTCTCCTGAAATAAAAGTGCCGAAGTCCCATTGTAAAACTTACTGTTCCAGGATGTGTTGAAAGTCACACAAAAGGGCAATATTACAAAGTCCATTAATTCAATTTCAGAGCTGGCAGATAAAATAACCTCAAGGTACTGATGCAAATCAACTGTTGATATATTTTCATAATTAACTGATATTTGTTTTTAAAAGTCTTGTCAGTTAATGTAGTTAATGGTGCAGGGTTGTTTGTTGTTGTTTTTTTTTTGACAATACTGTAGTTTTAAGAACAATGGCATGGCATCCATCCAAAGAACTGATGGTGAGTTTATACTGGCACAGGTGTCTAACATAGCTGTCTGGCAGTAGATATCAATGCTAAGTATATGTAATACAGGACCATTATATGGAACAGGGGCAATCACTGTCCTTCATGTTCTTTTATTTCAGTTTAAAAAATGCAAAGTGTTGAGTAGCCCTAAGAATAATAAACAAGTAACAATCAGAGAACCCATTTTTATACTTTCCTAACTTAGTTAACAGAAGCATCAGTTTTCCTATACATGAATCTTAGAATAAAATTCCTGAATTATCATTTAACACATTTACAACTTCAAAAACTATGTGCAATATAGTCTTTAAAACCTTATTAACACACCTCAGACATAATTCCTTCTTATAACTGACTTCCTCGTTGGGCCATTGCCACTAATTTTCATTTTCTTTTATTGCTACAAAGAGACTCACAATTCCAGCTGATGAACACATTTCTCATGAAATATTTCAAATAATATAAACAACAGGGATAGGTCTTTTTAAAAAGTATATTCCAGTTCAATACAGAGCCATACTAATAAAAACAAAGGGGGGAAATAGAATCAAGGGCACCAGATAAATGTTCCAGTTCTGTAAACTATAGCATAGGACTCAATTGATGGTCTTGCTTTGTTTATGCTCCCTTCCAATGCTTCAAAGTTTAGGGACACCAGGTACACAAAGGAAGAATCATATGTTATCCTTGATCAAACCTGGGTTAAAAGTCAAAAAAATACACCTAATAAACATCCTGTGTAACTGAATAAGATTTGTAGATGCTTTCCTAGGGAAATATTAAGTGCAAAAATGGATATTGCCCACAACAGCAATAAGAAAGGGTGTGGAAGAAAAAGGAGACAGGCAACTACCTGTTGGGGGGGAGATAGGAGTAAATTTCTCTCCATTTTCTACCATAGCTCATCAATGAACGAGAAGCTCCTAAACGGCGAGGGGGCGAAGGTCATTGATCACTTGCTGGCAGGGCCAAAACGCACAGGGGCTCTCATCTCAGATTAAAAGAAGGAGAGGGGAAGGGGAAGTATCTCCCAATCATGTTTTGGGTGCTCCGAGGAATAACCCAAAAAGGGACGGATGTGGACACAGCAGCCCTTTTGCAAAAAAAAAGAAAGAAAGAAAGAAAGAAAGAAAGAAAGAAAGAAAGAAAGAAAGAAAGAAAGAAAGAAAGAAAGAAGGGGGTGCGAGAGAGAATCAGGACAGGAGATGGGGGTTCAACTGAAGAACTGGGGGGGCATTCCGAGATCCCAATTCAAGTTCCGGTGAAGGGTGTCTCCCTCAAGCAACGGGAGAAGGAGGGGACCGAGGCAGCAGGTTTCGGGCTCCCTCCCTTAGGCTGGGACGTTGGTCTAGGTTGCTCTCCGGATGGGCCGGGGTCTCTGCCCTCACCCGGGCCAGGCGCAGTGCGCAAGGCGGGAGCGCTCCTCTCTCCCTCCCTCGCGAGCCCCTTCCTTACCTTTGTGCCCGCCGAAGGCCCCGTACCACGAAAGCGAGAAGAGCGCGCAAAGGCAGCCGAGCAGCAGCGTGAGGAAGGTGCCATTGCGGAGCCTCATGTCCTCCGTCTCCTCGGCGATGGCTGTGGCTGGGGAGGCCGCATGTCCCGGGCTCTTCGCGGCGGCCTCAGTCTCCCGGGCCCCGGTGAGGAGCGGAGGCGGCGGCAAGGGCTGCCAGTGCCCAGGCGGGCGAGCGGGAGGGACTCACCGCCGCCCCCGCCTCCTCCTCCTCCTCCTTCTTCTGCGCCTCCGCCCGCTGCCCTCATGCACTGGCCGCGCCCCACCGGGCCGCCGGCTTTAGCGGGCAGCAAAGGCTCTTCTCTCAGTCCTTTGACTTTGTCCGGGCCTGGAGCAGACAGTGGGCTGCTGTGCCGACGCCGACGCCGCCAAGAAAAGGAAGGGAAGGGAAGGAAAGGGAAGGGGCGGAGGTGGTACCATCCTGTTAAAGGAGCCGCGCGCGCGCGCTTCTCGTCAGGCAGCCCGAGCGCTGCCCACAGCGGCAGACACGTGCAAGCCGTCCGCGGGTGCGCCGGCTACTTCGCTTCTGTGGGGTGAGGTAACGTAGCGAGCCCGGTGCGCTGGCGACGGACTTGAGGAAGGCGACTGCGCGCGGACGGAGAAGTCGCTGCACTGCCAATTCCCCCCCCCCCCTCTACTCAAGCAAAGAACGGGTCGAACCGAGCGGCGCTGGGAGTTGGGGTGGGACAGGAGTCGGGAGGCTCCTTAGGATGGACTGAATGGATTCTTTTGCCTCGCCAAACGTGGAAGGTGCCGGCGGGAGGGGGGGGGGGGGCCGTGAGCAACGTTTGACACGGCGACGCGACCCTGGTTCACGCGTCCATATAAACAAACCACTTGGCTTTCGCAATAGCAGGCGGTGACTTCAACTGGCGAATGGAAGGACGCGGGGCCACAAAAATGACTGGCCCAACTTTTGGAATGGTCTCCAAAGGCCACGGTTTTCCGAGGAGAAGTGCGCGGTTTCCGATCCCAGATCTCAGAAATCAAATCAAACTAATGCCTGAGCCTCTTCTCAGCAAGCAGCGCAGGCTGGAAGCCGAGTCACAGTGCTGAGCTGAAACATTTCAATTAGCTTTTCCCATCCACTGTGGTGTCTTCAACATGCTGGTTAGGGAATTTATAAGATCTGAAATCCTATCGGGAAGCCACCAGGTTAGGGAAGCTAGTTTGGATATTTCACATTTCAAGTTTATGAATGGCATCAGTTTCAGGGAAGAACATAAGACTGAATCTTGAAATGGGGGGAAATGATTTTACTGTATTTAGATTCTGGACTGAAGAAAAATAAAACTAAGGAAACTTCCAAAGATAAGAGTTTTAGTAAGTAATGATCCCACAGCAGGAGAAGGTATGGGGCAAATGCTCAAGTTTGGGTAGGAATTCTTGAAAA
Source organism: Notechis scutatus (assembly GCF_049901735.1). Lineage (NCBI taxonomy): Eukaryota > Metazoa > Chordata > Lepidosauria > Squamata > Elapidae > Notechis > Notechis scutatus. The sequence continues at coordinate 77,393,698 of NC_142010.1, read as the reverse complement.
AGGAAATATTACAATGTAATAGCAATGGGAGTGGGGAGTAAATTGAAGGCAGAAGTACCCAGTGTGGACATGTCAGAAAAGAATCAATAAAGATAGAAAAACAAAAAGAACAAGCACAGGAGGTGAAAAGGCAAAGAAAAATACACACTAGGACTGCACAATGCTTCAGAGGGTATTTTGCTTGAACAAAGGTTTGTTTAAAGTATGCTTTTGAAGTTATTTCACAATTTGTGAAGAGGCTAGGAAAGAATATTAGACATAAACAACAAAGAGTTGGCATCTATTATAAGGTGTTTGATCTATAAATGGCAACTAAGTCCAGGTGGCAAGAAATATTTGAACAGATTTTAAGACAGTGATTATCAGATGTCAGCTTGAATTTATCAAGAATGGATATTGTCAGACTTTTATTTTACTTTTATTGGGTAATTTCCAATATAAAATGTGGGAATGTTGTATTAAAGATACCTTGATTTCAACAAAGTATTTGACTGATGAATTTTGATTAGCCAGCTCATTAATTATTATCAGGTTGGATGGCATGACAATGAAATGGATAAAAGGAGACAAAGTGACACCAAAAAATAACATTCAGTGTTCATCATAGTTTCTCATCAAATTGAAAAGAGGTATGAAGAGAAATGCACAAAGTTTAGCCTGGGATTCAGAATTTAATGATTTAAATTAAAAGAAGAGGGGCAATTTACTGATGACACAAAACTGGTGAGATAGCAAAAAATATAAAATTTTATATGATCTTAATAGATTAGAAAAATTGGATGAAAATAACAGATGAACCAGAGCAGAGACAAATGCAATGTTTTTAACAGAAATCAAAAGCATAGTTATGGAATGGGGTAGGTCTGACTTGGCATAGCACTTGTGAAAAAGATATTGGAATATTGGAATATTATAAATGGAATATGAGTCAGCAGTATAGCTACAAAATATGACTACAAAAAAGTTGATGCACTGTTAACAGAAGTAAAAAATTTCAAACCACAGGAAGGAAGTGTTTACATTTATGTTGCATTGTTAAACCCCATTTTGAGAATTGTGTCCAGTTCTAGATACTACATTGTAAGAAAGTTTCAGTCAAAGTGGGATAGGTATGGAAAACGGCAAGGATGGCTAAGGGAGTAGAAAGTAAGTCACGTGAAAAATAGGTCTTAAAAACTTAGAATTATTAGCCACTAGAAAGAAAGACTGAAGGAAATACTATCCAGGTACTTGAATAATATAAAACACCTGAAAAGATGAGACACAGAAGGTCAAGAGTTTTTCTCTTACCAAAAGGACTGAACTCAGTCTTAAATGATTGGAAAGTATTTGGGGTGGGGGCGGGTTGATTGTTACAGAAGAAGTCTGAACAGTATGGTCAATTGAACCAATTATCCAGAGAGAAGGTGAGATGCCCCTCATTTAAGTGTTCAAGCAGAAGAAGCTAGGCAGCCATCTATGAGGGTACTTTTATTTGGAATCCTACACAGAGCAGAAGGCTGGATTCAGTGGACTAAATATCTTCTTTAACTCTTTTAATAGTCTGATTCTATGAAAGGTCATTCCTTCCCTGCCATTCTTTTCCTGCTAAATAATGGGTTAAAAAAAAAAACTGTCCCCCATACCAATTATTGATTCTGATATAGAGATAAGCAAGAATGCAGGATTCAATATGGGTCAGTCTAGGACCAGAGGTTTACTTGTCTGAGCTTTCAGACTTGTGCTGGATCCCATCCTCAGGGAACTTCCCTCCAACAGAGTGTGTGCTTTGGGCTATTGTATCTGTAATAGTTAGAATAAAATAGCACAGAATAGCCCAAAGCACACATTCTGATGAGAAAGAAGTTCCCTGAGGGTGGGATTGAGCACAAGCCTGAAAGCTCGGAAGACTAAACGTCCTGGGACATGTATATTTGCCTTCATTTTTGATAAGCACGAGTGTTACCTAAGCTAGGTAGGTACATTGGTTCTGGTTGTAATTTGCAACACTCTAAGCCAGTGGTGGTGAACCTTTTCAGCACCGAGTACCGGAACAGGAGCACGCGCATGTACATGTGCACACCAGAAACCAAAAGAGCAGCTCCACAGTGCGTGCATGCGGGAATACAGGAAACTGGAAGTTTAGCTTTCTGGCACGTGCATGCACACCAGCCACCTGGTCTTCTGGTTTCTAATGCATATGTGTGCGCGAAGACCAGCTGACTGGCACATGCATGAGCGCCAGGGAGCTGCTCTTCTGGTTTCTGGTGCTCCTGTGCAAAGACCAGCTGGCCAACGCACATGTGCGTGCTGGAACCCAGAAGAGCAACAGGCAACGGCTGGCATGCCCAGAGAGATGGCTCTGTGTGCCACTTCTGGAATGTGTAGCATAGGTTCACCATCACAGCTCTAAGCTGACGCCCAAAGAGATGGGAGCAGGATACAGCTGCTCCACAGACAGGAATTCAGCTTCACCTGATGAACTCCTATGAGAGGACATGGAGTGGACACTAATTCAGTTGCCTACTGCAAACCCCAGAGCTACCTAGGCTGTCACTTTATTTGCCTGAAGCTACTGAAGGTCTATCCTCAGCTGAGCAGCTAGGCTATCAATGTAACAATTCAAATCACATGAATCAGAATGAACTGGCTGCTTTCTGAAGATGAGGACACCCCCCCCATGTAATTAAAACTAACTATATTTACAAGTGGTAGCTTTTCACTGGAATGGTTTAGTTACCATTTAGGGTGTGGTCATAACATTTGACTAAACCTAAATATTTATATTAAAAACCATGGAACTTTTAATAAGAGCTGGACAAGAAACTGTTAAGGAAACATAAGAATAAATTTCTAAGGACATGTGTACTCTGATAAGCAGATATACTATAGGAAAATTAAATAAGATATTATTAACAGCCTATTCTCCAAAGCACCTGAAGCAGTGGTGGGATTCTATTTTATTTTTTTTACTACCGGTTCTGTGGGCGTGGCTTGGTGGGCGTGGCAGGGGAAGGATACTGTAAAATCTCCAGTCAGAGGTGGAATTTGCCGGTTCTCCAAACTACTTACAAATTTCCGCTACCGGTTCTCCAGAACTGGTCAGAACCTGCTAAATACCACCTTGACCTGAAGGCAGGACAAAAAGCAATGGATGGAAACTAATCAAGGAGAGAACCATCCTAAGAACTAAAGAGAAATTTCCTGACAGAACAATTAATCAGCCTCCAGAAGTTGTGAATGTTCCAACTCTGGAAGTTTTTACGAAGAGACTGGACAGCCATTTGTCTGAAGTGGTGTAGGGTTTCCTGCTTGAGCAGGGGTTGGACTAGAAGATTTCCAAGGTCTCTTCCAACTCTGTTATTATGTAAAAGAATTCCCATGATGGCTATGAATCAAATGTAAGATTTATTTTAGTGAAATCAGAGTTGTACTTTTTTTTTCAAAACCACAAAGCGTAACATGTTTTATTAGCTTTCCCAAGATTTACTCATTTCTTCTCCTGATCTCTTCGTGGGACTCAGGCTGACTACTATGGTAGTGGTCAGGAAGAAGCCCCTTGTCCTTCTCCCCTGCCTGCCCCAATTCCATCTGCTTGGCAAAGAGGACTCGGCGCCTGCATTTGCAGGTGAGATAATGCACTTGCATTCTCTCATCAGTGGTAGGGCTGCTTTGCTTTGCTTCGAGTCCCAGATGTTCTGTGTATCTCTCTCTTTCTCTCATTTCAGTTTTTGCCTGAATTTGCACAACACACTGGACCATCTCTAGCCAGTTGTATTTTAACCTAAGTATTAATGGGAACCCAAGCATTGAATATCAATTAGAAGGCGACACTAGCTTAGTCTCTTTATAAAAACCCATGTTTTGGTAACTTCTTGTTAAGATTAATGTTATAAACAGAGCTATCCTGAAACTGGACTATATGGACATTTCCAATCCCAATTCATAGTGATGGTTTCACTCTATAAACTTCTTCATGGCTTGGAATGTCCTTTCCTGTACATATTCAAATGTATATCTTAAATTCCTATTTGGAGGGCTTGTTCTGGGTGGTCACCACATTGAATGTAGAGATAAGTAATCTGGGAGCAGGCTTTTACAGTGGTAATCCCCCAATTTTGGAATTCTCTCCTGAGCAAGGGATGTCTATAGCAGGGTGTCAATTCCATTGAGGGCCACATCAGGGTTTATTTATTTATTTTTATTTATTTTTTTATTTTGTCAATTGCTTACAAGATAATAGGTATAAGTAAAAACATAGTTATGAATACATGGATACATATAAGGAAATATATATATAAAAGAAACAATAGATCAGGGATGGTAGGCACGTTGGTGTGCTTATGCACACCCCCTCCAGACCTCTTAGGAAAGGGGTGAGGTCAATAGTAGACAGTCTAAGGTTAAAGTTTTTGGGGTTTGGGGAAAAAAACCACAGTCGGGTAGAGTATTCCAGACATTGACCATTCTGTTGCTAAAGTCGTATTTCCTGCAATCAAGTTTGGTGCGATTAACCTTGAGTTTGTATCTATTGTTTGCTCTTGTGTTGTTATGGTTGAAGCTGAAGTATTCATTGACTGGTAGGACATTGCAATGTATGATTTTATATACTATACTTAGATCAGACCGAAGGCGGCATAGTTCTAGGTTTTCTAGGTCTAGAATTTCGAGTCTGGTGGCATAAGGTATTCTGCAATGAGTAGAGGAGTGGAGAACTCTTCTTGTGAAATATTTCTGGACTTTCTCAACTGTGTTAATATCAGATACGTCATGTGGGTTCCAGACTGGTGAGCTGTATTTGAGTGTTGGTCTAGCAAATGTTTTGTATGCTCTAGTTATTAGTGTAATATTACCAGAGAAAAAGCTACGTAAGATTAGGTTAACAACTCTTAACGCCTTTTTGGTATGTAGTTACAGTGGGCTCCAGCACTTAGGTCATTTGAGATGAGTACTCCAGGATCCTTGACAGAGTTTCGATCATCAACAAGGTATTGAATATTCAGCGTGTATTTTATTTTCTGATTTTTTTTTGCCAATATGTAGAACAGAGCATTTATTTGTTGAGATTTGAAGTTGCCATTTGTTTGACCATTCTGATACATAGTCAAGGTCTTTTTGAAGGGTAGCAGTATTGTCTGTGGTGTTGAATAGCTTTACATCATCAGCGAAGAGAACGCAGTTGCTCCTGATATGATCACAGAGGTCATTTATGCAGAGTATGAAGAGAGTTGGTCCTAGAACACTGCCTTGGGGGACACCACTGTTGACAGGTACAGAATTTGATAGGACGCTCCGAATTTTGACCATTTGTTGTCTGTTTGACAGGAATGCTTCTATCCAGTTATGCAGGTGTCCAGAGATACCATAAGATTTTAGTTTTAGGAGTAGTTTGTCGTGTACCACTGAATCAAAGGCTTTACAGAAGTCTATGTAGATTGCGTCTATTGCTTTGCCCTGCTTGAGTTGTGTAGTCCATATGTTTTTGCAGTGTAAGAGTTGCAGATTACATGATAGTTTTTTCCTGAAACCAAATTGTTTATTAGAGAGTAGGTTGTTTGTTTCTAAGTGGAGGATGATGGATTGGTTAATAATTGATTCCATGACTTTACAGGTGACGCAGCATAAAGAGATTGGTCTGTAATTTTCAACTAGGCTGGGGTCTCCCTTTTTGAAGATCAGGATGACATGGCTTGTGACCATAGTTTTGGCAAGGAGCTGGTCCTGAAAGATTTTTCAAAGATTATGCTTAGAGGTTTGGCTATGGCAGTGGGTAGCTTTTTAAAGAAGTAGATACATATTCCATCCAGTCCAATAGATAGAGATGGTTTTAGATTGTGTAGTGCTTTTTCAACATTGTCTTCTGTAAAATCGATATGTATTAAGCCATTGTAGTTGTCTGTGTTTCAACTAGGAAATACTGGGCATGATCCATTTCTGTTTACAAATACTGAGCCAAAGAATGTGATAAAGAGGATGGCTTGAATGGTGTCATCGTTGCAGTCTTTACCATTAGATCCTTTTAGGGGTGGGATGGACCTTGACTCTTTTAGTTTGTTGTTTACAAAATTGTAGAAAGCGCGGGTGGAATTGGTGCGTAGAATGTTTTCTTCTTGTTTAATGTGATAATTGGTGCGTTCAGTTTTTATCTGGTGGCATAAATTTTTGTATCGGCTTTTGAAGTTGGCAGTGTGACCAGATTTGTTTTTCTGCCAAAGTGATTTCTTTTTGGATTGAAGCTTCCTTATTGTTTTGGGTAATTTGTTTTTTTTTCTGGTTTGGGGAGTTGTTATTGGTACATATAGTTTGATGACTCTTTTGACTTCAAGTAAAAATATGTTGTAATGGTCTTCTACAGTATTGCATCCAGAGAATAGAAATTGCCAATCAAGGGATGAGAGATCATTGTCTATAAGATCGTAGTTGCCTTTTTTGAAGTTATAATTGGGGATTCCATCATTGTGATGATTTTTGTGTGGACATATGTTGAGACAAAAGTCTATCATGTTGTGGTCACTGTTGGAAAAGGGTTCTTTAATTTGTATTCTGTAAATTGAATTCAAACTATTGCAGAAGATGAGATCGAGGTAGTTGTTAAGTCTAGTGTTGTTGGTTACTAGTTGTTCTAGTCCCAGATTTGTTACTGCATTGTAGAAGGTTGCATGTGTGGGTTCAGTTGTACATTCGTTTAGGGTCCAGTTAATATGAGGTAGATTGAAGTCACCAAGAAAGATAAAAGCGTGTGGGCAGGATGCTGCCCATGTTAGTAGTGTATTTAGCTTGTTTGCATGTTCGATGTCATAATCAGGGGCTCTGTAACATAGTAAGAACTGAAATGTTTGTTTGTGTTTGACCTTGGTGGGCTGGGGTGGGCGTAGCCAGGGTGGGTATGGCCAGCTCGACATCACTTGTGTTGGGGGCACCTATGGTAGGCCGAGCGCTCTGCCAGCAAAAACAGGCTCCCAAGCTGTATTTTTGACTGCGACAGCCTCCTGCAACCCTCTGGCAGCGAAAATGGAGTTCAGGGGAGGCCATACGCAGCCCTCCCAAGCTCTGTTTTCACTGGCAGAGGCACCGCAGGCCGGTCCTTTGCTGTATCTGGGACAGCCCCGCAGACCACATCTAAGCACCTCGCTGGCCAGATCTGGCTCCCGGGCCTTGAGTTTGACACCCCTGATCTACAGCAAGCTTCATATATCAAAAGTATAGAAGGAAGAATGAAACTTTTACTCTTGAGTGTATAAGTGTTTTTTTCAGACATTATGAATAGCTCACCTCATTTGGCTATGATACACACACATATACATACATACATACATACATACATACATAGAGAAGTAACAAAAGATTATGAGTTTGTCATGTGGCAATTTATTTCGAGTGCAATGGTCAGACACAACGATAGTTGTTCATAGCATGCTTTTTGATTAGAAAGTATGATGCGTAAGGCTTCATCGTGCTTTGATGCCATTCTTGTACACATTAGTAGTAGACTCTTCATCACTGGAGGCTTTTAAGATACCTTATGCTTATCTGTTGGGAACTGCCTGGTAGATGCCTGCATTGAGTTAGGTGACTGAATTAAATGAGCTGTAGGTTCCTTCCAGCTCGTAAATCTGTACTGGTTCCTGGGGATAGTAGAATGCCAATATTGGTGGGCCTTTGGTTGGATATAGCATTTATCTACTTATGAAATGGTTCCCTTCAGTATTTCTGGTGAAATAACAATAATAGGATTTTGCAAAGTAGCTCGACAATCTCATAGCACAATGAGCATTATAACTCAAACATGGCAGGCAAAGCAAAAAGTGGATTCTGGAATTCTTTCCAAATGAATCAAAACAGCTCCACTCTTGGTTACATGACCAGGAAAAAGAAGGGAGGAAGTTTAAAATACTAGCAGCATGCTGATCTGCTGTCCAATAGCATTTCCCAATAGGATACATTGAGGGATTTTTTTGGTAGAATGTTTTGCTTCACAATCCCAAAACAAATGTAGCCTATTTTCATACTCAAGTGTTTATTTTGCCAACTTCTCCCAATTACATACACCAAATTTGGTCCCATTCGGTTCAGTTTTTGGAGTCCTGTGCCCCTTGTTGTACTTTCTTTTTTCCAATATTTAATTGGGTTGGAAAGAGTAACAAGTAAAAACTCTCTTAAATTGAACTAAGAACCTGGTGATTTCATGTTCATGTCGATAGAGGCTTCTTGACAAGCTGGAAGTTGTTTGCTACTGTTTTCTTCTGCAGTATTCATAGTTAACCATGGTTTAATCAATCCAATTGTTTGAGTATGCATATTTAACCTGGTTACTGAATTAAATTATTTTGTCTTCATAGAACACCCTGAACCATAAATCAACTGAATACTCTGCCTTCTCACACTGTGCAAAGCCATAAGTGGCATTTACCTAGCTTAATATATTGTGTGAATATATAGTAATTGTTTGTCTTTCAATGGTCTAATTGTGTGGTATAAAAGTAGCTTTGGAACCATATACTATTTTGGCTGGTTTGGGCAGATCATTGGGCTAAAATATAGTTAGGTCTGTGATTCAGTATCTATTCTCAAACATAACCTATTCTGTATCATAAAGAGGATTTTTTTCCTTGATCCCAACTGAAGAAGAGGGTCAACAGAAGGTCACCATTTCATTTAAAAGAATGGTAAGAAATGTGAATGTTTTAGATGCTAACTTTAGCTTCTTTTGTTATTTCAAATCTGCTCTGAACATACAAATCTCTTTCCTATCCCATCCTTGATGATAGCACAACTGTCATGTGTCAGAGGCATCTGGAACACACTGATATTGCTAAAAGTTATTTGCATGCACAGTCACACAGCATGTCTAGATACTTTTTTTTCAAGTCTGTTTTGCAAAAGAGAAGGCTACTAGAAATAGCCTGCTAACACAAGGGACCTGTTACTATGGTAAATGTGAACCAAGTGAGGCAAGAGAGCACAGAATAAAAACAAGCTTTGGATAATTGCATGCAACATCCCACAGCAGCCCTACAGATATAGATTAGTAAAGTGCAGAAACTGCCTTCAGAGCTAAGGAGGAATTGTGATGATAATATCAACCTTATTTAGTTTCAGTGGGGTATGGTGGAGAAGGAAGGAGGAGGGGAAGCACTTTCCTGTTGGACTAAAATTTGCTGGATCCCTTCATGCAGTCAAGACTGGAGACCAATTTTTCTCTTTACAGGTGAAGTTTTCATACAGGGTGGAAGTATTCTATCTTACAGACTAAACTTTACAAAGCCAATACAGTAGATTGAACAAATATTGTATGCATGAAACCTAGCTATGAATGTAGTGCTAACTTTAATTTAACATACTTTTTGTGAGCTTTAACTAGGATTAATAGTTCCAAATTCAAATAGGCTTCCAAATTAGTTGCACATGCATGGCTGTCTGTCTTTCAATTGTCTATCTTCTTTTCCACTGCTGTCAGTCAATCATGGCTATAATCCCTGGCTATTTAATTGGGAGAGGAAACTGTAAAAACACCTGTCAAAGAATCAGGGTGCCACTCTTTTCTTTTGTTCCAAAATAGTTTAGTTGACAAGGGGACAAATACACTATAATAATGATCTGAACAGTCCTGATGTTTCCTGGTGCCTTCATGGACACATCTATGCTGTTTTCTTGACCACAATATTGCAGATTCTTTCTCTCTCTCCCTCCCTCCCTCCCTCTTTCTAGTCTAACCTACAGTTCTGGTATTTCTTAGGTATTAATCAAGTCTGACCCAGTTTAGCTTTTCAGACCAGTCAAGGTCAGTTAGTCAGTTTCTAACAGAGTGAGCAGGAAATAAGCAATGCAACATACAGCATATAAGATGTTTTTTCCTAAAATCTGGCCAAGTATACCAAGCTTCATACACATCTAATAAAAGTCATGATGACGTAAGGTGCTTCACGATACCATCATGAAAGTAAAATGAACCGCACAATTTGTGTTAGTCATGTAATGATATAAATGATACAAAGTACAGGTAATCCTCATTTACTTGTTCACGACTGTTCAAAGTTATGAAGGTGCTGAACAAATGGTACAACTGGACTTCAGAGTTCCAACCTTTCAGCATCCCTGTGGTCACAAGATCACAATTTGGGCACCTAGCCACCAGCTCAACTTACCAGATGCAGCATCTCATGGTCATGTGACATGGGAATCACTTAACAATCTGCAACGCTTGCTTAAACACAGCAGAATTGCTGTCATGAAGTGATGCAGTCACATGACATTGCACTTTATGACTGCATTGTTTAGTGATAAAAATCCCAATTCCAGTTACCGTTCTTAACTAAGGACTACCTGTATGGCATTTGCATCATAAGGTAAAGAAATGCATAGAGCTTGAAAATAAATCAATTAATGGTAATGTTACAGCAGTAGACAGAACTGTATCCGTTTACTTCTGGCTTCAAGTTGCTACATAGCTAAAAAAAAAAAAAGAGGAACAATTCAGGTTACATTGTTGTACTAAAGTAAAGGAAGCAGAAAAAAACTGTTGTCTGTATTTTCTTCTTTGCACTCTGATGAAAATAGCAGAGACCAGAGAGAGAGTAGTCTTCTATCTTGAGATCCTGTGTAAGCCTCAGTTAAATCAGTAGCACCATCTACTGTTCTTATTATAAACTTTGAAATAGGGAAAACGATATGCTTCATATTGTCCTATAGATATTTAATTATTAGCACCAAGCAATAGAACAGTAATATTTATAACTCCATAATGTGAACAGAGACAGAATTAAAATCTTGTTATTGTAGCAGGGGTCAAAGGGAGGGCAAAATAATCAGATTAAGAAAAAGACAGGAGAAATAGCACAAATGTGTACCATCATTTGTCTGAGGGTTGCAACCAAAGAGAGAGGAGAGATTATTAATATCATTTATCATTTATTAATAGGAATCTCTCGTTAGCACACTACAGTGCTATTTTAGGGTGAGTTACTGTTTCAGCACAATTCTACAAAATCCTATAAAAATGGCTATAAGGATTCATGGGTCGGTATCTTCAAGACTGGATTTCTGTAATGCCTTTAATGTGGGTCTGATCTTGGGGTTTGTCCTGTAGAATGCAGTGGCTGGGATGCACATATAAAGGTGCACATATTAAATCAGGACTGGATCAGGACTACTGAGTAAGACTGAAGAAGTTGTTATTATCACATAAATCCTTTCTAGTATTGTTATACCAGCAGCCTTTGTGAAAAGCTATCGGATACCTTCATAGAATAATTTGAAAAGTTTATTTATGGTAACTTCACAGTGAGATGAAAAAGAAAGCCACAAATGTCCAACACAATAGCCAAGTGATAAGTGTGAGACCTGGCAATAGTTAAGAGCAGGAAAGGTGAAGAATGAGACAGGGATTAATTCCGGCTGCACAAGACCAAGCCTGAAGAACAAAAGCCTTGGTAAGGCCACCCTTGGAATATTGCATCCAGTTTTGGTCACCACAATGTAAAAAAAGATGTTGAGGCTCTAGAAAGAGTGCAGAGAAGAGCAACGAAGATGATCAGGAGACTGGAGGTTAAAACATATAAAGAAGGGCTGCTGGAACTGGGTATATCTAGTCTGATGAAAAGGACTGCGGTGACATGGAAGCAGTGTCCCGCTATCTCAGGGGCTGCCACAAAGAAGAGGGTGCCAAGCTATTCTCCAAGCTATTCTCTTCTCTTATCCTGAGGGAAGGACAAGAAGCAATGAGTGGAAACTAACCAAGGAGAGAAACAACCTAGAACTAAGGAGAAATTTCCTGACAGTTGGAACCAATTAACCAGCGGAACAAGTTGCCTCCAGAAGTTGTGAAAGCTCCAACACTGGAGGTTTTAAAGAAGAGATTGGATAGCCATTTGTCTGATGTGGTGTTGGGTTTCCTGCCTGAGCAGGGGGTTGGACGAGAAGACCCCCAAGGTCCCTTCCAACTTGGTTATTCTATTCTATTCTAAATGTATACAAGGCTAGAACTGAGAAGGCAGCAACTGACAGCAAATACTGGCAAACAAGCTGAAGAAACAGTGGGCCGTTTAGTTAGCTGCTGCAAGAAGATCATACCGACCTGATGTATATGAAAGTCAAACTCAGCTAAAGAACTGGCTGCTGTGATTTCGCATTGCTGGTTATAAAATGGAGGGATGGATGGAGGGATGGAAGGAAGGAAGGATGGAGGGATAGACAGACAGGCAGACAAACAGATATAGATTTTCATATCTGCCCACTCTATTAGAGTCTGGGTAAATTACAAAGTCTGGGTACTGGATGATAGAAACACACCAAAGATTTGTATCCAGCTTACTTGAAAAGAAAGAAGGACAGAACTTCAATAAGGAGGTTCCAACGTCAATGGTCTGAGGCAAAGTTTACTTTCCCAATAAATACTCCAGCCTCCTCCAACCTTTGGCAAAGTGTTTTTAAAGAACTGTGATGCTAGTCTGAAGCTCCTTTCATGGACTTCTAGAATATCTTTCTAGGAAAGCCTGAAAACCAGGACAGAAATAAAAACTAAATAAAAACTAGAAATAAAAAAATAAAAACAGAAATAAAAACTTGGGTGGGGGTTGGACTAGATAACCTACAAGGTCCCTTCCAACTCTGATTATCTGTTATCTGTTACTAAGAAGAATTTGGGCTATTTACTGGTATTTTTTACTCCTGGTCTGCAAAATTAAACCTGGGTTTCTCTTATTTATTGTCTAAGATAAGCAAGAAATATGTTCTTGTATTAGGATGTGTGGTGTCAATTTGGAGAAGAAAGCCTCTGGGTTAGAGAAAGAAGATTCCAGAATTCCTGTCTCCTTTGACTCTGGATGGTTATCTAGAGCAGAGGTCTTCAAACTTGGCAACTTCAAGAGTTGTGGACTTCAACTCCCAGAATTCTCCAGCCAGCATAGCTGGCTGGAGAATTCTGGGAGTTGAAGTCCACAAGTCTTAAAGTTACCAAGTTTGGGGACCCCTGATCTAGAGAGCCATTTGTATGCAATTCAAATCAAGAAAAGAGGGAAGAGGAAAATTATCGTTAGTTACATGAAACAATCATAACACAGTTTAATCAAGCAATGTACAGTGCTCTACAAATATTATATTTTCCTGTCTTCACGTTACAGATCACTGAAACCTTAATGCATTTAGAATACTGGAGTATCTATTCTACACTAGGTTCTCCCCATGATTCCTTTAGAGGAAAAATCCAACTGGAGATCCCAATACAATGACTTAAAAATTGGATTTAATATCAGAAAACCAAGAGCATCTTGATGGTAAATGTGAGATTTGCAGTAGGTAGGAGGAAAAAAAATAAAAAAGAATCTTTTGCAAATATGCTGTTTTTCCAATTCTGGGACCTGACCTATCATGGTTTAGAGGCACTGCTTTGTAATCATTCCCTTCCTTCCTGAGAGTGTATTTTCCAGTTGGTGGCAATGAGCAGAGGTCAGCTGTGTGTGTGTGGGGGGGGTGTTTCCCTCTTTTGGGATTCCACAGAGTTTGGCTCTTTTACAACTGTTATTTGATATCTCCATGGAGTCCTGGGACAGGGAATCCACTGATTTGGGATAAGGTGTCATTGGTATACTAATTATACACAGCTATACAATTCCAGGCTGGAAATACAGTAAATGTCAACCTTGTGACTGGAACTAGATGTATAGGAATAAGCTGAAGTTGAACATCAAGTCAATGTCACTTTTATCCAAAAACCACCTGGCTTTTTAAATACTCTTGTTCTACTTCTGGGTGGGGGAACACTTCCTGTGAAGGAGCAAATCCATCACTTGGAGGCCCTCCAAGACCCTTGGCTTTGCCTTGATTTAGCTGGTGTGCCAGTTGCAGTCTTTCCTGTAGCAATAGGTCCTGGTGGCTGTAATTCACACCCTTACAATCACCAAGGCTGGCTGCAATGTTGTGTTCCTGGGAGTGTTTTGGAAGCCACGACAGTAGCAATGTTGTCATTAACAGGTGAAAGGTGACATTGTTTTAGCGGTCACTGCATTGCTCTCCATTAGGTTTCGATTTCTAAGTACAAGTCAAAATAGCACTTAGCAATGCCTATAGCACTTAAGACTTATAGTCTTATAAGACTTTTACAGCACTAAGCGGTTTAGAGTCAGCATATTGCCCCCAACAATCTGGCTCCTCATTTTACTGACCTCAGAAGGATGGAAAAACTGAGTCAACTTTGAGCTGATCAGGATCGAACTGCTGGGAAAGTCAGCCTGCAATGTTTTATTTTAATCACTGCACCTCCACAGCTCATAGTCTTAATCTTTTATAAAATCATACGGTATATGGCTTGGCACCAGTATTTTGATGTCTATCTTTTTCTATAGAACTAATCTCTGTGGTTCATTGTTCCTGATTTGAGATGTAGAAGGTTGCCCTGAACTTCAGGATTTTGATGAGAGGGGAAGAGAACAGATCTCTTAATTTCTGCTTCTATGGAAAAGTTTATGCTAGAAATTTGAGTATTGCCCATTTCGATGTGCCTTTAAGAGGATGGATGGTGTTGTTTTGCAATGAATTACTTGTTTAGGATGCAATTAAGGTCAGGGTATTGAAATGGATATGGCCTTTTAAAAATGCAATTTGTGTATCTTTTGCTATAGGTTAATACATTTGTTAACTGCCAGGAGTCCTCACAGAGTAAGCAGTATATACTTATCTTAAATAAACTATAAGAATAAATGCTTCTTCACATGTGCTTTATAAAACGAGCATCTATTCTAAACTGTTGCCACATGCATGACGTCACTGAGGCAGGGTGCTGCTCACAGACACTCTTTGTAATATCTGAAGATCATTTATGTAAGAGGCAATACTGGGATTAGATAGAAAATTCTAATCATATTAAAGGTCAAACTTTCTATCTTATGCCTACATACAGGGGTTAACTACTGGTTCGGGATTTACGAGGTTTGGTGATTTATGATGTGCTTCCCTGCACGCTGCAAGCCGCACGCCTGTAAATTGTCATCAGCACGCTGCGTGCAGAGAAGCAGCCTTTGAAACAGCCCTCTTTTCCTGCTTTTTTAACTGCAGCTGTGCCTCGTTTGGCAGCTGATGTTGAAAAAGCAGGAAATAAAGGTCAGGTAAGAGCCCGGGTGGCCAGGTGGGCAAAAACATCAGCAGACATAGAACCGGTTCTATGTCTGCTGCTTTTCAGAGCTACTGGTTCTACAGAGGTGGACAGAACCGGTAGAAACCCACCCCTGCCTACATACCAAGAAGAAATGCAACTGAAATCAGAAGAACCTATATTAGGGCTTAGTAAAGATAACAGAATAACAGAGTTGGAAGAGACCTTGGAGGTGTAGTC
Organism: Notechis scutatus; assembly: GCF_049901735.1. NCBI lineage: Eukaryota > Metazoa > Chordata > Lepidosauria > Squamata > Elapidae > Notechis > Notechis scutatus. Next base: position 77,378,394 of record NC_142010.1, on the reverse strand, counting down.
CAACCCCCTGCTCTGGCAGGAAACCCTGCACCATTTCAGACAAAGATGTATAAGAGTATACTTCTGGGCTGTACTTGGATGGGTTTAAGCCTCAATTACTCCTAGAGTAGTGCTGCCAATTATGAATTAAGATTATTCACATTTAAGAAAAACTGTTTTTCTCCACATTCAGTAAAGCACACTAGCTTTCCTTTTCATAAAATGAACATGGAACTCGAAAAAGCATTTTATGCACTTATGTGGAAGGTTCATTTCCAAATGCTTTGAATAAATACATCGTTTTATTTTCTGTTGATTTTGTACACCATGCAGAGAGGGTGAATAATCTGTCCCTATTTTTAAAGCAAGTAGATAAAAATGAAATTAAAAAGCTAGGAAAAATAGAATGACATCTTAAAGCACAAAACCTGTCCTATGATTTTTGCCATTTTAAAAATTTTACCACAATTATTTCAAAATACATATAAAACAATGAAAAAGAAATAAAGCAATGCACCTACCAACAGTCTAATGTATTATGTTACCAAAGCAAACAAAGAAAAATAATATGACATACAAAAAAAATTAGCATTTTAAATTCATGTAATTCAATATCACATTTTTTTAAATATAATATATCAAATTACGGAAAGATTTGTTTGTTCTTGTAAAATGTAAAAGGAAAACATATTGTATCACTTTTTATTAACAGAAAAAATGGCTTTTTCAATTAGTTTGATAGTAACACATTTCCTGAGTTCATGATATCAATAGTAGCAATATTTTTCCAGTCACTCAATAGAATTATCTTAGTAGCTATTCCCCATATCAGATATAAACAAAGTTCCTCAAAACAGTCAAATTCCATGATTTTGAAATACTATTCAAAATAGCACTCATATCTTTAACATAAAAACATCCATCTATTAATTTACTTATGTATTTCTTACAACATAACAATATATTTTGGTTGGTTGCACAGCAACCTAGATGTTTAAATTGGATTTAACATTTTTACTTACCTATTGAGTCATTATTATTGGTATTATTATTTTCCAAAAGTGAACCACTAATGGACAAGTCCAAATCTGATGGATTAACATACAGTGGTACCTCAGTACTCAATTGCTTTGAAACTTGTTGAATTTAGTACCTGACGCTTTTTGATGCAAAAATTTTGTCCTGGTACTTGTCATTTCTTTGGCATTCAACGTGCAAACTAGAACTTGTTGATGTCAGTTGCCTCATCACTAATACATTATTCCTTATGGAAAAATTTTGTTTGGTACTCATCGCACCTCCTGGAACCAATTAATGACAGGTACTGAGGTACCTCTATATTTTTAAATTATTTACATGACCAATAGAAAATCTCAAGTCTATAATTTTTGATGCATTCTTTGAGGTATCCATACCCTTGGAATAGAATCTTTTGACGAATTGTAATTTCAAGTGTAAAGAAGCAACTTAATATGTATTTTAAAATAGAAATATTCCATAATGTATTCACGAGTATTAGCATCAAAATCCAATACTTTTCCAAGCATAACACAGAAAACTTAGAAAGATTTTGGTATCAGAACAGAATTTCTTGCATTCACTTCATTTTAAAGATGTTCACTCTCCTATTTTTGGAATTACAATAGATGCTTTTGAGAAGTAGATCTATTGTTTACATGCTAATCTTAAAATATGAACTGTGGCATCCAGGATATCCTAGAATTGTTTATTCTCCTCAGGACATTTTTTTAAAAATACACATAAACTTGATTATAGTTCTTTATAACTCAAGACAGACTGATACTGTAAATAAAACATTAGTTACACAAATGAGCATTTCTTTTATGTTTTGCAATATTATAGCTAATAGCACATATAAAACTAATAAATAATTGTTGAAGTTTCTATAGATTTGTTCTTTCCTTCCAGGAAATGTGAATTACTGGACTTAGTAATACCCACATGGCTATTAAACCAGATTTCTTTGATCCTCCAGTAAAGATGGAACTGCCACCAGTGAACCAGAAATGGACATTTGAAGCAAAACAGATTAAGATTTCCATTACCTTTCCCAATCATAAGATTTTCAGCAGCTTTCAATGAATGTTTATTTACTCTTTAAAAATCTATAAGCCCTGTATGACGTTCTGCATTATATGACTTTGTTCAGAAAGTAAATTTGCTACTTTGGGAGAAAAAAGTTATAACATTCTAATATAACGAAGATTTTGGAAAAAAAAGTGTCATTTTCAATTCCTTTTACCTATTGTTCTATATGAAAATTACGGTCATATTTCTATCTCCTTTTTAAAGTTTTGCCTCTGCTTTAACAGAAACACTAACGGTGGGAAAGTAACACCCAAATTACTAAGTTAAGCAAAGATCCAATCACGCTAGTCTTATGCCTGTAATACTCAGAGCGGACACATCTGTAACATTGCTTGTTTGTCAAACAATGAGGATCCTTAGAATTGTTTAAAAAAACAATTTAAGTCTCTTAAATGTTAATAACTTGGCATAGAGTGAGAACATTCCAGTAAATTCTGGAATATTGTCCATGACACTGCTTGAATCAAAGGTGGCAATTACCAGGATGTAGGCGTTATCTAATCTCAGCCTAGAGCTCCCTCCATAGGATTTGTGGAGAATAGAAATTGATCATGGGACTCAGTTGAGTCATTCCTGCAACATTTACATTCCTCCAGGAAGTACAGAAGGGACTAGAAGAGATTCAGGTGGGTGTCAAGCCCCAAACCAAAAATGACTGATGGAGATTCTACCAAGCCGAGTTCTTTTATTGTTTCATACCTATAGCCGAAGTCTTGCCAAACTGAGCTCTCTACTAACTGCATCTACTACATTAACTGAGTTGCCTTTACTCCCCTGGAATGCACCCCTCCCTCCTGGAAATCTACCTCCTCACTACATTCCATCATAGATGGACTCCTTGTGGCTAAACATAGATTTTCTGTCAGGAAATCCAAATGTTTAAACATGAAACACTTTAGAGGTAGGAGGAAAAGTTTTGCAAACTAACATGTCCCTTCTGAGAAATTTTAAAAAATGCCTTTCAGTCATTAATTACCAATCTTCAGCAGATTGAAGTATCAAATAATTAGTTTTTCAATTGGTCCTTCATCTATAGGAGCAATGCAACATACAAAGTGAATTTCATTTGGTTTTTGTTTAGCATTTTATGGTCTCTTTAATTAACAGTGGTTAAAAAGACAATCTAATGAGAGGTGCAATTTATTTCCAAGCCAGGGAAAAACTCTGTTTTTATAGGAACCAAACTAGATTAAGGAATGGAGGCCATATTTTTTAATCCATGCATTGATTTTTACTTTTATCTGGCCCTGTTCATGTATTTTTAACAAAAAAGATGGGTAGGCAAGAGAAATATCAGCCCCAAAGATATGGAATACTCAATTTTCTCAGTAATAGTTGAGACCACTTGTGGCTTAACTATTCAAGAATTGTAGGCTCTCACATAGAATTATCAGAATTGGAAGGGACTTTGGAGGTCCAGCTCCCTACTGAACCAGCAGACCCTACGCAAGTTCGAGACAAATAAATACCAAGCCCATCCCTGTAGCTATTTTATAATTCAAGTTTATTATACAAAGAAATAGCTGAGAATCCTGGTAAACTATGGGTTAATGTATTATGTATATACAGCCATGCCTACATAAGCTGTGGGGTACAGATTAGGCAGGTACTATTTTTTTCTAGCTAGGGTAGTAAGGAAGGGGTGGACTTCAAGCAGTCATGAGACTTTGAATGAGTCATTATCAGCTGAGGTAATTTCCCTTTGTAATAGGAGCACTAAAGTACACTTTCTTTTGAATCTTCTGGAAGGCAAATTATGTCTTTGAATCTTCTGGAAGACAAATGATGTCATAACGAGTAATATAGGCAGGAGATCAAGGAAGAGCTTTTCCTAACTGAGCTTTTCTCTCTCACTTGTAGAAAATAATATGCCACCAGAATTCCCAGTGACTCTGAGTAGTTTACAAACTCTTGAAAGCATTTAAAAACGAATAACACAAAAACAATATAACCAAAGAAACAAAGAAGGCAGAGAAAACAAATCCAGATATAACATGGAAAAAAGTTGCATCAATCCTTGACAAAGGCCAGGGTGAAAAGCCACATCTTCAGAGCCATTTAAAATAACAGTTGGGAGGGGGACGTTTGAATCTGAGGGGAGAAACTCATTTCAAAGGGCAGGTGCTCCAATAGGGAGGTTGTGCTTTCAGGATCCTGATAAATTACATTGTTTAATCAAAGGAACCCAGACCATGCCAATCTTGCCAGATTAAACTGGCCAGTCACACACTTTGGGAGACAAGCAGTCTCAAATTAATCAGCCTTTAAGTCATGTATGGTAGGGCCCCGCAAACCCTGGTCTAAGGACCAACACCGGGCTGTGGCATGCCAGAAACCAGGCCATGCAAACCAGTTAAGTCCTATCCACGGAGTGCAGGCAGCATGCAAAACCCACGCCCCTCTGGTCCACAAAAAAACCTCTCCCTAGAACCGGTCCCTGGTGTCTAAAAGGTTGGGGGGCGCTGATGCAGGGCTTTATATGTAGTGACCAGCATCTTGAATCACACCCAGAAGCAAGAAAGACACTTAACAATGGAAAAGCAAGTATTTTTTATAGAAATTGAAGGCTACAGGGCAGGAAATCCAAGGGATCTGATATGTTGGCCAGTTTGGGGAAGCTAGGCAGGTCGTTGTCAGAGTACCTGAGGCAAGTTCTATTAGGCAAAATGGGTTTTTCTGGAGGGCAGCAGAGCTGGGGAAGTTCATTGTTAAGGAAATTGAGCATCAAAGCTATCAATTGATAAACAGATGATGGGGTTGCCATGCCTTTGTAAGGTTGCCAGGTGCTGTAAGTAGAGACTTCAATGCTTTGTGGTCTAATGGGATTGCAGGTAGTTTTATCTGAGACAGGGTCAAGTTTGGTTTGCTGGGATTAAGCAAAAAGAGCATTTGGGTTCCACTCTGGTCATATCTAAAGGGGGTCAGGGGTGCAATCATTTTAAGTGCCTTTGAATCTATGTTGACACCTGGTGTTTGCCTGGACAAATCCTGGCATTGTCAAGATTTTAAGTAGTAGTTTGCCTTGCCTCCTTCCTAGGTTTGCAAGGCTGGCCCATGTCATTTCAGTTGGCTTAATGCCAAAAACGGATTAAAATATATGGTACCAATAGATGAGAATATTTGTAGCTCAAGATTAAACCGTAGAGGGCTTGGCGTTGTTTGAGTTTGGTTATTTTGAGACTTTTCATTACTCAAACTAGGTAACATCTTCATCGTTAGTAGGGAGTGGGGTTTGCTTTCATTTTTATTTTTTTTAAATCCTCGATTGGGCTGCTCCTGTGAGCGAACAGTAAGTAAGCCCGCATTAATCGAGACTCACTCCAAGCTAAATGGATGGACGATTCAGCATCCCCTAATTCCTTCCATACGTGATTACCCCAAAGCGAGCTGTGCTCGGCTATGCTTATTGCCCAGTGAAAAGCAAAATCATCCCCGCTCCGGTAACGGAAGTGGCTGTTAAGGGTCGCCACCAATCTGTTGCAGGTAGCGAGAGAAACTCTCCGCCACCGGTCGGGGGTAGGTGGGTGGGCCAAGGCCTGCAAAACCTTTGCACTCCGGCGTTTGTTTGTTTTTTCTGTCACGGCGTGAGTCAGCAAATCGGGAAAAGGGAAGTCCCGGCGTCCCGATTCATCGGAGCGACTCTCGTTCCCCCTCCCGTTGCGAGGCCCCGAGGCCTGCTCTCGGTTCTCACGTTGGAAAGCGAAGGAAATGCTGAGTAACGCTCGCCCTGTGGAAGGCTCGCTAGGCCGAAAGTTTTGATTCGCCACCGCCATCCTGAAGGGGCGGGGAGGGAAGCCCGGGGCCAATCACGGCGTTGCAATCTCCTCTCGTGCCCTCCTTTTTCCTCACAAAAACCCAGGAAAAGCTTCCCGTCGGAGGGGCGGGGCGGGGAGCTCAACATATCGCCCGTTGGTACCTATTGTTTATTATTCTCGCTTCGCCATTGCTGGGACTTTCCCACCTGAGCCCCGCCCCCTTTTCCGTGGGTTGCGGCGCCCATAAATAGCCGGGGCGGGTCGTCATCGGCAACCAGCGGAGAAAGGACGTCGTTCGCATTTGGGTTGAAACGCCTCTGCTCCTCCTCAGCCGGCCTCCCTGAAGCGCCAATTGTTGCTGCGCCACAGAAACCCAGCGCCGCTGCCGTCGCCGCGATGGCTCAGCTGACGATCAAGGCCTACCTGCTGGGCAAGGAAGAGACCACCCGCGAGATCCGGCGCTTCGCCGTCGACCTTCCCGCCCGCTACCAGCCGATCCGGGACAAGGTCGCCGAGCTTTTCCAGGGGCTGCTTCGCAATTCTGCCGCCGCCACGGGAGCCTTTCAGATGTACTATAAGGGTGAGCGATGGAGGAGGGATGGAGGGGCCGGGGAGGCGGCGAGGCTGCATCGCTTCTCTCTTTCCCCTCTGTCCCCAACTTCCAGTATGGAGCCTTCCTTAAATAGCGGCTTCTGGCTCTCTTGAGAGCGGCACCCCAAAGTCTGATATTTACTGGGGCTCTTAGCGCTTCCTTCTCTTCGGGTTAGGTAGGCTTATAGTGCCAGATGGTAAGAAACCCTAAATGCGACTATATTTAAATAAAAGGGTGAAAACCCAGAAATTTTCAACCCTTTCCCTACATTTTAGGAAGCTGCCATGTACGATATTCCTTTCTCTTCCTATTTTCCTAACGGCAGCAAACACGATGATACGGGTTGATCCTAGAGAGTCTGACTGGCCCAAGGCCCAGCCAGTTGGCTTTCACATCTAAAGCAGGACTAGAACTCAGAGTCTTCCACGTTTTAGGCCAGCAACTTAGCTTCTAAATCAAACTGTTGCCTGAAGTCATATACTAAAGCTCAGGGTCTGAACTAAGTCAGTACAGGTAGTCCTTGACTTACAACCATTTGAAATTCGAACAGCACCAAAAAAAGTGACCTCTGTTTTTCACAAGAACGTTGCAGCATCTCAATAGTAGCAGGATCAAAATTCAGACACTTGGCTACTGGCATGTATTTGATGGTTGTGGTGTCCCAGGGTCTTGTGATCCCCTTTTGGGATCTTCTGACAAAGACAATAGGAAAGGGAGATTCCCTTAACAACCATGTTACTAAACAATTGTAGTGATTCACTTAACTATGGCATAAAAATTGTAAAAACTCACTTAACTGTCTTGCTTAGTAATGAAAAATTTGGGATCAATTATTGTAAGTCAAGGATACTTATAGCAGTTTATAAAAAAGTTAGTTGATATAATATCCTGGTCCAAATTCCAAGCTTTAATAGGTGATCCACAAAGGACAAGAATAAACAATTATGACTTCACATGGGCAAAGGAAATTGTGTCATGTAGTGGTTAAAGGTCCAATGCCCTTAATATGTTGTGACCATTCTTTCTAAACTTTGCTGCCCTAAAAGTAGTCCTATTTCCTCATCAGAATGGAACAGACCCAAGCCTCAAGGTTTGCTAAAAGGCATAAATTCTATTATTTCTTGCTATTGTACCATATATTATGCACAAATTCCAGAAACTCTGGTTTAAATTCTTAGTTTTAAATTAAAACTAATTAGTTTTTGTGGAAAGTAACTTCAGATATTTGGGACTCTTCCCAAGCCTATAGTGAGATCTTATTAGAGATATGTAGAAAGGCATGTATGCTGGAGAATGACCTTGAACTCACTTTTAGCAAAAACCGGACAAAAGCAAAATCATGTAGCTTTGACCTGTAGTGGGTAAATTTTCCTTGTGAATGAAGGGATTGTGTTAGATCAGGGGTGGGGTGCTGACTCAGGAATTCTGGGAGTTGAAGTCAAAAAATAAAAGGGGCCATAGTTTCTCACCTGTTAAGATGATTGGGGAGTGTAACTCTGGAGAGGCACTGGAATGGTTACATTTCTCTTGATAGGAAAGGGTTGGAGCTTACATTAGATGTTTTATTTAAATGATTTCATCATTTTTCCCCTCCATTATGGAAACCACTGCATGAATTAATTCAGAATAATAACTAATGGTTGTTTCACAGAAGAATACCTTTTCTTCTTTGTTTTGCATTCTAGTAGAAATCTTACTACTAGCTTTTCTAGAGAGTTTTTGAAGATAGAGTTACTTCTATCACAATTTGCAAGGGTATGTATGACTGAGCTTTAGTTTGCCATCCAAGAGTTACAAAAAGAACCTAATACCTGCTTTTCCAGATAAAGATAAATAAAGATAAAAATGTTACTAGGATCCATATAAAATGCTACTTTTAAGTTTTACTCCTTTTTAAAGCCTCTTCAAAGCTTGTTGGAGTCTTTTTTTTTTCATCCTAGCTTTTTCTCCAAAATGCAGGAGTCTGCTTTTTTTTTTCTTTTTTAAATTGAGTGTTGATTCATTGGTTGCAACTGGAATTGCCCAACCAGCTTGTCACAGGAGCATGTGTCCTGGGAGAAAATTACTGATCCAACATCACTCAGCCTGCTTTCATGCCTAAATCAGGACTGGAACTCTCAGTCTCTTCAATTTCTAGACAAGTGCCTTAATCACTAGTCAAAACTGACTCTAGTTCACGAATATCAAACTCGTGGCATCACATTGCCATCATGTGACATTTCATGACTTTTTTCCCTTTGTGGAGCTGGGGTGGGTGTGGCTTGCATGTGACACATCTGGCCCACAGGTTGCCTGTTTGATACGCCTGCTTTAAGTTGGAGCTCTTGTTATAGTCAGCTGATTTTTAGCCTTGAAATAAGAGACCTGCATAATATGTTTTATATTTTGTATGGATCCGTCAGTAAAAAATTACAATTTAATTTTAATTTGAGTGAGTTAGGTAGGAAGCATGCAGTCTGTAAATTGATTTTAGGTAGAGCAGTGTTTTTGAGCCTTGGCGATTTTATGATGTGTGGAATTAAGTCCTAGAATTCCCTAGCCAGTATGATAGTTGGGGAATTCTGCGATTTGGAAGCCACACTTCATAACATTGCCAAGGTTGAAAAGTACTGGGGCAGAGCAAGCTTATGACCGAATGATATTTCTTCACTTGTATAAAATGTAGATGCAGGGCTTCCGGTTTGAGCTTCTTCGGTGACAGACTGAAAGTGCGATCGTGCACAGTTTCAATCTGGGCTCGCCGCTGGAGCGCTCTGAGCTGGCTGGTTTCGGGGCTAAGCGACCTCGTAGAGGTGGTGAAGAGGGGGGAGACTGCCAGCAGGATCGAGGAGAGTCGCATCTCTCCTCCCCAACTGGCCATTACTCCCTTTCCCGAAGGCAGTTGCAGTGGTGGTCAGAAATGGGCACCTCAAAGAAGAACTCGCCTGGAAAAGAATGTGCAGGAGGAAGATAAGAGAGAGTTTTGGCTGACCGGGTCGAACTGAAAAAGCAACAATATAAGGTACCCTGGAATTTGAATTATAAAGAACAACATTGTTCCCAAAGAAGACTTTGAAGCGGCGAATGAGAGAGGGAAGGGAAAGGATTTGGGTTTTTTTTTCTTGCTTATATTGACAACTAAGAGATTTAAGCAAGAAACCAGCAAAAATCCACTTTGACATTAACAGGTATTTAAGCTGAAAATAAAATGTCAAAGGATAATAAAGATTTCTGGATTCTCAAAAACTTTTAAAAGAAGGAAAAAAACGAAAGGGTGGGATCTGGAAAAATGGAGGAGACCACCTGGAATTGAAAGGAATTAACAGTGAAACTTTAACAAGATTCCTAAAAGATACATTTTAACTGAAACTTTGTAACAAGAGAACCCCAGGAAGAGAAAGTGGAAAAAAGAAGCAAGAAGAAACAGCTTTGGATTACTTGATTTTTTGGATTTTTGGCTATTGGATCTAAAGGATTAAAATTAATCGGGTGGTTGTTTAAAAGTTTTTAAAATGATATCACTCTTGGAAGAATTGATAATGGAACTTAAAAAACAGAAAGAAGATGCACAAGAAGGAAGAGGTTCTTTTGGCTTCGTATTTCAATTTTTAGAAATGGAGTTCCTGAACTATGAGAAACAAGAAATGCCTGTAGAACAAGAAGGGCAGGACAAAGAAGAAGCCATCTTCAATGACCAAGTATTTCTATGTGGGGAAAAAAAGGAAAGGGGGGAAAGAGAGTGAAAAATTTAAGATTTGAAAAAACAACCCAAAAAAGAATAGTTTGGAAAGTAATTACAACATCAGGAAGAAACAGAAGAGAGGATTACAGAAGAGAGAATCAGAATTAGAGAAGGGGTCAAAAACAGAAAGGGAGAAGAAGAGGGGGAAGAGGGAAAGGAAAAATTATAAAGGACAGAACATAGAGGAACAGGGAAAACGTACAAGGATTAAGAGTATAAGCCTATTTAGAAGGCACAGAGATAATGGGTGAAAACTTAATTGAAAGGGGGATTCTGCAAGAGTACATAAGATAGTATTGTTATATTAGAATAGAAATGAACTTTGAAAATATGAAACAAGTGTGATTAAAATGATAGATAAAATACTCATTGTAATGTAATGGAATGTTTAATAAATAAATGAAATAAGAATGAGAGAATGAAATTAGGAAAGGAGGGGAACATTTTAATTATTATAAATGTGTTATAAAAATTTAAGTGAAGAATATGAAAGAAACATGAAAAAATTATGAAAATATAAGTGTTCCTAGAAGTATGATATCCTATCGAAAAGGAATGTTAAAGATGTCAAAGATTATAACTAACAATGATAGAGCTGAATTGGAATAGAATAAGTATTTTATTTATTGTTATATATATATTTTCTCTTTAAGAACTTAGTGCATATTTTAAGAACGTACCAAACAGAATTCGACTGGAAGTTATGTATTATATTGAATGTTATAATTGTAAAGGCATAAATTGAAGTTTAAGAGTTGAATGGATAAAAATTAAAAGATATAAAGGTGTCATACTCCAATTAGTAACTACAGGGAAAAATTTTGTTTAATGAGAAAAGAAAATATGAAATTGAAACAGGACAGACAAAAGTATAAATATAATGACTAGAAAGATATTGAAACTTAGAAAAAGATATATGTAATTGAATTTAGGAAGGAATGAGATAATTAAAAGTAAGATTGAGAAAACTAAGGGAAGGGGAAAATTATTGAGAAAATGTTAAAATAGTAATAAGATATGGAATAGAACACAAAGATGAATATGAAATTGAATTTGTGTCTGTATGGAGAAGTGATAACCCGGGACCATGCTATTCTCAAAAAAACGAAATTTTACTTGTATTGTTTTGTGAAAACCCAAATAAAATTTTTATTAAAAAAAAAGCTAGATGCAGAACTAGTAGTAGTAATCAATTTTATAATGCAATGATCCAAAAGAAACAGCTGGAGGAACGATTAATCAGTGTTTTGCTGCCTTTTTTAACTTATTCAACATAAACTTTAAGGTTCAACACAATCATGTTTCCTGCTTCCTGTTGATGACTTTCTAGGTGGCATGTTACATAAGAATTGTTCAGACTGTAATTGTATATCTTTTCTATCAAATAATAAATGAATTATTATTTACTTTCAGATGAAGATGGTGATATGATCGCTTTTTCCAGTGATGAGGAATTGAAGTTGGTTCCACCTTCTGTGAAAGCTGGATTTTTTCGGATTTATGTTAAAGGTAACATTGATTTTGTTTGTGGAAGTTGCACTCATGCATTCATGCTATGCAGTTGGTTCAAAATAAAGAACCTGCACTACACGGATAGTTTTCAATTCAAAATCCTTATCCTCTTATTGGAAATATTTCAGGCTAAGCAGAAAGCAGAGAAAATTGTGGGTGTTAAGCGAATCTGGGTTGCCACACTGACTTTGTTGAAAGCCCTCTGGGAATGGTGATCACATGGTCCTGGGATGCTGTAGACATTATACATTCATGCCATGTGCCTGAATTTTGATTATGGGACTATGGGGACATTGTAACAGTCTTTAAGTGTTAGGATCAGTCATAAGACACTTTTTTCCAAATGTAACTTCAGATGGTTGTTAAATGAATGGCTGTAAGTTGAGGATTACAGTGGCAACTCCTCACTTTTGTCAATTGTTCCTGCAATTATAATTTCTAAAAATAATTTCTTGTTCCAGCAACTAAGCCAAGATAATGAGGACATTGTAGCTTTTCTATAGAAGCGATCTATAGCAAGAAGTAATTTGTTGATGTAAAAGTAAAGCAGTGGATATTTTTCTTGTTACCTTACATTCAGTCTTATTTCCAACTGATTATGTAACTCAGGAAGCTTTGAAACAGAGGAAATATTTTGAACACTTAATTAGAATGGCCCGTAAATGATGGGCAATGAAAAATGGGTTTCATTCAGTTATCCTGGAAGAAAGCAGCAGCAGCTGCCTTGGGAAATACAAAAAAAGCAATCATTAAAGTCTGCTTCTGGCATTGAGTTAGGCTCTGGTTCCTTTGTCTTCTGGTAGATATTGTACTATGGCTGACATTAAAACAAAAATGCTGTTAATTGCATAGCATCAGCAGGCATGATTTGAAGGAAAAACAGTTTTAGTCGCTCAAAGCAAAGAACCCTATATATGATATGAAGCAATTTTTCCTGCCGATAAAATGCGTGGTTCACTCATCTGTTGCAGAATGAGTCATTTAAGAACTTTTTAGATTTTTAATTGCATTATATTGGAGGCAGTTTTTAGCTAAGTGATGTCAAAATGCTAAAATAAAGTTTGCATTTTTAGGGTACCTTCTTACACTAAACTGGATTGTTATATAGAAATTTTTAAGAAGTGAAGGGGGGGGGGAGAGATGATGAAAAAAGGCTATTCTAGATTTCCTTCATGAAATGTTGTTTATTCCAGACCTAGGGTCTTTCATGGGAAGATGGTCCTGTTATAGGTAAAATTGAAAGCTGAGATGGCTAGATTCAGAGCCCACTAAATGGAAAACAAACATGCCTTGTTGTGATTTGTGAACTTAAGACATATCTATTTGTATTATGGTAGACATACTCTTCTCAATAGCAGGTACAATTAGCCTGTGGGAGGGTGGGGATTAAACCTTACTTTATATTACCTTTTAATTGTCCTGCAATATGGATAACTTTTTAGTCTTGGGTAAGGTAGTCTTCAACTTTGCAGCCATGATTGAGTCCAAAATTTATATTGCTAAACAAGGCAGTTAAGTGAATTTTGCAACATTTTATGACCTTTTGCCAAAGTTAAGTGAATCACTGCAGTTATTAAGTGAACCATTTAGTCGTGAAGCAAATCTAGCTTCCCCCCACTGATTTTGCTTGTCAAAAGCCAGCTGGGAAGATTACAACTGGTGATCATGTGACCCCAGGACATTGCAATTGTCAAATACTAGTTGCCCAAAACCCTAAATTTGATCACATGACCATAGGGATGCTGCAGTGGTCCTTAATTATGAAAAAGTTACATCACTTTTTTTAGTGCTGTTGTAATTTTGAACAGATGCTAAACCAATTGTAACTCAAGGACTACCTGTTATCGTTTGATCAGCATGGTTTCAGTTGAACGATAGCTTATGTTTGTGTCTTTCAGAAAAAAAGGAGCTTAAGCATGTGAACCGTCATTCCTGCAACAAGGAGCATTCTCTAAACCTCGTGCATCCTAATGTGATCTGTGATGGTTGTGAGGGCCCAGTTGTGGGTGCAAGATTCAAATGTGCAGTTTGTCCAGACTATGACCTGTGCAGCACTTGTGAGGGGAAAGGTGTCCATAAGGAGCATAACATGGTCATGTTTCCAAGTCCATTCCACCAGCTTGAGGTTAGTATTGTGAAGAAAGGCAGAGATATACAAAGATAATTGTAAAAATTATAAAGTCATTTTGTGGTTTATATTAAAGCTGCTGTGGCTTAAAAACATTTGTTTACTCTTTAGTGGCTTCTTCAGGGCCGGTGGCTTCGTAAAATGAGACATGATGCTTGCTCCTTTCCCTGGTTGCGCGGTAGGGGACACCCACGTTTTGCCCATCAGCACCAGAATTCTGGCCAGGCACAAGCCAGTACTACTTCTCAAAATGATGCTCCAGAATGTGGTAAGAATTAAAAGTTGCAGTAACAGGAGGCTTTAAATGCAAAACAAATTAGCAAATATCTGATACCTGTCTAATTATTTCCTTGCAAATGCTGTTTATATAAAAGTTCTACATCTTAAAAAGAAATTTAAAATTATGTATCTAATTTTATACATGTGTGCACACACCCCTCCCTAATTGGGATTGATAATCTCATAAAGTTCTTGTCTTGAACAATTCATATATATGTATCATATTTTTGCTTTATAAAAGAAACCACTAGCAATGAAGTTCAAGATTCCAGTGTCAACTTCCTGAAGAATGTTGGAGAAAGTGTTGCTGCATTCCTGGGTCCACTTGGTACAAAATTCCTTTCACTGTATATTTTTGTTTTTAAAATATACTTATTTGTAAAATTTATTTACTGCCCAGCTTACCACAAGGTAGTTCTGGGAGGTTTCAAATTCTAAATATTGGTTTTCATGTCCCTCTTGTGGACTTCCCAGAAAGCAAACTTTTTATTAATTTGGGTCACCCAAATAATTTCACCGAAAAATATAAAATACCATGGGTGAATTATGTAAGATACCAGAAGTAGAGTTTTTAAAAATATATTATCAACTATGATCATATCCTTTGAATATGATCATTAATAAATTAACAGTGATTAAGTGTACTGTGACAATATGATGCATAAATAGTATTTAAACACTTGAAACTCTCATGAATTAATGTGTAATATGAGAATGAATTGGCGCTCAAGCATCAAGTATTGGAGAATATCTGATGCAACACCCGCTTGATGTAATCTAGTTACTCATTTTTATGTTCTCCCAAATGATGGTTTATTTGGAAATATGTTGCCTATGAAGTAAGGGATGGATGACAGAAGAATTAATCTCCAATTTTGAGAAAACATGATAGAACTAGAGTAATGAACACGTAGACAGAAAATTAGGGGTGCTCATGAATATACTGCAGTATGTCATTAACATAATACATGTCAACTGCTTTTTTAGGCATTGAAGTGGATATTGATGTAGAACATGAGGGTCAAAGAAGCAAAGTATCACCTGCACAACCTAGTTCTGAGAAGAGCTGCTCCAAACCTAGCAGTCCTACTGAGCAAACCAAACCAGAAGCAAATTCTGAAAATAATCCAGACATAAGTGATGTTCTTGCAAACCAAATCCAGGAGATGATAGTATGTTCTCCACCTGAACAGATGGAAGAAGAGAATATTTTGTCACAGGTACAAGAATTGTCAGTTTTGCACATATAAAGATATGTTAATTGGTGCTCCAAGAATATTGAAGCTTTTGGGATATGATAAAGTTTTTAACTGCAAGAGAAAAGTAACTTGTTAATACTTATTAGCAATAAAGCACACTTTATTATATTTAATCTGAAGCTTATTCATACTAGATCATGCTATGAAATGGCTGAACTGCCATCAGGCATGGAGTGAAATGGAATTGAATATCCAAGTTCTCTGGAACACACCATGCCTGAATTGCAAAAATTTTATTGTCCTTAGATTCTGGGAGGAGTGATAGTTCTGTTTGTTGTAGGATTTACTGTTTGTTGCAATATAGATATAGAGGTCTGCTTCTTTTGAATTAGTAAAAAGCAAATCACCATTTTTAGATGCAGTTGGAAATATAGCTAATAAAAGTAGGCTTGCTAACATTTTGTTTTTGTATATTCCAGGAGCAAAGTGAATCCAGTGGTAGTTCAGGGGGAGATGAGGACTGGACCCATTTATCTTCAAAGGAAGTAGACCCTTCAACTGGTGAATTGCAGTCATTACAAATGCTAGAGGAAGACAGCCCAAGATCTCTAAATCCAGTTGAAATTCCCACTAATCCTGGACCAACAGGCTTGCGAGAAGCTGCGATCTACCCTCATCTTCCACCTGGTAATAAGAACTAAGAAGGCTCCAAAATCGTTTTATAGAAATTGTGTCCTAATAAGCTTGGATACAAACTAAACCATAATAAATATTTTTGTAAAATACTATTAAAGCATTGGCAGAAATATAGCAGCATCATATTTTTAGGCTTGTGCAGAAGTTCAAAAATAGCTAAGCTGCTTTAGTGAAGAGCCAATGTACTGTGCATGAAATCCTCTACCCAAATAGTAGTCCGATTTTAAGAAAGGTCTAACACAATGTCTACCTTTACAAGTCACAATAACTTTATAAAACACCTGACACACTTATTGCCTAAATTATTATGGAATGGTAATAAAAGCATCCTTTAGCTAGAAAATCAATTTAGGAATATTTAAAAGATCTTCTTTCAATCTGAAATTTTAACTTATATGGCTGATTATCTGATTCCTTTTAAGATTTGCATTTTGTTTAAATCAATCCCAATTATGATTATCAAATGAGATTAAGATTTGTTCTATAAAGTGAGTTTTTTTTTTTTAAAAAAAAAAGAATACTGGCAATAATTGTTGAATTTAATTAAATTCAGGTGTGGAATAGCAAATTTCAGGTATGTGATTACAATTTTTATGGGCCAATGAATATGACATGCTACAATTCAACCTTTTTACAGAAGCGGATCCTCGCCTGATTGAATCCTTGTCCCAGATGCTCTCGATGGGATTCTCCGATAATGGAGGCTGGTTGACTCACCTGTTGCATTCCAAGAACTACGACATTGGGGCAGCCCTGGATGCTATCCAGTATGCCAAGCAACCATCCGCTTCCAAATAGCTCTTGTATAACTTGTAGTTCTTAACACACATTGTTAAAGCCTCTTTTTATACCTTTCTCCTTTCTGTAATCTGATTGTAATTCCATATTCTTAGATATCATAATCATGCTAACTTTCCAAATTTAGTTCGTTCTTACACACTGAGTAAGGTTTAATATGTACACAAGAAATAGAACTAGCATAAAGTTATGGCAAGTTGTGGCAATGGTACGGTCAGAGGGCAAGGGTATTTTCTTTTCACATTGATGAATCTTCCATGTTTAGTTACCATCATGGAGCCATTTGATTGTTAGAAATTTTATTTTAGTGCTTCTGTATTGAATTTATAACAAGTTTGTTTAAATAGAGGCATATCAATTTATTAAAATAGAGACCAGTAATAATGTTAGCTTTTCTAAGCTATCACTTGTTCAAAGATTTGATTTTTGTAAAAAGCCTTTGCTTTCCATGCCTCTTTATCAATAACAATGGTCCCATTAACAATACAGCATAGCTCCACAGATAATTAAAGCCTTTTTGTGCCATGCCTAAAACAATATGACTGAAATATAATCCACTTTATTATTCAACATTGAAGTGTTTGATTTTAAATGCAGGCCATATTGCTATTATTTTAAACCATCTCAGTGGAAAAATCAGCAAATCTCACTGAAGAGCCTTAAATATCATCATCAAAATCCTCTCCTGTGGAAAAAAGACTTCCGTAAAGGTTGTTTGATTTAACAGGAGCACAAGACCCTGAAGAAGTGGTAAATTCTGCAGGTTGTGCCTTATCTTGACAGGTAGCCAAACCTGCAGAGTATTTGCTGCTTTTCCCAAGGTGATCAGAATTAGAGACTTCTTTTGCTCTGTCAAAGCAGGTAAATACATTCTGTTGTGGTATGAGATGCCAGTTACTACAACCAGCACTAGAAGTGGTGGCTCTTTTATCACTTGTGCCAGCAGCAGGTGTTTTGTCTGACGTCCTTTGCCTTCCACCTGTCATGTCAATATTATAACTCTTGTCAGATAAAAGGAATTTATTCCATTTTGAAAGTCCAATTACTTTTGATTCTGGCTGTCGATTATTTCTTTGTAGCACATGGTCTTCAGTCACAGGAATTGCACTGTCACATAAATCATCTTTGCAGCTTTTTACATTAACCATGGCTAAGTGTCTCCTATCCTAAAATAAACAAAAAATGCAACAATGTCAATTCTTAAATGCTAAAAGGAGAAACCATCTGCTGACAGTTATCTTTATAGTTTTCAGAGCTTACTCTCTAGCCATTTCAACTTCTGTGATGGTGATTGCAGTTTGAACTGTAAAGATGGTGTTAATACCGTAGTAACCCTCTAGAATTGTCAGGCCTATCAGGGTCATCGATTGGTGAAAAATACAGTTCTCTCACAAAATTAACATTTCAACTAGGTGTTACACTAGTTACACAGTACAGCAGGGGTCCCCAACCCGAGCTAGTCTACGACTGGGCCATGGCCTGTTTGGAAACAGGCTGGCAAGCAGCAGGCAAGTGCACACAGCTCCAATTGTGCAAGCAGCGGATGAGTGCATGTGTGCAAAGCTCCATTTGCATGAGTGGCGGGCACGCAAATGAAGCTGCCTATGCATGCACTCGCCAGGAACCATCCCTCTTCCCCCCCCCCTTGCAGGTATGTAAAGCCGGAAAGGTAGAGGACTGCTGCAGTAGAGATAAGTATGTATTAGTGGGGGAGCTCCACCCTCCAAACCGTTCTACTAGGGAATCCTTCCTAATATTCCACTGAGAATCTGGTATTCTGTAACTTAAATCCAGTACTCCTTGTCGAGTGGTTAATGCCAGTGTTACCCAGCAAATTTCCATAGTTGAAAGTGGACTGAACTTGGGACTCTGCATCACAGTTAAAAAGACAGGAATGCAAACCGACCTAGATAGAATACCTCAAAATTTCTGCCATTCCCTGCCAACAAAACCATTGAGACACCTGCCACCGTACATAACCTATATTTTTCTAATTCACAAACTCAAGATGCTCTTACTAATCACTATTGCAGAAGTAAAGGAAGCATTATATACATTCACCAAGAAAGGAATTATGTAAAAAGGATAATTTCTATATACAGGTAGTTCTCAATGTATGATTGTCCAGCACCCATTGTGTTTGCAACCAGTCCTTGGAGCAACTCTACAGTCACATCATATCCCAGCAACTCTAGAGTCACATGTTTGTGATCAGAATACTTGCCAGCTGTTTCACACGACCACTTGGATTGAATTGGAACATCTAGTTCACGGATGTTCCAATCTATTTCCTCAAATTGTTCAACATTCACAGAAAATCATGGAAGCAAGCTCATATTAGGTCATCTGTGGCTTTGGAGTACACTGATCACACCCAGCTGCATTATTGCTTACATACAATTCAAGACATATGAAGTGAATACTGCCCAAGTTTGACAATAGGCTGGATGAAGGAGAACAAGCTGAAAATGAATTCAGATAAGACAGAGACAAGCAGGTTAAAGTTCAGACTGTTTGGGATGATACTTTTTAAAATGTTGGAGCACAGCTGTCACTTGGTTTAATAGGTTGTGATTTTGGCAAGATACTTATGTCTAGTGCCAGCTATGTTTCTGTCAGACTTCTCTAGTCTAGAAATGAACATTCAAGGCACAAGTTGAGTTCTGATTAATAAGACTTATTAAGAAAGGGGTTAGTTATATACAGGGACTCAAGTTGCTTTCAGATATTACTATTAAATAAAGGCAATTCAAAACCATAAGCTGGTTTTTTTTTTCATCTACCTTTTCAACAAATGAAGGAGGAATCATAAGGATGGAAGGTTCTTTGAGGTCTTCCAGTCCAACATGCTCCTGAGTCCAAGAATCCTCATGTCATCCTGAACAATTTTTTTTGGAAAATTTCCTCTAATGGAGATCCTGCGACTTCAGGAGGCAGAATGCCCCCATATTTGGTAATTCTCAGGAAATTCCTTGTTTATTTTTTGGATTGCTCACTGTAAAGCTACTATCGGTTGGTTCTTGTCTTACAATGGGTGTTTTGGAAAATAAATCTACACTCTTCCATGTGATTTCCCTTCATCTTTGGAAGGCTACTATCATCTCTTCCCCAGACTAAACATCTCAAGTACTATATGTGACCCTGGAAGATTCACATTAAAAAAATGTGTTTAATATGTAAATATTTAAAAACACACAAAGCACCAAATAGTTAACAAACCTCTCAACACAGCCAAGAAACAGGCTCAGTCTCACACCTGAGATCTCAGGCTTGGATCCAGAACCAGGTCTTCAAAACCTTACAAAAGGCCAGCAGGTAGGGGCCAACCTAATCTTGGGCGGGATGACAATTTAAAGGGCAGTCACTGTGGTCCTTCTTTGGGGCCCCACTAACCAACACTTTTTTGCTGACAGAACCCACAACACATATTTCCTGCTGGACCAGACAGATAGAAATAGGGAAGAGATGGCCTTGTAAATAAACCAAGCCCTTAGTCATGAAGGGCTTTCAAAGTAACTACCAGCACCTTGAATTGCATGCTGTGCAAAGTAGTAATCAATGCAGCTTGTGAAGCTGTGGTGTCACATGTGCTGAAAAACTGGCACCATTAGTTGTCCATTCTGCCACATTCTGTATTAGCTGAAGTTTCACAAATGCTCTTTGGGACCTGACCCGTATAGATCAAGTTGCAGTAGTCAAATTTTCATGAGGGCATAAGGGACTGATCGGGCCTCTGTCCAGGAATAGATGCAACTACCATTTTTTAAACTATTTGTAGGGTTTGGCCTCCAAGTCTATGACCATCTTCACTACTCTTTTGCATTCTTTGCAGTTCCTCAACATCATTTTTATGTTGTGATGACCAGATCTGGACATATTTCCAGATGTGGTGAAACCACTGCAACATAGAATAGTATTACCATTTCTAGCAATCTTGACAACATACATCTATTATTGCAACCCAATACAGTATTGGCCTATGGCACACTTCTGGCTCAGGCTTAATCTGTGGTCAATTAAGATACCCAAATCATTCTCACAAGTACTATTTGCCAAGCTAGGTACTCTCTATCTAGCCTCTCCTTAGAAGGCAAACCAACCCACTTGGATATCGTTCACACAACAGCTGTTAGACTTAACATGAGATTCACTGTCCCTGTCCCTACCTGAGCTTGTGAGATTTGCTGAGCACTCATATCCTCGTTATGCCCAATCTTGACTACTGCTATATGTGAACCTTTTCTTGAGAAATACTCACAAATTGCACTTGGTACATCACGTAGCAGCTAAACTACAAATTGGTGCAAAGTACAGGGATTCTATGATGCTCATCTTAAAAGTTCCAAACTGATTGCCAGCACAAACTGCGATTGTAGGTGGCTTCGATTTCAATTATCCAAGGGACCCCATTACAAATCACTCTTAAATCTGTTATTAATAACAGCAACAGAACCCTGCCTGAAGATGTTATCACTTTGAACAATTTCTTGCTTTGTTCCCAGCCTATAGAACTTATTTGCTTTTAAGCTGCTATTGACCCTATTCTCTTAGCATTTAGCAAATCCACAAAGGCACATCTCTTTTGACCATTCTTGAATGATGAAACTACTTATTTGATGATTTTTTTACAACCTGCATTGTTAAAAATTCTCTTTTCGTTTTTAAATATTGTAACCATCTTGTATGTCAAGGAAACAAAAAAAGAGAGAATCAAATAAAATCATGATTTTACTTGATTAACAGTTTATAATTTTATTCTTTGTAATTATGCTATTTCTAAATCAAAAAGTCTTACCTGCCAGCCTGTTTTTTCTTTGATGTCAACAGCCATATTCTCATCACTTATTTGGCCTGATTCTTCTTTACACCTAGAGGTAGATCACATTTAACTACTATATATAACTGTATATTTATATACATATGGAAAAAAGCAAGCTGTCAAATCAGGAATAACTGATGTTTAAGTGTACAAACAGGAAAAATGTGCAAAATACCTATAATCTTACATTTTAGTAAGGGAATAAAGGAAATCTATTGATCCTTGTAATGAGAAGTTTCAGTGATATGCATAAATGCTGCCAAGCAAAAGCAAATCTGCACCAAATTACAATGACACCAAACTTACTGCACACAAAATAACATGTATACAAATAGAAATAACATTTGCATGATTATGTCATGTGTGTTATATACCTCATCCCCTAGAACAAGGGTCCCCAATCTCCAGGCCACAGCCCATTACTGGGCCTTGGCCTATTTGCAACCAGGCCAAGTTTGAGTTGCATATGCATGCTGGCCCACTACACGCATGGACCTGTTCCCCTCTTCTTCCTCTAGCCAGGCTGCCAAGCCAGAAAGGTTGGGGGCCGCTGCTCTAGAACACTTTTGAGCATAAATATAGAAAAAAGAGCAATCAAAATGTTAATACCGTACCTAAGTTTGCTTACAGGTGCATGATCATGTTCTCCTTGCAACAAGTTTAGCTTCTGCACATGGTGTCTGCAATCAACCCCAGAGCCCTGGCCAAAAACCTAAACAGGTTGAAATCCCATTAAAATACTATGTTATATTTTCCTTCAATTCTTGAATGCTAAACTGAAAATTAAAGAATATAATTCTACCTGGAGACGAACACAATACAAAAGCCTGATGATGGCAGATGAGATTCTGCCGAAACGTTGCTACAACTTTAAAAGCACAACTATGACGTGGGAAAATATCCGAACAAAGCTGAATACCATACATGTAAGTACCCGTGAAAGCTTAAGAAAACAAATATGTATGTATGTATGTACGTATATATATATATGGTATTCAGCTTTGTTCAGGTATTTTCCCACGTCATTGTAGTTGTGCTTTTAAAGTTGTAGCAACGTTTCGGCAGAATCTCATCTGCCATCATCAGGCTTCTGTATAGTGTGTGTGTATATATATATATATGCCTTTTCAACCCAGGCACCTCAGATGTGCCAACTTACAGAGTTCTGGGATCCATGATTCCCAAGGGAATTAAACTTGGGGAAGTTGTAGTTGCTTTAGTGCTGAGTGCCGTTTCTTCAATGCTGCTGCTGCACAATCATGGTCAACTGAGATCATGCCATTTTTCATTTTCAACATCCCCTATCAGCTTCCTGTAAATTCATGGGAAGGCCATGTGTGCTCACACCACATTTCCTCACTCATTCTCCTGCCCAAGAGCAGCCAAGTACTTACCTGCCTGCTGAGGAGGGAGGGAGAGTGGAAGAGAGGAAGATTTCCAGCACTTACTACCAGCTTTCCATAAGAAAACCCAGTTGGAAAGCCAACAGGAAGTCATTCCTGCTCCCACTGATATATTTTGCCTATCCATGGTTATTCTGTTTCTCTGTTTAGACAAGAAAATATCTTGGAAATGTTGACATTAGAAAGCTTATATTACAAAGTTCAGTTTACCATTTCATAGCTGGATAAAACATTAGCTAGCACTTTTTGCCATAATCACCATGTAATGTTAATTCTTTTTTTACGCCAAACTGTGCTGTACTGTACTGCATTATACTACGGCACATATAATTGAATGTATATCTTGCCTTTCTTCTTGAACAAGTATACCTGTTAGTTAACAATAATTAAATTACAAATGTTTTAAAAAGCAAGTTAAAGTTCTAGTCAAGTGTAAAGCAAAAGAGAAAATTAAAAGAAATTCATATATTCTAATGTCAAGAATGTGGGGCCAAAGATAATTTCCAGAGGATAACTGATGATTCCTTATCTCATATCAGAACACCAAAATGTGGCAGCAGGGGCAACTTCAAAAGGGCTCCCTGCCAGATTTTAACATAACAGAAAGATGATCCCTTAGCTAGTTAGATTCTAAATTGTTCAGTATTTCAAAAGTTAAAATCAGCACCTTAAATTGTCACCTATTAGAAAGATGAACCTAGTATAAATCTTTCAGTACACATATCACACAATCTCTATATTTGGGCCAGTAGAAGCATAGCTGCCATATTTTGCACTCTTTACACTTTTCCATGTATTAACAGTATTCTATGAAGATGTGTGTATAAGAAAGAAAGAAAAAATAAAGCATCGTTAAACTTTAATGCTCATGTTATATGAGCATTTTCACAAAACTTTTTTTTTGCAAGATGACAAAGTTTTATTTAATATTAGAAAACTAATACATATAAAATCAAAAGTAACTTCAGTGAGACTTACCCATAGGTAACTTGCTAAAGAATTGAAGACTAATATTAAAGAAGAGTTGTTATCAAAAAGCTATTCCACTATTAGTGTTAACTTTAATAAAGAAACATGGGTTGGGTTACGTACCCTAAGAATTGACTGCTTTTCATCACATATTTTGCAGTTCCATTTTTTGCTTTTTTTAACCTAAGAAAGAATTTTAAGTATAATTACTATATTTGAATTAATAGATACAGATAATCAGAGTTGAAAGGGACCTTGTAGGTCATCTAGTCCAAACCACCACCACCCACTCAAGCGGGAGATCCTACACCATTTCTGACAAATGGCAGTCCAATCTCTTCTTGAAAGTCTCAACTGATGGCACTCCCACAATTTCCAAGGGCAAGCTGTTCCATTGGTCGATTGTTCTCTAATAGTTACTCCAGTTCCTGTTCAGATTGTGTTCAGGATTTCCAAAGATAAACTTTCATTGAATTTACATATAGACACAAAAAATGGTATTTCCCCAAATAGCTCTAAATTTACAATCTAGTGACTAAACCCTCCACCTCTAAGATATAATTCTACTGTGCATCATAATTTGTCTAAATTATGCAAATTAAATATACTTATTTAGCTAATATAATTTACGCTAAAGTTAAAATTATGTCATGTGCAACAGAAATGTTGATGCAAAACTTTATATACTTTGACATGTTTAAAATGTAACTTTTTACCGAGAAAAGTTACATTTTAAATTTTTGACTAAAACTGTACCAACTTTGTTACTTTTTATTACAGTAGATCCCATCACAGAATTTTTAATTGTTTTGTTTTAAATATGTGTGGTTTTAGAGATTTATTACATTATTATTATTATTTAAACTTTTCTTTCAACATACTATTTATGTTTAAATTTTTCCACACTTTGAGGTCCTTTTTAACAGTCAATATGTCTGTTAGAAATTCCTAATTTTCTTCTTCGTTTTAAGTATTTAAATATTTAAGTTTTAAGTTCAGTGGAATTAGAAAAACAGAGTAAATTCAGAAATCTTCTCTATAATTTAAATCTGTTGTAAATATATAATGAAATAGGATCAAGATTCTTCCGTCTATAGTATTGTCACTACACAGCATAACTCAGCAGGCAGCTTCATCCAGCTGACCTTCTTGGAAGGGTCAGATTTAGTTAACACTTGGTTAAAAGATCACCAGGAAATCTCAGGAGGCACTGACAAACCATTTCCATATTGTCAGGAAAAATTGCATGGACCTGTCTGTGAGTTCAACAACTCAAGAGATTTCAACTTTTTATATGGTGTTGTATGTGCAATCTGCAAAATATGCTGTTATGAGAAAAATCATTTTTCAATTAGTATCTTCATGAGATTCAACCAAAGTACCTTATAAGTATAGAAGTGGAAACATTGAGAGTAAATTAAGGACATATATTACATGGAAATTAACTTGCTGTCTGGGAGACAATCACTAAGTAAGACAATCACTCTCATCCCTTATTCATGTTGTTAGTTGTGGATTAGGGGAATGGGTGTTCAAGGACCACAGATTGGAAAAGGCTCAGTGAAACTAAAGTCTATTTGATTTTATGCATCAGGCTATTGCCAAACAAAATTTTCTCTAATTCCAGGTACATTATGAAGATCTGCCATTTGTTCAAGAACAAGGGTGGGCAATTATGGCCCCCTTTATGACCTGTGGACTTCAACTCCCAGAATTGCTGCCTCCCAGCATGGCTGGCTCAGGAATTCTGGGAGTTAAAAGTCCACTGCTGGTAAAGGGGCCCTAGTTGCCCACCCAAGAAAAGCATCACAATCTTGAAAACGGAGGCCTTTCCCCCCTACAATTCCTATACCTCCCGCCAACCTGGAGTACTATTTTTCTTTCTTTAAGGAAATGAAATATTTCTGCTGTTCTAATAATCTGGTAGGATTTCATTTCCTTGGTTCGGTTCAAATTAGCCCTTTCCGTTTACAAATAACAATAAAAATAAAAAAAGTATCCCGCGCTACAGCCAGTAGCTCTCCCCGTTTCTCACCTGCTGCACTTGAAAGATGTTACAGGAACAGCACCTCAGCACTTGAAACTGTTGAGCCATTAAAAAAAAGGGTGGGGGGAGGGGGAATGGTCTGGGCTTTCGAGCGAAAACAAAACAAAGGAAACTTCCTTCTTCTGAGACCAGACACACCAATCCACCAATATTGTGTCGTAAGCCAGTCTCTCTGCTTCGCTTCGCTTCTCTCGGTGAAGGCTTTAGGCGGGAAAACGCGCGACGCACCACCCCCAGTCCTCCGCCTTGCACATGCCTTAAACCCTTTTGTATTGGTTTAAAAGGGACTGTTTTGATGCGAGCCCATTGGCTGAGAGCAACGGGGGGCGGGTGGGGCTTCAAAGCCCCGATGAAACGCAAAGAGCTGCTGTGTCTGCGGAGGCCTGGTCTGATTTCTGCTTTTCGACCTTAGTGGGGAAACGGAGTACGTCTCCGCGCGCGTCCTCCGTAAAAGTGGAGTTTTCTTAAAATCAGATGTATTTATTTGGAAAAATGCGTGACTGATAAAAGGAGAATATTTGTAGTTTAGTGTTGAAATGAGGAGGAGTGTTTGGCGTTTGGGCCAGTTTCTTACCCTTCCCAATAACGGGCACATCTTTTGATTTTGGGAATAATCACATTCTACAATTTATTACATTCTTCAGCATAAAAATGTTTGCAAAACAGTTGTTAAACATCTTGACATTAACAATCACACATTTCCTTAATGCTCTGAGCTTGTTTTATTGCAGAGGTTTCATTATGCAAACTAGGTAACATGATCAACACTTATTATCATTATAAATTATTACTACGGTATTATAAATATTATAAACTAGTAACAGCAGATGTTACCTAGTTTGGGTAATAAAATGTCTGCAAGAAAATAACCAAGCTCAGAGAGCACTTGAGACCTTCAAGAGATTGGATTGCCATTTGTCAGAAATGGTGCAGGATCTCCCACTTGGGCGAGGGGGTTAGACTAGATGACTTATAAGGTCCCTTCCAACTCTGATTCAATCTGTTACCTGTTAGCACCAAGGACCCCTCAAATGTGCGATGTCAAGATGTTTAACAATTGTTCTGCAAACATTTTTATACTAAAGAATGTAATAAATTGTAGAATGTGATTATTCCCCAAGGAATGAGTAAAAGATGCACTCCTCCTAGGAAGGGTAACAAACTGATGTCAGAATACTGCTTGTTGTACTATATCACGAATAGATAATTATGGTTTTGAGAGAGAATGGCTTAGGCAGCCAGGTAACAGATCATGTGGTATTAAATTTTTTAGCTCAGATATAATGTATAACTATTAAGTAATGCTATTCAGTGTTGGAATGTGGATTTGGGATGAGAGCAGAGTCACATAGCATCTTTGTTCCAATTGTTTGCATGCAAAAATTATTGCAGGAGATAGCTGTGAAGATCTAAAAGGAATAGGAAATCTGGACAAATCTTCCAAAGTAGTAGTAACCCAACTCTTTTAATCTTGTAAAATATCAACAAAAAGGTTCTTAAAACATTGATCAGATGACCACCAGTCTAGAATGAGAAGTTGAAAAAAGTTTATCCTTATCTCAGATAATAACTGTATAAATGTCCTAGGTCAATGAATGAAAAAGCATTAATGGGTCTCTTCCCATTATGAAAGGCACTACTTTTGCAAATCTCAAAGCTAACCCATAACATTAAAAAGTTGAGTTAAGCTTTAGCCTAATTAAGTCAGGATTTAAATCGTATTTAATTACTTACAGAGCTTTTGCTATGTATTTGAAAAATGAAATGTGGAACATAATAGCATTTATCTTAAGCAGATAATCTGATGATAAATTAAAATGAAAACAAATTTATGACTGGTTTGATTCATTTATTGAATTTATACATGATTGATCAGACAAATGATGTAAAATTACATGTATGTTTTTTGTGTGTAAATATATAATTAAAACATAATAAATTATCAAGAATTAGTAAAAGCTAATGTCATTATTATCTGCTTTCAGATACATGAATAGGAAATTTGAGACTTAAATATACAGAATACGCCACAATCAGAATAACACTGGATATTGCACCTACTGGTGTATTCCATGGATATACATATTCAAGATCTTTAGACTTTTCTCCTTCTGAACAGCCAATGTAACAACACTAATGGCTGGTTCAGCAATTACCATACACGGCATTTATACAATTTAAATGTAATTCATGCAACTAGTGTACAGAGCATGTATACAAATATAAACAAATAATGCTTCTTGAGAGTGAATGCCTTCCCATAGGGAAGCTATCAATCCAAAATGGAGCTCCAGTTTTCTTCCAATCCACAAATGATTTTGTAGAGGATGGGTCCTGTATCTGAATATTTATACTACACCATCAGAACACGAGGTGATCTAAACCTCACCTATTAATATACATTACATATACAATTGCAATATTTCCCTTGTACTGCAATTCAAATGATGTATACAACATTTGGGTCACCACATAGCAAGTAAGTTATGCATTTACATTTGCATTTCCTATGGATGTATTTACAAACAAAAAAGACCTACTTCAGATCACAGAGAAAAACATGACTTACAGAGGCTTTCTAATTATGCCAGCAATCAAAGATAACAGACTATAAGTAATTAGCTCAGGCTATGTACGATCTCAAATTAAGAAGAAACAATAAAATGGTCAGACAATTAAGTCTTTTGTGTCTTGTGATCCTCAGGACTCTGCTCCATTCTCAATGGCTATTGCACTCCTTTCTTTCAGGGAAATTAAAAATGAACATGGCACTGAAGAGTTAAAAAGGGGCTAAAAGATATTAGTAAATATCTGTCTTTGAAATTTTGAAAGTTATATACTGTACTGATTAATATTAATGAATCACTTGGGATAGAAACCAGCTGTCCCAAGACATTGGGGCATTTTGAATTGCAAGATGCCAAGAGTAAGAGAATACAACATATTTACATTCAACAAGTTACTTCACTGAATTTATCAATTCCTAGCAAGGTTTATTTAGGCAGGAATATCTACAGCATTTTGAATGTCTGTGTTAGGACACAGGGAAAAGATAGAAAGCAGGGCTGCACTTCTAAATAATTACCAAGAAATCCAAAGAAAAGGGAGCTATAGCATAGGTGTGCCTGAAATTAAGCTGCATTACAGAAAGACAAGCAGAGGCACACATGCATAATTTACTATAGTAATTTTAACCCGAGAGGCTATTCAATTCTATCCTTTCATGCTTTTAAGAATTTAATGTTATTTCGGCAAGCAAGTTATCCTCCAGGGAAGCTCACATATCAAAGAATCGGTATGATAAACTCCTTATTCAGTTCCTTTAATTAATGCATAGTTACTGGTGTTGGTTTAAAAAAAAACCTGTCCACCCATTAGGTTCCTAGACCTGCCTCTTGCCCAATCTTTGCCTTATTCCTCAAGTTCAGCCTGATACTGAGGAGAGTTCATAATCACTGGATGAACTGAATTGTCTTTCAATTTTCCTTTGCTCCTTGATTTTCTGTGCAACATCAGTTTTCTTCTCAAAGTAGTTTACTAAGACTGATTCTGTAAGGATAGAGGCTAAGATCTGTTCAAAGGAGATGGACCAGTCTGTATCAATGGTGCTACCACATCGTGCAGCTGAGCTGCCTGCCTCACAACCAACTAGAACCGTATCATCCGCAATATCTTCACACTGTAAGGAGCCTGTGCTAATCATAGAATATGAAGACATGGACATATCATCTTTAGTTTCATCATCTGAAAACAACTGTATGGGTGATCCTGGACCTTCACCTCCTCCATCTACAAAAATCTGATTTCCCTGTTGGTTTTTCTCAATTTGAATGTCTCCAGAAGCTTTGCCTTCTGGAGTAGCCTGAGAATATTGCTCTAGAATTGAACTCTGACTTTGATCAGAAGCTGGAGACTCTTTACTTACAGGGTCCTTTTTAACAGGCTGATTAGAAAACTTTTTGCCAACCTCTCCAATTTGTAGGAGAAGGCTGGCAACAGTGGCAATGGCATGGTATAGTTCTTGCTCCAAAGAATCTTCGCTGAACATGTTATATAGGGTCTTGCACAATTCTATAAACTGTTCCTTAAAAGAAAGAAAGACATATGATGGCAATTAATAAGGTGAAAAATCTTCAAACAGAAAATGCAAAGCTAATGTCCACTTCTAATAGATGTTCTCTTAATCCTCTCAAGTTAACATCCCAGCCATAGCATCGTAAATTCCCATTTGAGATATTA
Organism: Notechis scutatus; assembly: GCF_049901735.1. Lineage (NCBI taxonomy): Eukaryota > Metazoa > Chordata > Lepidosauria > Squamata > Elapidae > Notechis > Notechis scutatus. The sequence continues at coordinate 77,348,149 of NC_142010.1, read as the reverse complement.
ATATTGTAAAAATCTAGATAATAAAGTATTACATATTAATAATGCAGACCAGAAACACCTACTAGTAGCTGCGATATATTTATAGGCATTGATACCATATGACCGAGTCTTTAACTCTAAAATTTGTTGGTCAAATTCATCAACCAATGATAAAATACATAATATTTTCACTTTGTAAGAAAGTCATCTGGTTTAGACAATTAGAATGGAGGTAAGTGTGCATGTACAACAGAGTATATTAATGATGTTTAATTTTAAAATGTACTTCTATTTTTAGATTGGGGTGAATTTAAAGCTATTTTCCATAATCATAAATTGTATACCAAGTTATCTTATATAATATGTATAGAGTCTACTTTGTTTTGTATATTTTATTCATAATGCTAAAAAGCTAAACAAGATGTTAATTCATTTTTTCTGTTATCACCGTCGTAGTATTTGGCATCCTTTCAATATATCTCTTCTATCCTTGTTTCAGTGATGCTGATGTAAGAGTTAAAATAATCTCTCAATAAAGAAGATACTTTTTGATTGTTTTGGTCATTCCATAATTTTATGGAATGCAAATGTTGAGTGCAAATTATAAGGGTATGTTTTTTCAGTCCATTTTATAGGGAGGGAGAGAGCATGAGTGAGCAAAAAGAAAAGGAAGAGATTCAAGCTTCAAACTCTCACCTCTACTGTAATAAATTATCCTATAACAAATTATCCTTCAAAAGTAATATTATTCAAATATGGCACAGGTCAAATCACTTCAGTTTCTTCCTTAGTCCTGATAACATGACAATTTTCCTTAAAGGGAATAATAATACCTCAAATACATACCAACATACCTATCTACCTACATAACAACTCAATAAAAAAGTTACAGCACTAAAGTTTTCAAACTTGCTAACTTAATCTAACATTCTAAAAATCTCCTTCAAAGACATAATTTTAAATCCATAGATTCTCCAGTAACTTTCTACCTGACTCATCTTAGGGAGATCTCTGATTGTTTCGTTTCTGGCATCTTTCTCCTTGGCCCACATTCGCAAGTGATATCTGTAATCATGAGGATTTGTGCCCCTCTCTGCAAGGAAAATTAATTCAATATAAATAATGTATATTATGAATTCTGGTAATGTCAGCATTGCCCAGGGATTTCTTTTAGAGCAGGACATCTTTAAGGAAACTACCAACAATAAGAACACGTCATTACCTTGATCTTTGGATTCCTCATCTCTTCCTGATTTATCTTCCTGATTATCTGTTTCTATAAAATCAAGAACATTAAGAATAATGGCCATTTTTATTTAGAAGCAGGGCATTACAAACAGTACAAATAAATGTTTATCCTAATATTGCATATAGACTGAAATAGAAGTTAATGATGATTCTGGATATAGACTAATTTAAGGAAAGACTACTATAGTTACTGTAGAAAAAAAGTACAATGAGCTAAAAATAGGTGAGGTCTCAAACTCAATTTCCTTTGCCCTGAACATGGCTTTTCCTTTTAAAAGCTGATTCTGCTTTTTTAAACTACAAAGGGAAACTTAATTTAACAAAATATTTGTCAGCAAAACACTTTCAACTTAGAATTAAAAAAGAGGGGGGGCAGCATTGCTGAACAAGAGTAGGTTAAATGGGTTAATTTTTTTGTTCAGGGTTATGGTTTTTATCATTTCATTTTTTAAATGCCCACTGTGAAAATAAATCAAACTATAGGAGAAGAAAAGCCCGGGGATTCTCACTTTTAGATACTTTTATTACAAAAACATCAGTTTTCCCCACCCTGAGACCCTTCAGTTCCTTGAATTCCTATACATAAGAATTCTCTTGTAATTCTGATACATCTAAAGTCTATTGAGATGGAGAAGACAGTCCTGCATTTAAATACTTTTAATCCTGATACACTGAGGGAATGGGAAGATAGGGAGATGAGCAAAAACATAAGTTAAGTGAAATAAGCAGTACAGTGATGTACTGGTAGGACATACTTCAGATAAAATTACAAAGTACAAATAAAGGGTTTAATTAAAAAAACAGTTCAATTAATATGCAATGTAATGTGGTCACAACTGATGTCCTATGTTAATGATATGCTTTAAATGGGACCAGGGAAGTCCTTTCTTACAAAGTACCTTTAAATACAATAAAAACAGCCTTTAGAGCTATAAGACATTTGATTATCTGACGGTGAACACAAAGTACAAAACATGATATATGGTATAGTTATCCCAGAAAGCCTGACTTTTTCTTTTTGAAAATGAAAGGTTGTACCAGATGATCCATAAAATATAAGCAGTGTTTATATTAATACAATATTACCAAGGTCTTCTGGAAGGAGAAACTACATCAGCCACATATCTGACATGGCAAGAAAAAGCAAAAAAAGAAAAAAGAAAAGACTGCAACATCACAGTGTTCAATGATCAACAGGAAAAAATGGATTAAATCTCAAAACCTAGTTTCAAATAAAAGCATTTCCTTCTAGAGAAAAAAAATATCTCAATGCTTTCACCTGGAAGCATATGGAAACACTGCTCCTAATAAAAGGAAATAAAAGGTCCTCCATGCAGCGGGCAGGAGAAGGTCCCCTTTGGTGCCTTGCTCCAGGTCGGTATCAAAGAATCTGAAGTCTCCTCCACAACAGACTCTGGAGCTTTGTGGGGGGGAAAGGGACTCGTGCCCTGCAATTCCTTCATTACAACAAATGGAGTCCCAAGTCTGAGATTAACAAGCACTTGGGCGTTTTCTAAAGTAAATCCAAATGTGTGGAACAAACTACGGAGTGATTTTCATCAGTGTGTGTGTGTGTGTGTGTGTGTGTGTGTGTGTGTGTTTAAAGAGCCTCCAATGGAAACAGGGTTAGAATCATCACTGACATTCTGTGATCAAGCAAAAAAAGAGGGCTCACGTCAGATGATCAGATAGAGATTTCTGTATTTTTAAATGACATATTTCAACTTTTCTTTCAAGTGATGTTGCAGTTGATTCATGATGTCTCAGAGAAGATTGCAATGAGTTGGGCATTAGACATTAAGCTGATTTTCTTTGCACACTTCACTTATTTCTGCTTCTTGGTAGTGTGGGGTATTTTTGCTTGCTAATGGGAATTTCAATTACCTTGTAGCCTGCATTTGGTCTTGGGTAAGATCAATATTCCAAACTCTAAACCCAAGAACCCCCTCTGCCAATAACAGGTCTTTCTGACAGCTGCAACACAAATGGCCACAGAGGTGGACAGCCCAGTGGATGGAGAGAAGGGCATGGTCACATAGTAGATCTACCAGGCCAACTGGAGCTCAGCAGATTGTTGAACTCAAAACATCTCTTCCATGCACTGGGAAATGTCTGGAAGGGAGTCTTCTATCATGATAGCTGGGAAAGGGCACTTTACTGGTCAACTACCTTGGATTCACGTGCCTCAGCAGTGGACTTCAAATGAGATAGAATCTCTGTTGTTGGGACATACATC